>NC_133934.1:90077643-90380673 GCF_031877795.1 Strix aluco | reverse complement strand
TCCACAGCTCCAGGCTGCATCTGCTGTTGGAGAAAACCTCACCCCTGTGGGGGTAGGGTCTGAAAGCTTCAGACACACTGGCTGTTCTACAGAGAGCTACCCTATGCTGTAAGAACAGCAGGTCCCTCAGACAAAACACCACATTTCCTGAGTGTTTTAGGCTTAGGGTGATACACTTAGCAGTGTATCAAAACCAGATTATCCCTCCGCAATGCTTCAGTGCAGAAATACTGCACTTAACCATTGTGGCGAATGGTGGAGCAGCCTGGCACCATGGAAAGGAACTGGTCAGAGGATTACAGAGGTGTCCCTTCTCAGATAAGAACAATGTTGCAAAAGGGATTAAAAACTCTGCACTGTGTAGCTCCCTGAAGGTACAAGGTATCAGTGCAGTGGTTAACATCCAGCTTCCTACTACAAGACTCAGCTAAGTACTTCAGGAAAACGTATTTCCTTTCAGGTTGTGACACAGAAGAAAAACCTCAGGACATTTTAAATTGTGTCTTCTCTGCCACTGGAGGTTTTCCTGCCTTGGAGGGCAGGATTTTTGCTTCAGTTGTAAGTTACCTCCTAGTTTTCATTTGATTGAAGTACCTTAAACCAGGGCCTGTAACAGATCCAAGAGCTGTTTTCAGCAGGTAAAGCAGTTTCCCACCTCATACCTTTTTCTCCAAACTGGAGATAACTCAAAAATTAATCCATGTTCTTTATGCTCAAACCCAAAGGCTAGGCCTGCACATGCATTGCATACCCAGTTGGCAGACATGTCCTCAAAGCAGAGTGATAGCAGCACAGAGACTTCCCCACTCTCACAGGTGGCTACTGCAAGGAACTCACCTTGGTCAAGTCTTATCTCACGTGAGAAAACTGTATGCAAACCCTTCTGGACCCTGCACACCCGCACATTAACAAAATGCCAGGCAGCTCAGCCTTTATAACTTCACCATTATTTGTGCTTGCTAGGTTCAGCTAGCACATGCTGGCCTGCACCTTCATCTGCTGGTCAGACATGCTCCAAGACGGGCACCAGGAATGTAACCTACACACTCATGGGGATTCCCAGCACGTCAGCTTTTAGCATTGACCAGAAAGAGGTTTGAGCCCCTACAGGTAATTGTACGACTGAAAACATGGGAGTGCTGAGATCTACAAAACATTCAGCTAAAAAGGGACCTTCAGACATAAGACCCAGAGGAAATGGAAATTAAAGACTGAGAAAAAGATGTCAGGTTGGAGAAGTGTCTCACCATTGAGGGGATGGCTTATGGAACAAGACAGGTGCAGACAGGACGAGACAGGCCAGAAGCTGGACGTAAAGAAATGTGATGGAATCATGAGGCGGTTCACAAAGACAGGAGACAGAAGGGGGAAGATAAGAGATGGGTATCCATGCACACCTGAGACCTGTGCCGAGGCAGTTATGGATGTAGGAGACCTCGGCCTGATGGGGTCTAGTGGGCAAAGTCCGGACGGGTTGTCTAGCACACAGGCGATGCCGGTGATCCTCTCCCTGCTCCTGGGCTGTGTGCCCTCAGGAGACCTTAGCTGCCGGCCCTCTGACCACTCCCTCGGTTTCGGATTAGTGACCCCTGGCTCATCCTGGCAACCTGTCCTTGAGACTGGACTCTCCACTGGGCTCTCCTTAGCAAGTCCTGTTGGGATCTCTCTACCAGGAACCAGAGACCCAGCAGTTTGATTATCCCTCTTGGAGGCTCGGACCTCAGGAAAAGAGGGTTTCTTTTTACAGGCCCCAGCGGGTGACTGCGGAGACTGTGGCTCAAGCAGGGTTTTTGTTTTGGTAGTGGGTGAGAAGGAGGCCAGTGTGGGTCTATCAGGCAATGGCTTGGGAATGTCAAGAATCAGATGTGCTCGGTTTGATGATGCCAACTTGCTGTGGAAGGACTTGGGAGATGAGCAGTTTACAACTGGCTGAAGTGCTGGCTTCACTGGAACATTTTCTTTCACTGGTAGCTTAATCTTCTCAGCATCTGCTGTGGAACTAAACTGTGTCTTCTCTGCCACTGGAGGGCTAGTCCTCCCATCAGTCAACATTTCGGTGGAGTAACCAAGGTACAGATTTTCCCCTACAGATATGCTCCTTGACATCTTAGCCCGGAAGCTGGTTGTGGGGTTCATGTAGGACTTTGGTTTTGCAGCCCTGACATCTTTAGCCAGCAGAGCACCAGATCCATCCATCTTCAACGTACCGGCTGATAACACCCTGCAATTGTTAGGTCTGGGATCCTTCTCAACCACCAAAAGAGTCTGAGGACGCTGCTTGGCAGAGGATATCACTCCGGGACCCTTATCTGTGAAAATTAAACAGACAAACATACCAAAAATAGACAAGAGCCTGCAGTGAATTCCAAAACTGGAAAGTAACAGAGCTGCTCCAGCCTATGCACCTGAGCTCAGCCCCTGGGAGAGGTGTACAGAACCACTAGGTCAGGTTAATAGCACCAAGCCTCAGCAGCTTTCTTTTTTGCCCATCCCTCACCCTGCTTACACGCTGCTGCTTACCTGAGAGAGACTTGTTCTTAAAGTGTACGGCCAGAAGACCTCAGACCACTGTTAACTGAGAAGCCAGATGAAGCAGGCAAACACTTATATATGCTGTTGCTGTTTATTTTTTTTAAAACAAACTGACACTTATTGATGGTTCATGAGTTGATTGTTTCAAAAACAGAGTTCTCTCACACAGAGGGCATGGACACAGTAAGCTCCCTGTTACTGTCTCCACCTTCCCTCTTTCTCTCCTCCCCACCCTGGGGAGCCTTCAGTCTTGGCCTGGAGCAAACATCCACAGCAACAGATCATTTCTTTGCAAATAGTTCATTTCACCCTTGGCACTGCTCCTCCCACAGCTGCCAGACAAATATCAGAGACTGATAATTAGGAGACCAGCATCTGCATTACAAATTAAAAATACTTTCCCTTGACAGGCTAAGAGTTAGAAGACACGCAAAGCCTGCAGCTCAGCCATAAGCTTAATTTAAATCTCTACTCAAGCTCAAATCTCCCCATTTCATTCTTGGGTTTATACCACCATTCCAACCTGTGTCCTTACCCTCATGAACAAGGTCGTGAACTGACTGCGCCTTTCTCATCGCTGCATTGACAGGGCCTTCTGGAAAGGATGCAATAACCCGTCCAGGAGCCATACTGACTCTGCTGGCCTCCAAAGCTGATCTGTGTTTTTTCTGGGCATAAACAGCCCGATTTGAATTTACACTCTCCAGGACCTGGCTGTTCTCCAATGCATCACCAGGATGGCTGCTGTCATTTTTCAACAGGTCTGGTGTAAACCCATTGGTCTGGGCAGGTGGCTCGATGGGCTTTGAATCCAGTATCAGATTTGATGAAGACAGTGACAATCGTCTAGAGAACACGATAAAGAAATCCTAGTTAAAACAAGTATGTTGCCCTGGACAAACAGGCACATGCATTAAGCCAGTTTCTCTGGGAAAAAGACCCCTTCCTTGTATGGATGTTTGTAAGCCAAAAATGCCCTAGGCTGTTACCACCTCATTCTACTCATCCCTGAAAGCACTGGTCTTCAGGCATTTGACCTCAGGCAGCACAATCACAAATAGCATTGGGTCACTGTTTCCAGGAAGGACGCTGTAAAAGGTGAAGGCAAAAGAGAAGGAAAAATTCCAGGCAGAGGGAAGACTGGGCAAAGTCAGGTCAGGTCTCTTCTCTCGGCATATTACTAACAATGAAAGCTTTTCAATTCTAAGATACCCTAAGAGAAAGCAATTATACTTTCCTAACACTATGAAAGCATAATTACTAGGAAACCTGGTCAGTATCTTCAAGAGCAAAGCCTAATTTCCTCTTCTTCTCCACTTCAGACAAGCACAGTGGGCTTACTTCAGAAAGGATGCAACTTCTGCCAACATCTGGCATGTTTAAACAGCTGAACAGATTAAAAGCCCAGAGGTATTCATAACCTAAAACCACCTCTCTTGTTACATCTCTAGAGCACCAGTAACTGCCTTCACTCACCATTGCAACTCTCCAGAAGCTTAAACAATAGCTAACCACTGGCTTTCTTCCCAAACATACAGTCCCAACGTGAGACAGACTAAGAGGCACTCCTGACAGCAGCAGCTGAATACAGCAATGACAAAAAAAAATTTCCCTAACATGGTGAATCTAGACGCAGCTGGTGAACTATAGAAGATGTACCCAAATCTGCTCAGTCCTATACAATTAAATTAATAAGCTGAGATTTCAGGTTGTCATTTTAGAGGCATACAGGAGTATTCATTTGTTTTAAACATTTATAAACCCAAATCAACAAAAGTATTTATCCCATTTTTTGTTTGGGTTTTTTTGTGCCTTTGTTTGTTTTGTTGGAATTTTTTTTAAACAAGGGAAACAGCTTGGAGAGGCCTTTTGGGGTGCTTCAGGGTTGAGGTTTTTTTGGAAGGATAATATCCCCATGGGGCTTTGTACGAGACACCAGAGCACCCTGTGAAGGCGTAGGACTGAGGAACAAAGCTGAGTAAGAAAGGACTGTAAAACAAAGGAAAAGTTGACAAGCCTACTTTCATTGTCCAAGCTGAATGAAATGCAAAAGAATAAACAGAGCATAAACAGTGAAGAGTAAATTAGATGATTAGCGATTCCTCAATCAAGGCATTAATTGTGAAACAAATAAGCACATTGCTGAAAGAGGAAAAAGAACAAAACAACAGTGTTGCTTTGGGAGGAAATAGAACAGCTAAAGTGACACAGGACAGCCTGTCCAAATCACAAGGGTCTGCAAGCAGCAGCCTGCCAGGTGCTATGCTAACACTTTGCTGTGCCCTGGCACACCAAGGCCACAAGTTTGTTCAACTATTTTGACCCGGGGCCTAGCACAAAACCTACTCACACTAGTAAAAATAGACAGACAGAAACACTCAAAACGAGTAGAGCCATACCTGAGAGCCGGGGACTGGGAAAGAAAGCGAGAGGAAATGCTGAGGTTTTCAGTTCTTTCCAGATTCCTACATGAGCCACCTAAAAATTTTGGATAAAGGGGAGAGAAAAAGGGAGCAGTTTAGTTACAGAACAAACATTCTGACACATGCATTTTCTTATCACAGACACTATCAAATGTTCCACCATATCCAAGGGGATTTTTTAAGCTAAAACCACACAGAATGAAATTATTTCATTGCCTCTGCCTTTTCTGTTCTACTTAGGATTACTCTGCCTTAAACTGCTACTCTCCCTAAGGGTATGCCTCCTCCTTTTTTGCTTCCCTTTGTGTCCTATCCTGCCTGTAGGACTGTGAAGCACTGGCATCAAGAAGAAAACAAACCCATCAAAGGAGAAAGGAAAAAAAAAAAAAAAGAAAACAGACAACTCACATAGATATTGCTGCCTGCAACCATTATCAATTCTAAAAAGATATGCTTTGTTCTGGAGTTTGTCGATAAAGACTAACCAGCTCCTTTGCCACTCAGATGTCTTCTCTTATTCTCTCCCTCCACCCAGCATTTCAGTCTTTTCTTTTGTGGCATTTGTTATGCCTTAATGTACCACTAGAGGCCACTACACGTCACCAATGGGGGGGGTGAACATACAGCTAGTACCTTCATATACAACAGGAAAAACTAGTCTGGGAACAAGAGAACGGGCTCTTCAGGATTCCAGGGACAATACTTAACGCAAACTGACACAGACCCTGATCTTATCCACACAAACTTACACACAGACCAATGGAGTTAACAGATGTTGCTCTTTTTTAGGCCTCTCTACATTGGTTCCCCATTTTTGCCCCCTTGTACTCACACACCCATGAAAGCCTAGGAGAACTTGTAGCCTGGTTTGATTTATACAGGGGACAAATCTGGAGTAACCTTACAAAGTCCCCCCACCAAGCAGAGAACTTTACCTTTTCCATCAGTGCTGCCCAGGGTCCCAAAATGCTGCTTGAGGAACTTTTCCCGATCGGGTGTCTGGGGGATTTCTCCCTCCGGCATGCTAGTACCCACATCCTCCTCTCCTTCCTCTCCCTCCAGGTCTGAGATGCCATCCACACTTAGGGGCTCAGTGCTTTCAGAATCTGAGAAGAGGCGAAAAACCCTGATGTTGTAATAGCATAATCACAATAACGTTGGCGAGGTTAAAAAAAAATATTCAGCAAATTGAACGTAGAAATGTTAAAGCAAAAGTCGGACAGCATTAAGTGTATTCTCTAATCTACCATATCCCACAAACAGCATGGCCTATGGGATATTCAATACTAAACCTGCCTCCTTACCTAGCAAGGTAAAAGAAAGCCAAAGGCGCACAAGGAAAGTGCACTTTAACCAACTCCTGCTTCTACAGTGCTTTCACTGAAGTGCCTGTTCAAATGCACCTGCATCTTTATAGCAATACTAGCGAGACCAATAGGAGTGTGACCTCAGTTCAGCTCATGAAGAGGATCAAGTATTAGAGATCAGGATAGCAACTGATAAACACGGCACAGAACCACGCCAGCAAGTTTCTGCCGTGTTCCACAGCACATATAAATACATTTATAAGGCCTTCATATCTTACCTTCATTTGGATGGTCTGGACTGGACAGGCGACTGCTGCTGTAATCTACAGAGCAGGCGCTGTCGGGACTGTGTTTGTCTGGGCATCCATTACTGTGGTAGCCTCTACTTAGCTTCCCATGGGGCAATGCTTTTACCTGGAACTCACTACAAGAGAGACAGGAAAGATACAGCACTAGAAGAGATATTTGTTTTACATGTAAAGAAGAACATACTAACTTTAATAAGGCCTTACCTGTGTTAGTAACACCTTTGATTAAAAAAGTAAAGCTTTAAAGAGAAAAAGAAGTTGATTTCTCTCATCATTATACAGTATATTTTTTGCATTTCATTAAGCTTGGACAGTGAAGTCTCAAGGGGACTGTCTGACTTTCTGGGTGTTGTCAGTTTCCCGTGATTACCAGGCACCAGCACAGCACTGCCCTGCCTTGATTTCCAGCACAGATGAGGAACAAGTGTAGAGGTCTACAAAATGAAAAAGGGACTAAAACCAGGCCTATACCTGCATAATAGAAAAACTCCAGTTTGCCATGGATTTTAGCCCTAATATACTATTTTTCCATGTTTATGACCTCCTGCTTTGAGCAACTTGCGTTGCAAAATAGAGAAGATTCTGGGTTTGAGCAAGACTAATTTACTGAAGAATGTCATACAACATTGTAGGACGGGGTTCCTGATTTCTGTTGTGATTTCACAAGTCTTATTTTGTCAAATGACACCAGCACCATTCTTCTGCCTGATGCCTGAGGACTTAGGTTTTCCACCTTATGGAATACTTTGGTTTCAGATGTACTCCAATGCAAGGTAGGATGCAGAAGACACTCAATGGAACTGAATGGCAATTACCCCTGGCAGCTTGCAAACTCTGTATACTTTGAGATGTATCCAGTCTGCATTCAACATCACCAGAGGGCCTCCCATTCTTACATGATGGAGCAGCACATGGGTCTGCTCGGTCCAAATGTTATCACAATAAAATTAAAAGTGTAAATAAAGAGAAACTGGGAGAAACCTAGCAGCTTCAACTGCAAAATCTTGGCATGCACTCTTGCATAAAAGCCTGTCTAAAGCTATCAAGTCCACTCTTTGTGACACAGCAGGAAGAGGCAGATGAAATCAAACAGCTATTAGCATCAGGTTAAGAGAGGAAGGAAGAATAAAATTCAGGGAAGGAAAAAAAATGGAGCATAGAATGAAACAGAAAATTAAATGAGGTAAAACAGAAGAAACAGCAGAGGAAGAAAAAAGGTCTCCACTGTCTCCAGTGTCCTTTTCAATTCCATCTATCTCATGCAAGCCATTCTATTACCCACAAAAGGGTCATCACATACTCCACTTGTTAAATTCTTGCCCAATTAGGTTTGAAATTGTCATAAATAATAGCGTCCTGTCATTTCTTCTGGGCAGCCATTTCACTGCCACATATAAATCACTGTTGGGTGGTTTTCCAGCTTCCAAGTTTTCCCTTGCTTATTTCAACCCAGATAAGGGAGAAAGCAAAAAGGCTGCTCCCAAGTTGTTTATCCAACAAAAAAAAACCCCTTGGAGGAGGCTACTAATGTGCAGTTTCCTCAGAGGAAAGATTATTTTAATGGTGCCTTCTTAGTTCCAGATTCCTTTAGCATCAAGCTGGCATAAAACTCTCAACTAAACATGCCTGGCATCAATCAGGCAGTAAGTCAACTCACCCAAGTTACCACACAAGCTGCAAGCAAACTAAAACAGAAACATCTAAGCCATGCACAGCAGAGAGCTTATTTTTAACCTGCTAGGGTCTGTGGGATGGATTTCATCTTGCTCAGGGTAGATTACACACTCCTCACTCTCAGAAGGTTCCAGTTCCTGAGAGAAAATCCCCTCTTCGCAAGACACAAGCCGAATCACTTGGGGTCGCACACAGGACCGGTTATCTTGGGGAGGTATTGAGCTGCCAACCTGGTTTAAAAATAGAGAAAACTAGATATTACCAGTGGTTTTCCTCAAGTCAGCAAGTGCTGTGCAGAGCTAGAAAGTATGCATTACAGAACAGAATATGATCAGAAATCTGAGATCAGAAAACACAGCATTCCCATGTCTTTACTGTTCTTAACTTACTAAACTTGACAGACTACTGCTGTGGTTTCTTATTTTGCTTCCTGTTTGCAATCCCCTAAAATTCTCTGGTAAAGTACTGGACTCCCTATCCCTCTTTGACCACACATCAGGAGTGTAAGCCATGTGGCAGCAAGTTCTTCCATTACCTTTTATAGACTGATCAGACATAGTTCAGAGAAGTCTGTGGGCCACAGCTGAAAAACATTGATTTACTGCATGCAACAAGCTCAACCCTCTTCTCACTCATGCAGTTATAAAGGAAGGAAAAACTCTAAGGAAGTTAGGCATCAGGACAGACTGTTACTGGAAAACAAGCATTAGCTTTCTGAGGTATGAGCACACATTACTTGCTGTGACCCATCAATACAAAGATTAAGAGAACTTAATAACCTAGCACAGCCCCCAAGTAAGGGCATCATATGAGCCACATTGCTGGGGTACAGTTTCTTGACTCCAGTAGCCACTGAAGAGTGAGCTAACAGGTAACCAGGTACATATCTGTAATTCCGAGCTCAGCTTCTCAGCTTGTTTTTGCCATAAATAATCAAAGAGGTAAAAGGAAACATGAGGTCTTCCCTGTCATTGGAAAGAAACCTTGATCCCACATGGGCTCTGCTATAAGATGGCAGTCACATGTTGCAGGAATACTAACTACAAAAGAGTTATCTAAACAAGTTTCTCAGAAGGCGTTTAGAGCCACCTCTAAAGATATAAGGAATGGCACTGGGTAGTAATAAATGTAGGTAATAATAAACAGAGGCAGGACAGATGCACTCAGAATAGATTCACCTCCTCAGAGTAGTACTGCCCTTACTTTGTTGATGTGCACAGGAAGATCTGCCTGCTCTTCTCTGTCATCCCCATTGCTGTTTTGAGACAGAGAGTCTCGACTTGGAGATCGGGAAACAGAGAAAGACTCCAACTGACGCAAGTCAAGCATGGATTTCACAGTCATCTCTATGTTGCTGGTTGGCTGGGACCATCGCCCACGTTGCCGGGGCATCTTGCTCATTGGTGCCTCCGAGCGCTGGATTGCTGCTATCTCTTTGGCCTGAAGGAAATTGGAAGAAAAACAGTTTTAGAGACTGAGTTCTGCTGATGGCAAAACAGGAGAGAGTACACAAGACCCACAGAAAAACACAATTATGTCCATCTCCATAAAAGCCCCAAAGCTGTCTGTGAGACAGCTTAAAATTCCTCCCTTAATCATAAAGCATCAAGTAAAGACGATACTTTTGTCGCGGCTTCTTGCATAACTAAACATTTAAATGCCTCACTTGAATCCAAGTGTATGATCAGCTTCAGCACCACATGAGATTTAGGCCAGATATGAAGGGGCAAAAGCATAACATCTGATGGAAAGATACTGATATAAAAATCCCAAGCGAAACTGTGCCTTAAACTAGGCTCTTGCCTAGGATCCCCAAATTGTTCTTCACGAAGAGGCTTCTCAATGGTTTCCCCCCCCAGTTACACCTTTCCCACTAGTGCAAATAAAGTTTGTAATCTCCACAGGAATTTCTTTTCCAGTTTCCCTGTGACAACAAATACAATTTGAAGGTTTAGCAACTCACCCTCCTCATTTCCCAATGGGAAAGGCTTCTTGAAAGGGTAAGGTCTGGGTCTGAAAAGGGAAAAAGATACCAAGTTGACATCCTTGGCCAGCAGAGCTTTAAACACCTCTTACCTCACCTTTCCTCAAAGGCAGCATTCCTACACCTTTTGAACCAGCAGACCGCTGCCAACACATGTTTTCCCATAGACTACTGAATCATTATATCAAAATTTTAATGGAGATGTACTATTTTATAGAAGATTTTCACTGACTCAGCAGACCCATTGCAGAACACTTGCCACAGTGTAGTGGCCCACCAAAGGCTTGGAAAAACCCCTGCTGCAATACACTGTAGCATCTGTGGTAAAAATACCTCGAATTAGTAAGGGTAATCTCTACTGTAAGTTTTATCAGATATCTCTAGAATCCTCTGTGAGATATCTTTTGGCTTCTGTGGACTTCTAACAGCTTGTAGACCCAAGCCCAGTACACTAATTCAAAATTTGTTTGGCCAGCTGGAACTAGCAACAAAGTTGGCAATTAAAAAACTGAATTTCTTATCGGAGATCTCTGAAATGTACCTCTCTCTTCAGACGCAGGAATGGGCAACTCCACATTACCCATTGGTGTCGATCCATCTGTTTCTGTCTTGGTTCTTTCTCTTTCTGCCCGTACTCTGTTATCCCTAAGCCAGTGTCTCACATCATCTCCCCACTTCACATTCACGCCATTTTTCTCCATCTCTGCCCATGCCCCTCTCCCATTTATACCTGAGTCTCTCTCGGTGTTGCAGTTGGACTGAATATGGAAAGACTGCAGCCCACGTAACTCATCTTCCTCATTCCCTTCGTCTTCACCATCCTTGTCACTGTCTGATGAGAGTGCAGGCACAGAGGACAGGGCAGAGATGGATTCATGCCTGGGAGGAAGGAATTGGAAGGAGTATTATGATCTGTCTCAAGAACTGCCCACCACCATTTCAATCCTTACACCAGGCAGTTCTCCACCTTATCTCCATCCACACTCAGCAGGCTGCCTCAACTTGCCCAAACAGCCCTCACTCTAGTAAAACCCATCTCTGAGAAACAGGGCAAGGTAAACCCTGCACAAAGGTGTGCAGAGCCTGCCACAGCCATCGTCTTGCATGCGTGGAAGGAAGACAGAAATCAGAACAGAAGTAAACGAGCCTGAGAAAGTCAAGTGGAATGGAACTTGGTCTTCCATTTCAGACCCCGTTAATTGATAAGGTCAGGATGGTAGAGCATATATGAAAGGCAAATATTTTTCCCACCCTTAAGCATTTCCTCTCTGGAACTATTTTACACATCAAAAATGTCATAGATACTCCCTGTATGACAGCAATTGGGTATATGGCAAATTATCACATAAGAGACGGGTTCATATCAAGGACTGCACCATGCAGAACCTGAAGGCACAGCCCACACACCATAAGAGCACTGTGCTGCCTTTCTCAGCCTTCAGGCACAAGGAATAATGTAAAACATATTCTGGGCAGATCTTTAATCAAAGTAGATCAGACAAGTGTTCCCACACAGACCTCAGAGGCACTCCCAGCACAGAATTCCCCAATACCAATCAAGGACACTTACCAACACCAAACTCTATCTTCCATTTTTCTTCTTCCCCTCCCTCGCCCTCCCCCCACTTCAGCCAACAAAACCAAATGAACTAACCCACTCTGGACAATAATTGAACAAATTAAGAATCCCTAAAAAATAAACTTGAGTCGTGCCCACCGCATGGCCCTGAGTTAGAGTGCCAAACTCATCATTAGTGACATTTATAGGATATCACTGGTGGGTGTTGAGTGCCAAGGATTATTCATGAAATAAAAATAGCTCATCCACCAAGTACAGAGCAGACTGGCAAGGGACCAACTTTGCCTGCAGCTGACAGATAACAGGCAATATTGAAACATGATAAGAAGTAGTTAAGGTATTTTAATCTTTTCTCTTCCCATATAGTGGCAGAACATTAATTTCCTTTTTATTAGGAGTGGCTGAGCAAGAATTACCCAACCCTTTCAGATAAGGTTTGAGGTGTTCTGGCAAAAAGAAGAGTGAAACTGACTGTAGTCTGCAGAGTCCTCCAGTGAAACAGCTTCATGTTGGCTGTCTTCAACTACTTTTGACATTTGAGTTTGTCAGTCTCTTCATCTTTTCTACCGTCTCCTTGTCTATCTTGTCATTCTCAGGTTCTTGTGTCTAAGCAGGGGAATCCCAACAAAGTTGAAGCACCACAGTACGTTTGAGGTTATGCCATGTTTCATCCTATGAGGTATATTACATTTATATATGGTAGGCAATATTAAATTTGTATCAGTAACTTTGATAGCATCCTTCTGCTTATATTCATCATGGCTGAGGAGCGCATTGAGGAAGAAGGGTTGGATTATTAAGTATTTTAACATCTAACTGGTTGAATATCTCACTATGATGAGGTGATATGGCAAGGCAAGTTATGTGTTTGCTAAACTCCTGCATGTACTGTCATTGGTGCAAACGGAGAAGGGAGGATTGCTATCAATGTGTTTTATGTTATAAATAGAAAGATGGCCTCTGTCCATCAGATGGTGACTGACAAAATTAGTCAGGGGGAAAAAGTATGTTCCGATATCCTCAAAGCAGCTGAGTAAGGGAATGCAAAACATATTTTGGAAGTCGGATGGGCATTTTTTCATACCTCACAGGAAGTGCCAACCAAATTATGAAGTCACATGTGTTTGACACAAATGCAAGGTTACCTTGTATTATCCCAGCAAAAATTCATGCCCCCCTTCCACATCCTCCTTTTTACAACTCAAATATGCTTTTCAAACTCAGTCCTGTGACTTGAAGGAAGATAAATGAATGGGGTTTTCAAAAGGATCTTAGGCCCACTGACTTGAAGCTGAGATACTGCTGAAAATGAAACCTAGGTTCACAAGGTCTTGAGTGTTTTAACTATTGTGATTATCCAAGTCAATCCCTCAATTCGGATTTCATTACCTTCTCCTGCCTTCCTCTATGTACTTTGGATTTTCATCTAAGACCCTCTGTTGCAGACATCTCCTCAACACTCTTCCTCAGTTCTTGCTCATGCTTAGATGAAAGTCAGAGTAATGTAGTGTCAGGTTTCAAGCACAGGAGCTGCTTCCAAATAAGCATCACATGAAAGCATTTTGAAAGCGAAGGAGAAAGACTTCTGGGTTTTGCTGAATTCCTGCTGAAAGCAGGTTCAGCCAAACTCCAACAAAGCATCATTATACCAGAATAAATGTTTCAGAGTAGCTATCCCAGAATAGCATCTACAGACATGTCCAATTCTCATGATACATGTGACTCACTTAGAGCAAGGCTTTTAATTGTCCTTGCTCTTGTCTTCTTCCTTTGCTGAGGAACTATCCCATTCTAGTACCATGCCTGGATCTTGTTCCGTACACACGGGCAGGGTCAACTGCACTTCAGCTCCTAGTTTCTGATGGGTCTGCCAGTACGGGGTCAATGGTAGGGAAGGCCCTTCAGTTAGAAAGTATTCAGGACACATATATAGACTTAGAAGTGCCACATGTCTTTATGGAGTTCTAGTATTAAGACATCTGATATTAGGTACTCTGTATTCTTTTGCATGTCCTGAATTCAACCCTTCTTTCTTTTCTTAAAACAAAACAAACCAGACAAGAATGGCAACTATCCATTTAAAGAGGTATGTCGTCAGCATTCCTACTCTGATCTTGTGCTACTTAAATCCTCAGCTTTAGGGGCACATTTATGAAACTCTAACATCCTATGTGGTAGGGATCACTAGCAGATTGCCCCCACCCAAGTGCCTAAGGGCTTTTAAAAGAAAGTTACCCTGCTTCTCCCCACAAAAAGATCACAGTGCTGCTGACTTCAGAGTTTCCCTGATGTTGTAATTGCAGTAGTTCAGCAGAGACTCAGGCACCACTTCTGATCTGGCATCAAAAGCCTGCCCCATTCTGAGCCCTGGAAACTGCACAGCTTTCCTGGACTGGACCAAAGCCTCACTGAGAATTTGATAAGGAGCACTTCTTTCCAAATATATCTGGCAGCACACAGTACTTCTTCAGCATACATATATAAGTTTTAGACAATTTGATTTGGATAACATTTCTATCTCCTGCTATTTATACTAGAGCTTCAATGAAAGTCACAGGAAAAGTGACTTTTAAAATTAAAAAAAAAAAATCTCAGCTAAAACATGACTATAAGCCCTGCGAACATTCCACAGTAAAATCAATTTAAAACTTCCCTTCCAAAAATTTGAGACAAGCTTTTCTAAACAGTAAATGCATACTTGGATCAAAATCAAAACCCTATTAAAAAAGGCCTTTACATGGTTCCTTCTCTGAAAATACAAATGCCTCAAAACCAAGATGTTCCAGCAATATCAGCTCAGTACAAGTTTTATTATTCCAAACAATCAAAGTTCCTCATGTTCAGCAGATGAGAGAAAAGCACACATTTGCAATTATCACAACCAGAGGCAGAACTGAAAGGCTCTCAGGGGCACGCACTATGGAGAACTGTGGGTCATACACGTCAGATTAGTTCCAAAATAATCCAATGTCCCATAGAGGTGAGTCAGAGAAATCCTTCAGAGGAGAAACTTTAGTCTTTCTAGAAGTTTTTGGAGGGACTGAAAAGGCTGGGACTCTTCAGTTTGGAGAGAAGATTGGATGGAGAGAAGTTATGATAAAGATTTACAAAACCATGGGGACTACAGATAGCTGGATGCAGAATGATAGTTCACCAAAGCTCACAATATTCAGAAGCAGGGAGCTTTCAACAAACCTAGCAGGAGTGTGGTTTAACAGAGACAAAGAAAGCCCTTCTTTCCACAAAGAGCAGTGAACTCCAGGAACCTGTCACCAAAGGAGGTTGCAGAGGCAGACAATATTACAAAGTTCAAAAAGGATTTCTAAAAATGCAGTGGACAATGGGTCCATGACCAAATACTAAAGGGAACAGGTAGAGATGTACCTCCAAACATCCCTGATGAGCATAAAGCAAATGGACCACAAAGGTTCATACAGCAAGGCTCACAGTGTCTCACTAAATAGCATCTTCTACTGTCACAGGCAGAATACTGTGCTTCATGGAGCACTGGTTTGACCCAGAAAGGCATCTTCTGTGTGTTTACACTCCAAATGTTATTCATCTGGGCCAGTCCCTGCCCTGCCAGTTGCAGCTGGGTAGAGACAGCACTGTCCTGAATTGGAAACCTTCAGCTCTCCACTGCCTCCTCAGATCAGTTTCGTTTCCCCAGTATTATTTTGATTATTCATGCTGTCATACACTCATACTACAGAACTAGCAGAATGCATTATTTCCCCCACGGAATTCTAGCAATACTCTTCTAGAGAAGATCTAGTAGAACAAATGACATATCACCAGGAAGGGAGCCGCCTTATACTACCGTGAGTCCTTCTGAGACAACAGTTTTACACCACAAGGTGCAACGCAACTCTCCACTGCAACCTACAAAGACAGACTTTGGAAACACAACCAGAACAGGCACAGGGCATCTAGGAAACCCATCTTACTCAAGTTCATTAGTTTTCCTTCTCCCACCTCAGTAATGCTGGTCCAATAGGCTCTTCCTCCATATTCAGTCTCAATCCAAAATGCTCTGGAGTTATGTCTTTGCTGATCTCCAGTGACCACAGCGGTCGATCAAAACTGAAAACAAGCTTTCAAAGCTGACCAAAGTAGTAGATTCCAGGCTTGCACAGAGGTTACCAAACAAGTTTAATAAAGTTCTGGGCTTGGCGTGGTGCAAACACCGCCCTTCAGCAAGCGTCTGTGACGGAAACAAGTATCACCTAATGCGGAAGAGGACTGGGATTATCTGTCACAGGCTGAGCTTCGGTAGGGTAAGGCTGCAGCTGCTGGAATAATGGAGAGTCTGCTATAAAAAGCACATTGCTTGACAGCTCCAGAATTTTGGCTAGAAAAAAGGTTTCCTGAGTTCTCCCAGCATCATTACCAAAAGCACTTATTAGACAAGACTCGTTTCAAGAATGAGCAGATCAAGACTTTCCCAAATGAAACTATGCAGACAGACTTGTTTCAACATTACTTGTTCCCAAAGGGAGTGGGAAGGTCCTTGCGATACTCAACACAACAACCAGTGTGGTAAGTTCTCCAATGCTTTGGCACTTTTATATCCAGAACTCAGTTTGTAGTTATTTGGAGGAGAAAAATTGTGGGACATAGCATCAAAAATCTGTTTATCCTTTTTTTCCCCACTTTGATCCCATATCAGTTCAGTCAGGGCTCTCTCCTGCATTGTTTACAGTCAAATTAGTCTCAGCTACTTACTAACTACAGAGAAACCAAATACATTACACTAATAATCCACAATCCCCTGTCACTCTTGTTCCGTTTAAAAACAGGGTCTGTGTTTAAGCACCACTTTTTAAAGAAAGGTCACCAGATAAATTTAGATCTATTCAGTTTGTAAGCTGTGGTAGTCTGTTTTTAGGTATGTTGTTTACCGAGCAAAAAAGAAAAATATGATTTAGCTGCCAAGAACTTTTCCCATGGAAATTATTTTTATATTTATTATGTATATTATTTTTAGGTGACCTTTTTCAAAGCCTCAGGAAAATAGTTAACAAAGAAACAGCATAACTGTAGGGACTCCTTCAGAATTACGATCAACATGGCAAAGTCACACAGCTCACAGGTATACTTCAGTACTGACACTGCAGAAAACAGCCTTTAAACTGCATTCAGCCTAGATCCGAAGAACTTTATTCATAAAGAAGCAAATCCCTTCCTGGTGGGATGCTGTGTACCAGCCTCAGTATTGCTAGGTTAGCTGCTTATCAAAGTTTCTGATCACATCATTAAACCCAATTAAGATCCAAGGGGCATTGCATACACATTGTAATCAGCGAAGCAACAGTAAGTCTGTCTGGAAGATCACAGTCAGGCTTCTATATCCAAAGAAGGGGGCCACAAAAACCATGGCAAATCCAACAGAAGAATAAGAGAACTTTTGGAAGACACTATCAGTGAAGACAGCAGAAACCTTACAGTTGAATCCCAGTGCCACACTTTTCACCTTAAACCCTACAAAGTCAGCCACCTCTTCTCAGTCTACTCTGCTCACCTCATGAGTCCAGCTGTCTTGTGTGGAGGAGACTTTTCCGCCTGCTTCCCTCTCTGCTTCATGTCAGACAGTCGCTGACGCATGTTGATGGTCATCTCTGAGCTCAGACGCCAGATGAAGATACAGCTGAAAAAAAGAAAAGGTGAGGCTGGGGTCAAGTCTCAGTTCAGTTTATTATCAATTCCCTCTGCAGAGGCAAACAAGAGCCCTTCTGTCTGTGGCAGGGGACATGCAGAAAGAGCTTCACAGAAACTCAATCCCATCACAAGGGTAAAACCTGCCTGGCAAAGGCTCCCTGTGGGCGAGAGCAACTGCAGAGGTATTTGCATAGACTCATCTCTGATCCTATACCTTGATTTGGCTATCTGACCAGCTACTGAAGGAAATGCCATAACAAGTTCCTCCATGGTCAGCAGGGTAAGTGGAGCCTACAGATGTCCTTTGCATCCTCTAACAGTGGCTAAGCTGCAGCCTCTGATTGCAACTACCCCACAGGCAAGGCCTTCCTAATGCCCACTATCCCATGCAGTCTCTGTGGTGGAATAATAGTTAAGCTTATGTGGCAGTACTTTTTGCAGTCAGGCTGCTCCTAATATTTTACTTGTGCTCCCTCCAGGAAACTTCTAAGGAATTCAGTCAAATTTGGTCAATGGATGTTTGAGAGAGGGAAACAAACAGTGTGACCTCATTGGTCTCACTTTCTTCAGAAATATGACCAAAAAAAAAAATTTAAAAAAATTCCTCATCACATTAGAGAATACTGTATCTCATCTTCAGCTACCAGAAAGTAAATAACCAGCTTTTTTTTTTTAAATTTAACCTCAGTGCTAACTAATTCTTTCCATCTCACCCATCTTTCTTGTCTAGCTGGGTGTATTTACACTGATGTAGAAACAGAGGTGGTGCTTTTGCTATCACTTATAAAACCCTGCATTCTCCTTTGGAATCCAAAGAGGATTTAATCCAGTTCTTCAAGACCCATCAGTGCCACCATACTCATGGGTTACTCCAATTCACAAAGGAGTTTTCAATAAGAGGCTTTCCCCTCTTCCTTGCCAGTCTGTAAAAATTCATTTGCTCTGCCATTTTGAATAATGAGCATGAACTCTGGTCTCCCTGACCTGAAGCAAATGCCGAAAGAGCCAGGAGCCTGAATGCCTGCATCTTCGTCATTTTCTTCACCTCATAAGAAGACATTTTAAAAGGTTTTTATTTCCATACCACACAGATAGAAAACAGAAATCCCACTTTGCAGATTGTGAAGGTTTTAATGAAAAACTTAAAAGTTTCCCTCTTGCCCCCAGTGCCACTGCCTTTGTGACAAAGCTCAGGAGCATCACTCCCAGCTACTGAAGTCACACACAGATGCTTCCCATCAACAGTGAACATGCTGTCATCCTCCCGCCCCAGCTTTTCAGCCAGGAGAAAGTGGTGAGGCACTGCATCTGGAAACTATGGCAACCCAGGGCAGCCAGCTGCTTCCCCTCAAGCAGCAGCTCTCTCCAATGTAACAGCAACCATGATCTGCTGCTGAGAAAATACCGAAAAGCAGGAAACAAAATTCAGAAAGCAAATCTGGCTTGTTCGTTTATCCCACCCCCACAGCTATCAAACCTAGAGATATGCAGCAAACACTATGAACTTGTAAATACATTTGCATTCAACACAAAGCTCTACAGAAGCATGCTCCCACATACCCCTTTTGCTGCTTTTTTTTCCCCTTGCGGTACTTTTCTCACATGGGTCTCCCAGTCCTCATGCCCTTCCCCATCTCTGTTTTTCTTTCTATTCTCAGTTTTATTCTTTGCACACGCTGCTGTGTGTGAACAGACTATTTTCCCTGTTCTCCTTTGAAAAACATGCTTTCTTATCTCCTTACAGCAAAGTTCTTCATTAATCCTTTCTTCACTTCTCATCCACCTTCTCCACATCCTTAGTGAACAAAATGATCCTTTTGCTCATGGAAGTGGTCAACAAAGGAACATTGCACTAAATCACAAGGATCACTGGGGACCTCAAACCTTCCATGTTTCTGGAATTTATCAGAAATCCACAACAAAAGGACTCTCTTCTGCAACTTTTCCCCTCATCTATTTACACACATGAAAGGCAAAGTAAGAGGAAAAATAAATTATTTTCTTTTTACTGAAAGACAGAAATAACCAACTGATGCGATTTAAGGTGATATATTGTACGTTCTGTAACAACTCAACCTCTAAAACTCTTCTTCTGGTTCAATTGTGTTTTATTAATAGAAAAGAGAAAGAAAGAGAGACAATCTGGGTTGCTCTGTTCTTGAAATAGCACTCCAGGAACCATCTTTCTCAAAGTAAAAATTCTATTTGGTTCAGCTGATTTAAGCATTCACTGATTCCAGAAGTAATGTGTCCACTCACCTCTACAATCATCATATTAGGCATATATTCTCCTTTTCCCCTTGGGCTCAGTCTGGTGATTACTTAAGCTTTTGGTGAGCTGATTTTGCTCACTAAATCAGCAGAAAACTCAGCTGGGGGCGACGGTGCTGATGTAGTGACCTGAATCAGCTTAATGAGGCGGCAGCCACACCACAGCTGACTTAGGTGCGTGGGAAGAGAACCATATGGACAGAAGCAAAAAGTGGGGACAGGCCTGTCCCTTTTGCTGCTAGACAGGCTCATTCACCTGGTGAAACCTCACCAGCAGGAGTACTGTAGGACAAAGTTTTGGCAACACTAGTCAGAATATCACAAGCTGTCTTACATTACAGACCTGAAAGGCTGGTAAGGAAACAGGCCACATCCCTGACTCCTTTCCAGCAGGGAACAGTACCTACACTCAGAAAACCACAAGGGAAGTACTTCACATAGGCGTCTGATTCCATAGAAGGATAATATAAGCTCTGTGAGCTTTGCCAACAGCACACACTTAGGATTCAGAAAGCTGTGAGGTTTATTTGGAATTCATAAAACATCCCTCATTAAAAAAAATAAAATATCTACCTTCCTTCAGGACACACATTAAATCCAGTGTGAGATGGCATGAGCTGATATCACAAACAAGAAAATCCCTCTTACCTGTCACCAGAAACAGAGATCAGATGCTTGCAGTCATTACTGAATTTCATCCCGGTTACAATCTCTGTGTGAAATAAAGCACAAGAAAAAAAAAAAGCCTTCCCTGAATTATTCCAGTGGGCAGAAGAGATCATTAGCCAGATAGCCTATCTGTGCTCAGTAACCCAAATTCTGATTAAAGCCAATACACTTCACAGATCAATATGCCCCAGTTACCATAACCATTTACGAGAGAATCTAGGCTTGACATGGAAAGGGTATCCCCCGGCAAAATAAGCGCTAAAACTGAAGTCTCTTTTTGCCTATAATAGAATAGCCCCTGCATGGTAGGAACTGAGGGTATATCACAATGAAACTTAATATATGCTGAAAATACACAGACTACCTTATAGGCTATTAGAAGAACTGTGTAAACAAATACATGGCCTGACAGGCCTGTGTGTGCTTATGTTTTACAATACAAAATGCGTCTGAAAAAAGTTGAAATTGCAATGAAATAAGCTATTACAACTTCATCCAACTGCAACCTACTCCAGAATACCTAATGGGTAAACTTTGGTGAGGAGAAACCTTCAAGAAAGCTTTGACTAGTATCAGACCCTACTATATAGTCATCAGCAGAAAAAAATGCATTTCCAGAAGCTTACACGCCTTACCTGAGTGTCCATACATGGTTGCAACACACTCGCCAGAATAGAAATCAAAGATGGAGAGGTTCTTGTCAGAACAACTGGTTGCAATATAAAGACCAGAGGGATCCGTTTGCACCTGGTTTAGGAGATAAGTGCAAAGATCTGGTGAGAAAGTGCCTCCAAACTGCATGAAAATGGTCCAGAATACCCAAAGGAGTTGTAGTCAGCAGAATAAAATGCAAGTAGCTCCCGCAGAACTCCAGCTGAGTACCAGGCTAACCAACATGTCAGGACAAATCTCCAACCTGACTAAACTGTTAAAACTATCTCCAACATAATCAGAGACTAAAGGCACTTAATGCCTTCATGACTGTGAAGGGACCACCACCAATGTACAGACTTATACCTCTCTCTCCTACCTCCTTTTAATCACTGGGGTCTTACTTTCTTCTATCTTAAAATCAAAACAAACCAAACCACCACTGCTCCCTCAAAAAAAAAAAAAAAAAATCAGGGAAGACAGAGTTAAATGAAATATTAAAAGACTCCAGTCTTGAGGAGAAAAACCAAAAAAGAACTCAACACTGCCAAGAAATTGTCTTTGATAATGATGCTGTCAAATCTTCAGCATTTGCAACTCCCATTTTTGGGTTTTGGTTGTTGCTTTTTTTTCCATATACACGCACTTGTTGCTTTATCTTGGATCAGATATAAAACCCTCTCCAAATGCCTCACTAGGTCTAAGGCAGCACTACACAGCAAACACACCTGCTGTCACCAAATGTCCTGCTTTGTCCTTTGCAGAACATTAAGAAACTGAGAGTGAAAACATCTGGATTTTGAGGGAGACGTGGTATTTAAATAATGATAACTTTTTTTTGGTTATGTTTATTTTGTTGCTGTATCTTTTGCTTCCAGTGTCACTCTTTGGGTTCTATTTGTTAAACTGCAATGTACATTATGATCTCAGAACAACATGCCAAGAGAGTTTAAATTCCAGAGACAACCATAATCCCTTGGCTACATAATGGTTCTAGAAATGAACAAAGCAACATTAAAAATAATTGAGATTCCCCACTTGAGCTACACAGGGGAAAAAAAAACTAACCAAAACAAAACAAAAACCAGAACATAAAGGATATTAAAAAAAGAAATCCAACTCCCAGCAACATTTCATGGCTTGTGGTCTGAGAAAGACATAAACAAGCACCTGAGCTTACCAGCAATTAAAGTGTAGCATCAATTTTTATTTTCATTACTCAGGCTTATAAAAACCTTTGTAGGAATTATAATAGGCAAAGAGAAAGAAAAGTTATCTTTCTCTGTCAAACAGAAGAGGTGACACTGAACAAAGCTCATTGCTTTCCTCTCCCTTTTACCCCGTTGTTTACACCCATCAGTAATAGTCTAGACTAGACTATTTCAGTTGTAAGGGACCTACAATGATCATCTAGTCCAACTGCCTGACCACTTCAGGGCTGACCAAGTTAAAGCACGGTATTAAGGGCATTGTCCAAATGCCTCTTAAATGCTGACACGCTTGAGGCATCGACCACCACTCTAGGAAGCCTGTTCCAATGTTTGGCCACCCTTTTGGTGAAGAAATGCTTCCTAATGTCCAGTCCAAACCTTTGAACCATTCCCGTGTGTCCTACCACTGGATCCCAGGGAGAAGAGCTCAAGCACCTCCTGCTCCACTTCCCCTCCTCAGGAGGCTGTAGAGAGCTGTGAGGTCACCCCTCAGCCTCCTTTTCTCCCAGCTAGACAAGCCCAAAGTCCTTAGCCGCGCCTCATAGGACATTCCTTCCAGCCCTTAATAACACTGCTGGCCTGTGCACCTGAACAGAAATATTTGGTTTAAAAAGTAGAAAAATTATCAGTGAAAACAAATACAATGAAGAAGCTTGCTTGGCAACTTAACTTGAGAGATATTTTGATTGTGTCAATTGGTCTTCCCCCTTTAAAGACAAGAAAGCAATTCTTCCACATCCCAATGTGTTGGCATCACTCTTAACACTGAATCTTGAACAAGCTGGTTTACCAGAGGAAGCCCAGGAGAGTATGGCTCAGAAGCAGGCATGCTGCCCTACCCCAAGGCCTGGACGCACTCAGCACGTGGGAAACACGAACAGACACTCTCTAAGCAGTACCAGGCTTGTCCAGCACTCCAAGACCCAAAGAATATGGGCTTTTCAGGGCAGATGTTACTTAATTTCATCAACTCATAGAGAGTTTCACTTGTATTTGTCCTCTGGAAACCATGAATTTCTCAAACATTGATCAACAGGCAGCTCCACCTTAAAAATCCTAACAAAAACAGTCAAGAAAGCCAGAATGAACTCTCTGGAGCAGGAAGTAAAGGATTAAAGTAAATGGACTAAATCATCTCCTGACAGAAATTGGTACAGTTCTACTTGCTTTTACAGAATGGGCCCCTGCCTCACTTCAAAAACAGGACGGAGAGAGAAGCTATACATCGACTTCAGCATTCATTGGCTCTTTTCCTGTTTTAGCCTGATGGAACCCAAATACATTACCAGCCCTTAAGGGTGGAGGTAGGAGGAAGCAGCAGCAGGATAAGGGACAAAGTATGCAGCAAGGAAAAAAAAAAATTACTGTGTTCAGATTTGTATTTAATTTTCTTAGCCCTGAGCTGGAAGAAAAGGGAAGAAAGAAAGAAAACAGCTTACTTTAATGAGGGTGCCATCTTCACCTTGGGATCCCTTGTAAAGCTTCTTCTGCTTCCCACTGCTTATGTTGAAAACCCTGAGGGGGACGACATAAGGCAACATCAATCATTTTGCCCAGGTACTGCTCTGTGGCTCTTGTCACGAGAACCTTTTCTCTTTCTGCTCCTCATTCCTTGTATCTCACAAGGAACAGGAAGTGGAGGAAGGATCTCTATGAACTATAACCAACAATCATTTCAATGGTTCAAGAAACAACCTCAAAAGTAACGTACAGGCCCAAGACTGAATGGAATGATATCAAGCAGATTATCCAAATTAAAAATGAGGCTTGATTTTCAAGCCAATAATCAAAAACAAGTATAGCATCATAGCACTGAAGGAGAGATCAAATGGGAGGGAGAAAACCTTGCCATGCCTTGTAATGGCTAAAGGTTATGGAGCGGGAAAGGCTCTTAATAAGCTCCAGTCAGCCCGCCCTGCTATAAAAATACCTGTGGCTCCCTCATACTAAAGGAAAGGGTTAAGAGAGCAAGATCCTTTATTTACATTAGAATATAAAACCAAATGACATTCAGTAGTGGCATTTAGCTATAACCAAAACTCAGCATCTCACCCAGATACAACAGGAGGAGACACACAACAACAGAGAGTCTCCTTTGCTTTCAAGGTAGAAGCAGACAGATTGGAGAAATGGATAAAAAGGGAGCAGAGAACAGATTCCACTTGTCCAAAGACAGTCACGCCTAGCTCAGTTTTAGGTTCCTACAGTCCCAGATAATGCACAGGACCTCACAGCTTCTCACTAGACTAACCTTTAAAAGCAAAAATTACCACAGTGCAAAAGTTCTTGCCCCACAGCTCAATGATGTGCCAAGGAAGACACACTTGCTCTCCCAGTAGAAAGGCTCTGCTCTGCAGAGCAACCCAGTGAGAAGCCAGGAGTCCCACAGGCATTTGCATATATCCACAGCTTTTTATCAGCAAGGGGAAAGGCAGAGTTCAACCTCACAGAGTGTCTGAAAATGCTATATCAAAGAACCTAGAGGAACAATGATGAAGATGGGGCTGCCTTGGCCAACTCACTTACGATGGCAAAAATATTTTCAAGACAAGAAGTAAACAAACCTGATGTTGCGATCCTGGCATCCAATGGCCGCATATTTCCAGCTGGGGTCCACATCCATGTCATACAGAGTGGTCTTTCGAACAATGTGATGTGTTCGGGTAAACTGAACCCCTTCTCCTGTCTAAGCATATGGGTAAAGACTGTGTCAAAATCAAGTAGTCAACCCATTATTAGCAATTCTAAATATGGATGAGTCTTCTCACACAGCCAGCACAAACCAGCCCTTTCCACTAACCAGGTCTGCTGGGAGCAGCTGGGACTGGAGGCACAATGAACTCTTCCCTCCAGCCCATACTTTCACCACTCCTCACAACAGCCCTAGCAGCGGAAGAAAAGCAGATCTCCTAACAGTTCTCTACTTTGCATCTTGCTGAGAGGTCAGGCTGGGAGCATCTGCATGCTTCACAGAACTAGTTCTCCAAACGTAATCTCTTGCATTGAGCCAGTGGGAGACACTGAGGCTGAAATAGCAACAAGCTCATACAGAAACTCTGATATCATTCTTTAAAGTAGTTTCTTTCTGGAGAGATTATTAAAAAAAGGGCACAAAACACTGTAATAAGGTTACCTTCTGTGCAGTGCGGAAATAGATGCTCTTGTCTGCCCCACAGCTTATCATTCGCACTTTCCCATCATTGGCTGGAACAAAAAGGCAGAAACAGATCAAAAGATAAACACAGATAAGAGGTAGAGGAAATGTTTCAATTTATACCACTGCTCATTTATTCCAGTCCTGATTAGCTAAGACTGACTCCTACCTAAGGATGTTGCAGCAAAACAGAAGCCCTCTCTCAGGGACAGCATTCGATAATGCTCAGAGCGGATGAGGCCTTAACACAGAGGCTTTACACAACAGATTAGGATGTAATGCTGTCTTCTCCCTCAACAGTACACTCACGTGCTTATTGTCTATTGTCTATTGCACACTGTGGCAACATGACAAGTTCACACTCAGTATGAGCTGGAAACAGGCAACAGGCACTTTTCAGTCCTCAGTCAGTCACATGTTTCTTACTGCCCTTTCTTACTGCAGGGTCAGGCTTCCCTCCTTCCCTTCGCACCCTTCTGTAACCAAACTGCTCCTTCAGCGAAGCAACACCTGATAAAACTCCAGGTAATGAAAATGGATCTAATATCACACAAGTCCACTTGAACTACATCCACTTCGAGCACGACTGCACTTAGCTCACAAAGTAGCACAAAGGCCTTTGCTGCCAGACCTTCAGTGTGGTTCCCTCACCTCCCTAGGAGTTCAGCTGGCTGCATTCAAGGCCAGCTCACTGATAAGACAGACCTGTCAGAGAAAATTTTGCCAGCATTGGAGCTCCTTGAGAAAAACCCTGAAAAAGCCTCATAGCACCTTCAGGGAGCTTCTGCTATGAAGCTTCATCAAGGTCCCTTCACTTGGGAGCTACATTCAAGCTTAGGTTCTCATCCTTGATCCTCAACTGAGCTACACTGCAGCAGCATTGCAGCCACACCTGTGCCTGGCCACATACCCTACTGATCTGAATCCTGACCCTGACCCATGGACTCAGCTTCCTGATTTGAACTTGAACCTGCCTTGCTGCTCTGGGCTTGCCTGGCAGGCATTGAACTGTGGCTGACCCTGCTCACTGTCTCCAGGCTGATTCTGACCTTGAATTGCTGACTTCTTATCACTGTGGATTTCTCTGGTGATCTGGGCTACTGGCTGGATCTAGTTACTGTCACTGGACTTGATCTGTTCCACCTCGTTCAGGTACTGTGGGACTTTCCCGTTGCCACCTTTGCCTGCCTTCCTGTCACCTTTGGCTACTGGCCTCCCCTGGCAGAGCAGCCAACTCTTGTTCCCTGACAACAGCACGATACACCGCACTGATGTCTGACCATCAGTAGTAACTGAGTGCCCGGGATGCAATGTGCTCCATTACCATGAATGCAAAGTCTTACACTGGTTTGCAATGACAAATTTACTTGTGACTAATTAATCCCAAAATGTTTTTTGTGGGTTTGGGGATTTTTTTGGAGCATGACTGTTCCACAGTTCTCATTAAGAACAGTGTGTAGCCATCTGACATCAGTTAAAGGGAGTAAATCATTACAGAAACCAACTTTCCAAAGAAATGCTGAGGACTTCAATCAGGAGAGGTTTTCTGAGTGGGGAGGAAGGAGAGGAGTAAAAAAAATAAAAGGGAAAAGAAGGCAAGTATCATCAAATATCACCGTCTGTTAGGACTGCAGCTACAGAAGACAAAAAAGCAGCTGCAGCTTCAGCCTGGCCTAACCCAGTGTTTAAGCAGTTAAAATTACTTTACAGCCACAATGGGACAACAGCAGTGCTCAAATTCAACTTTGGAAGGAGAACATGATTTTCTACCTGCAAACTTCACAGCAGTGATGGAAGAAGAATGTTCATCCAGGGTCTGCTGCAGGCTGTAGTCTTTTCCAGCATCCAAGACATGAATCAATCTATCCCGACTGGCTGAGGCTAAGAGCTTTAAGCCTGTCAGAAAGTTAAAAAGAGTGCAAGATCATTACTAAAGAGTCATTTACTCTTTCAGTCACTATTTTAAAACAGCTTCTCAAGTCATCTTAGGGGCAAAACATTATACTGTAGCTAACTGCATGGATGGACGCAAAGGAACAGCCCTGGATTTCATACTATAGTAACAGAACGAGTTTCAATCTCAACCTACAATATTCCAAGGAAAAGTACAAGACAGCTTTTTTTGAAGTCTGACTCTACTGGCCCAACGCTACACGCCTGCTCTGAAATCCAGGAGTAGCTCACCTCTGAAAGTTCTGACATACCATGGCTGGACATTCTGACTTGCTCAACACGACATTCATATGCAAAAGGCAAGAAGCTCACTTGCATTTACCTGTGTCGGGTTTGGAGTACTCCAGACATAGGATCTCAGAGTCATGGGCTTCCACCTTCAGCATTTCCCTCAGAGACTGCAACTCATATATCCTAAGACACAACATGGCTGATTTCAGTGTGTTTAATAAAATTAGCAAGATCTGGGTTTGATTCTCACACCTGCCCCACCCACAAGCTGCACAAGAAGTTCTATGAGATTACCTGAGAGTGCCTATCCTGTCCCCCGAGGCCAGGTGCTCCCCACTGGGACTCACACAGACAGTGCGTATCCCCACCTTCGTATCCATCATTTGTGCGTCAGCTTTGTCTGCACTTCCTGCTGAGTTGTAATCAGTGTCCAGAAGTACCTGAGTGTTGTCATCTACATAGATGATTTTCATCAAGTCCTGGGGATATAATACACCCGGAAAGAGTAACTAGTTACAAAATATTAAAGTGAAGCATCTGCCTTAGAAACTGGGCTCCTGGCCAATATATACACTTCATTGGCAGTACTGCTGTAATTGGTGGGATCCTTTAGCTAGGAGCAAGCACTCAGCCCCTTCATATTGTAGGATGAAAGCTTCACAGCTGTGTCTCATGATCACCCTTTGCAAAAGATTCCCCTTCAAGCTAGAAACTAACAGCATCTCACACACACAGACAAGCTCTGGGATAAGCAATGACAATGTAGTAGGAGGAATCTGAAAGACTTCTAGGGATCATCCAACTCAGCCCATGCCTTTTGAGAACTGACAGAAAAAAGCAAGAGCTACTTCCACCATGAGCAGATTGCTGAGAACGGGCAGGTCAGGGCTGCTGTGCCCATGGATCTTCCAACACAACTGAGAACGGAAGCAAATATCCATAAGTAATCACTGTTCTGTATAAGTATCCTCTCTCTTCTACAGATGAAGTGAGTGTAAACTGTTTCTCATTCAATTCTCCCAAAGCTCTGCCTCATTTAATGCACCTTTTCCAAACAAATCTTAAAGTGGTTACACATTACAAGATGGTGAAAAAGAGAAACAGCTCTCCTAAAGCATATGGCATGAGCCATTTTGGAAGAGACTGAGCTTGATGAATTCTTGGGTGGTTTATGGAAAAAGCAACAGTCCCCAGGACCATCTCAGACAAACTGTCTTCCCACCTGATACTCCCTTCACCTTTCTTCAGGTTCATATGTTTTACCAGACTTGTGCTCTGTTTACAGAGAAGCTTGTGTTGACTCAGCAGTCCAAAGAAGTTTGGGCCTTAACTTGGGAATACCTGTGTGTGAGGAAGACAACCCCCAGGGTAAGGAGGTGATCAAAACCTAGGATCTTACATTGCTGAGGATGTTGCGGTGCAGGGCTGCGCCGTGAATGTTGGAGCTCTCGGTGTTCCACAGACGAATGGTGTTGTCAGAGGAGCAGGTGATGAAGGAACCAGGTGGAAGACATGACTGATTGTTGTCCTTCACCTCCGGATACATCTAAGGGCAGGTAAAATCAATCCCTGAATGAGACTGCCTGGCACCTGACATCCTAGACACTGGTAGCAAGTTTCAAAACAAATTGAGATAAAAGAGCTGTCCTCTCTGTTTTGTAAAGGCAAGAGCCAGGCAGTTCTCCTAATGAAAACGTGTTTGCAGACCAGAGTTTCATATTCACTTCAAACAAACGCTCACTGAGCTTTCCTGAAACTAGAACATCTCCTTAAGAAGCATGCAACAAGCCAGCATTCTTTGTTTTTAAGAGTTCAAAGAGAGCACCTCAAAGACCACGCCACAACAACCATGCAACAACCACCTTGCACTGTTGTTTGCAGCTTTCAACCTCTACTGATTTCTAATCCCGAAGGAAAGGGTGAGATGCAATTAAATGACAACAAAAAGAGACCTCAAGTTCTTCTCACTTTCCTTCCACTTCCTCCTTTCCTGACCACTGTCGGACATATTTCAACATATTAACAATTACATTGTTTCCATATCTCCTTTCCTTCCCTCTGAGGGAAAGCCAGCTAGACAGACTGGAAGATGACAGCCACTTGAGAGGCTAATTCCAGATGTCCTGGTAAATAGGTTAAGAAGCATCAGAGCTGAGATCTTATCACTTGTTTCATTCCTTTGGAGCACTTGCTCACCACAGACCTCAAACAATTTCTTTTGAGGTCAGCAGTAAACTCTTGTGCATTTTGTGAAAGGAGCCCTTGCATTCAGCTTTCTCCAGTTCTGCTCCTTCTCCCACCTCTCACCTTTTAATGGTGAAATTTTTTTTTTCCAGTAACACACTGGGTCAGCCATTGCAGTGCAGCCAAAGAACTGTTCCCAGCTCCAACTCAAGCCCCGTAGCAACCACACTAACCACAGGAGGAAATCTGAGTCAATTCTTTCTCTCTGCAGTAAGTGTTTGCATTCAAATTTGGCAGCTCTTCAGATGACTTCCTCAGCTGCAACTCGCAATCCAACACTTGTGTCTGCAGACAACATACCTCAATGTTCCACACGCAGGAAGAGTGGTACAAAGCAGAGTACACCTTGCCCACTTTCTTCGGGTCTTTGACATCCCACACGTACAGGCTGTGGTCATTGTATACGCAGGAAAGCCACTGGTTGGTGGGGTCAAAGGTCAAGGCAATCGTGTCTGGATACTTCGCATCAGCCATACCAGAGAAAAGACGACTGCACAAAGAGAGAACAACAGCCTGGTTAACTTGCACTCTCTTGGACTCAGAGCAAGGAGGTGAAGCATGAGAGTTCAGGTTCTCCACAGGGCACTGGCGAGCTGAACAATGCACTGTGGCATATATAGGTAGAGAGAGTAGCTGGATGGGAAGACCTGTCTCCTGAATAACCAGAGGCCCAAAAGATGCCTGAAAGTCCCATGGCAAAAGTCATTCTCCTTGCCATCCAACTCAGAGTCCCACCAAAGACAGGCAACTGACTTTCCTTGAAGAAGGACCAAACAGGACACTTGATCATCACTGGAGATCATCATCATTTACCCCTGCATAACCAGGTGGTAAAACCCAAGTCAAATAATCTCAAAACAAAGGGGAGGAGGAAGATCATCTTTTGGTGGGTACTATATTTTGTTTACTGATTGCAGTAACTGCTCTTGTGTGGGACCAAGCAGAAGAGTACTACACTCAAAAGACAGGAGCACACCAGCACAAGGGACAAAGGAATGATTCATTTCAGGTGCTGCTTGTCTGACGTGCTTCCCTTCCACCCCCTCCCCACACGCAGGCCAGCTTGGTGCTGCTTCCAGCAGCTCAAGAGATGGGCAACTGCAGATGGGTACAGTCCTTTCTAGATAGGCAAGCTTTCTGATGCAAACTTAAAAACAGAGGAATTTTGCAGAACAAGGAAACACCTCCTTCTCCAGGTTAGACCAAGATCACACCATGTGAACCCTACATCTCCTCTACAGGGGTCCTCTGTTAAGTCCTGCTGCCATGCACATGAAGAAGGAGCTCCTCTCTTGACCTCAGGTAAACACAGCCATCCCACAACACTGCTAATGATATCAAATAAGGTAACTATAGCCAGAGTGCCAGGTGTTGAGAGCAGGTAATTTCAAAGGACAGATGGAGATGCAGGGATGAGGGCCAAAGTGCACGTAGCACACCAGACAATTGGATCCCCACATCTGCAAGCACAAAGCTTCGAGGGCTAGAAGAGTGCAGCCCCGATCCTATTGAGAAATCAAGTCATTGATACAGCTGTGGGCAGCTCGTTATGGGCAACTGGCATCCCACAGAGAGGCTCTGGCATGCATGGGAATACAAGGAGGCCTGTGTTTTCAAGCTTCTTTGGAAGTAATTGTTAAAAAAAAAATTGTTGTTAAGACTGTAGTCAGCACTACCAATGCATGTTTAAGAATCACATGAATATTTCTGCCTGACTGATGCATGACAGCAGCAGAGAGTATTTTTAAAGGGTCCATGTATACAATTGCTTGACTTTAGTATTACCAGAAACTTGTAACATTTTAAATTGAGAGAACTCCTTTTCCAGCTCCCTTACTGGAATATCATTATCTCCCACTGATCTTCTGGAGGAATATACAGTGCACTGTTTGAATCTTTACCTCAAGTTCCCAAGAAAAGTTTAGAGAAAACCTGTTAAGATAAAAGAAAAAAAGAAGAAGAAAAAAAAATAGTATATATCTGTAGACATGGGAACTACAGATATCCAGTGGAATAATGGCTGGTGGATTCATACACCTTTGTATTTCTTTCCCCACTAGTGACAGAAGTGAAAGAGAGCAACAGAAGAAGATTGGGAAAGTCTTCAACCAGGATTGGCAAACAGCAAGACGTGAAGGGTTTTCTCTAGCATAAGCCTCTGCAAGCTGACAGACAGAGCTGTACGGAAATAACATTACCCACCTCAGAAGGTGAGAAATAGACAGCCAAGGTAGAAGATACTGGAGTGAGGTAGGAAAATAAGACAACAGAATACACAAGATCGAGGGAGAAGAAAGACTACAGACAACAGTAGATTTGTGTCTGTAGAAGATTGCAAGGGAACCTTTGAAAAAAATGCCCCACAAGAGCCTGGCAACTCTTAGCAACATCATTATATTGCTACAGAGGAGAGTCTTCAGCCCGCACCAGTGATAAACAAAGGATGTGCCATGGTACAGGAACAACTGAGATGTGCCAGAGCATCCTGTGCCCTCTGCCTGCTTGCTCATAGCAACCAATGTCAGAAGGCCACCAGATCTGAGCAACCCCAGGGAGATGAGGAGCAAGATATGCTGTATAGTCCAGCAACCAGCTTTGGGCTGTAGCCCAGCCACACAAGGCAAAGCTGCAACAACTCGGGGAGATCTGCAACAGGCTGCCAATTTTAATACATAAAAAGAGCACACTGCAGATGGCAAAGGTCTGGGGAACAGTTCTAACCCCCACAAGCCTCCCTTGGTCCCTTCCACCCTCTCCACAGTACCTGGCCTCAGTCACACTCGCGATGTCTGTTCCCAGGAAGTGCGGCTTTGGCAGCGTAGTGACAAAGTGAAGGTTCAGAGGGTTAAAAATCCGCACGGTGCCATCAGCGCAGCCACAGAAGATGTAGTCATGATTCACAGAGATGCAGTTTGCCACAGTGGTCTGAGGAGGACACAGCACACAAGAAGACAAATAAGCAACGTGCTCTCATTTCAAAGGTCACCAGACACACGACACGGAGAATAGCAAATTGACAGACAAAGGAGTCATGGTCAGAAGAGCTGAAGTGAAGTCAAGCCCTGGGAGTAAGGAAAAGCCTAAAAAAATCCATTTTTCCTTTCTGAGGAGCTTCCCAGCCAAGGTCCATTGCAGATTCCAAGTGGTTAAGGAAAAAGCCCAGTTCCTCTGCCACCCACTGTGGTCGGAGGTCAGCAGAGCTACACATTTGCTCCAGCTGAGTCTTACTCTGAACATTGCTTTTTGTTCCTCTGTGACATTCAGCACCACTGGCAGGCAAGCAGCACCTCACCCTGTACTAGCACAGCAATACATTACCTGTCACAAGGGGATAATAAAAGAAAAAAAAATGGATTTTCTTCCCCTCCCATTGGGATCTGTACAAATGGCAGAAAATGGTACAAAATGGAGCGTGGTGATAAGGGGATGAGTTCAATGCAAAACTTTTTTCCGACTTACTGTGAAGCTGTCTGTATTCTGAGCGAGAGTGAAAGGCAGATTTTAGAGAGGAAAGGAAAGAAAAGAAGAGGCATTTCACTTGAGTGAAAGCGTGGAAAGTTTTTTCCCTTGATTTTAATACACTGGATCCTTTCAGGTGGGCACCTTACATCCAATTGAAGGAAAATAAGCACAATCAAATTCTTAACTATGGGCCAACCTGGTGGTTTACAATAGCCAAACCAACTTCTACTTCGGGAACCTGCATTTGAGATGCACAAGCCAAGTAAGACACTGCAGAGTGGGTAGAAATCAGAATCCTTCTAAAACTCCTACTTGTCCAGGCCAAGCCAGGAGGGACAACACAGGGGTTGCCAAAGCTACCGAAGGACACTGCTTTGCCAGAAGAGCAGGAGCTGTAACGCTGAGACTTGAGAATGAAAGAGCCTCAATGTTTAATAAAATCCCTTTGCCAAGAAGCAACACTATTTTTGCTTGGCCTTCCGGGGTAAATCACAAAGTGGCAGTGGCCCAAATGACTTTCACTGCTGGTGGTCAGCTTGCGCTCCAAGTGCCCTTATTATCTGTTGTTCCTGCTCTGCTTCAGCAGGCACAAATACTGCAGGACAGGATGATGTAAAACTCACCCTCAGCTCAACCCACTTGTCTAGCAGCCTCTTTTCATTGAATTCACAGAGCAGTCCTGAGGATGTGATACAGAAGGTGCTGTCAGCTTTTTTGCCCCTTCCACAAGCCACATCTGCAAAGAAGTTGTTCCTCAGTTCTCCAAGCAATCCTGAGCGACCTAGCAAGGGGACTGTGGCATTGACCTATCAATAAAAAACAGTTTGTTAGAAATAGAGCGAGGCACTCCAGGCAGACAAGCGTTTTTTAGAACACCAAGCCTTGAGTGCTGAAGTGCCTCAAAGAAAGAGAGCTTGCAAACAGCCTACAAGGAGAGGTAGTGACACATTTTACTTGCTGCAGACCCACTGGTTGCACAGTGTATTGGGACCATCAGTAATAGCACATCAGTGGAAAACAACACTATTAGTGCCACCAAAACTGCACATCCAAACATATGACCCAGAGACAGCAGATTGATCACTGGAAGAACAACCCTTCCATGGCCAATCTGTGATTTATACCAAATGCCAAAGCACGTCCCAGCATAAAGTAGGACCATCTGTTCATGAGCATGCAGAAAAATTATATGTGGATTCTGTCCCCCAGAGAAGAATAGAACAGCTAAAAGTTTAAACACTTTAGTTGACACTTCAAAATAACACTCACAACCTTCTGAGATGCTCATATCAACATCAAACAGCTCTCCCCACCTCTGTGCTCCAAGGAGTTCAATGACTGCAGCTCTTTTCTACTTTTTTTTCCTCCTTCAGTATATGTGACTACTAAAGAACAAGCATGCAGCTATACAATTCCAGGAGCCATGCCCCTACCTCAGCACAGGCTAAGACAAGCTTTTGGCACCTTTTGGTGCTACCAGCCCACGGGGAGACTGTGACTTGAGAGCCAGGGGTGAAGGGCTATCCCTGAATCCCAGCAAAATCAAAGAGTTCCCACCTCCCACAGCTCACTGGGGCAAAATCCACCCTGCCGTAAGATGGAAATGCCTGTTCACAGCCTGGCCTTGATGCACCTACTCTCACCTTGGAGGTTTTGCTGTCATCCAGGTACCAGAACTTGATGTGCCGATTTCCAGCAGTGACAAAGTAACTGCAGTCCTCCGAGAATGACACAGCTGTCACTTTACTTGAGACTTTGTTGGCTGCCACTACGATGTTTTTCTGGAAACATAATTGTTTAGATAGCTTAATTTCTTTGCTCAGAAGCAAAGGAAACTCATTTCAATTACAGGCACATATCCAGTACAAGCACTGCAGCAGGGAAGTGACGAGGGCCAAACTATTCCCCATTCACCCCTGAATACAGCCTCCCCAACATTAGCTGGGAGCACTGATTTGGCAGATAGTAGAATTCACATCTACATTCAATTCCACTTCCACATTGACTGGGATTGAGAACAAAGTGCCTGCAGAAACGTGCTGTCTGAGCCATGACAAAAATGTTGGTTTCACAATCACCAGGAGCTCATAGCAAACCCATTTCCCTTTCTAAACAGCAAAAGCATATGTAGGCCAGCACAAGGAGGAGCTCTCCCAGCCTCCAGGCATCAATGAGGGCAAGGCACTCAAGATGGGGAACAGGTATTTTCCACAGGGAAAACAGTACTGGTTCCTCCATAAATTCTCTCTTCTCTTCAAAGACATGATGCTTTATTGAGAGACTCAAAACACAAAAAGACCATGCCTGTATTGGAAGGGATAAAGCAAAATCTGCTACACCTCAAATGTGCACCTCAAAAAATCAAAGAGTTTGGGGAAGGAGAAAGAACACGACAGGGACAGAAAACGAGAACAGACACTGTCCAAGCAGAATGGTCAGATGGCAGGAGCTCCCTGTCCACAATACCAGCACTCAGTTTTCCTCCCCCGTCTTTCCCCATGGGTTGGTAGAAGTGAGAATTTTTTTATTCCCCTCTGCCTGCAGTGGGTTTTCAACCATGCAGCACATGCCCTCAGCACACAAACCACATCACTCCAAGGGCCCCATCGGACTGCGTGCTGATAGAACTGAAGAAACCAGCAACAGAGGAGTCTAGGCTGCTGCACCATCACCATGGACGACACCCCATCCAGACTGGGGGAAAAGCAAGGGGGATAGCCATTAACAGAACTTCTTTCAAGACAGCACACAGAGAAAGAAGCCCTTGCAGACCTCAACATCTGGATCATTTCTGTGGCCTTTCTTAAGGGAAGCAAGAGGACCCTACAGATCCCAACAGGAGTTTTCTTTTCCATCACAATCAAATGACAGAGTAAGTTTCCCAGCCAGGAAAAACAGAGAAATTGAAGCAGCAGCACAGTGGATAGAAGAAGGGTTGTGGTTAAAAGTGCAGGGAAGTGCTTCAGGAGATCTGTTTTCACATCTTGGTCTCTTACTCTTCTTTGACTTTGGTCCGGTAAAGTTTCTCTAGTTCTGAGATCCAGCCCGCAAAATAAAGGCTAGCTGGACCTCCCAATAGTCACAGACTGGAGCATATGATTAAAGTGCATGTTCTTCAGCACAGAAGAGCAAGATAGTCCTGACCTCCCAAGCTCTCATGCACGGAATTATAAACAGGATCACAGTGAACAGGAAAACCTGCATAAGCAAGGGAAAACAAAGCTACCTGTACTGTCCCACACACGCCATGCATTATGACCATCTCCAAGTCACTACTATTATCTGTAGAACTAGAAAGAACCAAAAGGCTGAGCACTCAATTTTCAACACTGACATCCACACTTCTGTTTTATCACTACACAGTTCAGCTATACCAAAAAATAGCAAGGTCAAACTTCAGCTCATGCAGGAGAGAACTAACAGTGAGATTTTAAATTACAGCACAGGAAATGTGATGAAAAGAGTAACATACTAAATGAGCACAGACTTATAAGCTGCAAGAGAAACGAAGGCTCCAGGGAGACCTTACAGCAGCCTTCCAGTATTTAAAGGGGGCTACAGGAAAGCTGGGGAGGGACTCTTGATCAGGGAGTGTAGGAATAGGATGAGGGGTAACAGTTTTAAACTGAAAGAGGGTAGATTTAGATTAGATATAAGGAAGAAATTCTTCCCTGTGAGGGTGGTGAGACACTGGCACAGGTTGCCCAGAGAAGCTGTGGCTGCCCCCTCCCTGGCAGTGTTCAAGGCCAGGTTGGACGGGGCTTTGAGCAACCTGGTCTAGTGGAAGGTGTCCCTGCCCATGGCAGGGGGTTGGAACTAGATGGTCTTTAAGGTCCCTTCCAACACAAACCATGCTGTGATCATGTGAGATTTAAAAAATGCATTGAAGTTCCTTTAATTGCATCTCTTTTAGAGACGGTTACAGCACCTGAAAAGGTAGCAGAGGCTGCATAAGTGAGCATTTATTAATACAGAAGACTTCAAGCCTACTGGCAATAAATGTTTCTTTTCTTATATACAAACAACACACACCTAAATGTTTTCTAGATGATAAGACACGGGCTTTGTTTCCACAGAGTGCTGCCCCAACAAAGAGGCAGGCAGCTTTCATCCACTGTGATTTCTCTATGTTACCTTTCTCAAACAAGGATGGGGATTCAGAGTAGCACAAACCCTGACACAACAAAACAAAACCAAACCAAGAGCATCCACCACACCACAAAAGAAATCTCTGGTTGATGAGGGCTTCCTTCCTCAATCTCATAAATTAGTTTTTAATAAGCCTCTAAAAAAGCACAAGGCTTTGACAAGAAGTCCAGGCTTTTCTGGCTGGACAGCAAGATGTCACACGTCTCCAAGTATAAACAATATTCTTTCACTGAAGCGACTTAGACCTTCCCTAAGGGACCATAGCATGCTCTCATGTCCAAACTTGTCTATGTCTGAGAATGTCCAAAACCAAACAACAATGGAATTTAAAAAAAGCAGAACACAAGATGGAACTGAAATAGTTTATAGTCAGACCGCACTCTTTAATTTAGCAGTACCTCGTGGTACACCCAACCTCCTGGAGAACTTACCTTCCACGACCACACATTGACAATCATGTCATGCTGGTACCCCACTGAAACAATGTACTTGGAGCTGGGGGAGAAGGCCACACAGGCCACGCCATACTTGTGCTCCTGGAGCTCAGCCACCTGGGTTCGCTCGGCCACATCCCATACCCGAACTGCTGGCATGTGTCCGCTCTGGAGGGGACAAGAACAGACAAAGAACAGGAAGCGTAACCCCCGAGGTCAGTTCTGCCAGATTCGAGCACATAAATGTGTGGGGGCTTGGAAAAAGATATCTAAATGGTGCATTCACAATAGGGTTAGAGGTTCCTTCGATTCTTTAAAGCCCGGGTTGAGACTGACAACCTAAGAGTATATGATTTTCAACGGGTGTCTGAAAGAATTAATACAACCTCCCCTGCTTTAATAATTTTCTTACACTACTCACAGAACAGCCAGAGACTAAAACAATACTTTTGATGCCCATCCCTAATCTTTGCAATGGGAACTCAGCCAGCTCACAAAAAAGATTATAATAAATTGTATCTTTGGACTCAGTGAATGAAGAGACCCTCACATCCCCTGCTCCTAACACAACATAGACATGCAGGATCTCAAGTCAGGTCATGCCATACAAAAACATGGCATAACTCTTGTGATAACTATCACACACCATTTGAGGGAGGCCTCTGGGAGATTAGCATCATCATTTCTGTTACAAAGGTAACACACAAACGCATTCTGCCTGAATGAGTATGGGCAGGGTAGTGTCAGAGAAAAAGACATTGAGAGAACAGAGCCTCTGGTTTTATGCTTGTTCTCCAGAGAAACAGAAGGTCATAGATTTCAGAAATGTCAGTTCAGCACCTTCTGCCACACAATTCTATTCTTTTATTTAACTGTTTGTTATTAAACCAAAATAAAACCAGGCATACAAGATGAGCTGAGATGCTGGCCAAAAATGTGCCTGATGGGCAAATCCTACTCAGAAGCCTGCTCATGATTTCTCACTGGTCTGTCAAAACAGTAGCTTGCAAGATAACATATCCATGGCAACATGGCAAAATGGTACTTTTTCTGATCAGTTTTAAGTAAGTCATTTGATTGTGTGGGAGAGGCAAGTCTGATCACAAGGAGAAGTCAAAGCTTTAAAAACTCAGAATTGCGCATGTTTTAACTGTTGTTCGAAAGCTTTGCCAAGCTTGTGGCCTGGAAAAACACTGTGGTCAGATTTTGCTGCAGTTGGTACAGTTCTTCCTCCTGCAAGGCAGAGCTCAGGTCTCAAGGTGGCTGGCAAGATGTTACAATGACCTGAATCAGCTGTTCTTCAAAGCAATTGCTGTACTTAAACACATACACAAATACATGTGTATATACATACATATATGTATTTCCCAGCATCTTAGCATACACCCCAAGACCTTAACAAATTGAATGCATAATTCATCATTTAAAAAATGCTCACCAAAAGTGAGCTCTGTGTGATCCCCATGGATGAGGAATCTATGCCTCCACGGGGAGGAGAAAAAAAAAAATTACAAAGAAAGAAAAAAATCTTCTGGATTTGAAATATATATATAAGAAATTTAATATGTATGGCAGCCAAGGACTAACCTCCATGTTCTTCTTCCTGAAAAGCCAGCCATGCAGAAAACAAAGGTGTTACTAGGCAGAATTAGCATGAGGCTGCTAAAAGTGAGCTTGACAAAGTGGACTCAGAAAGCACTCCCCTATGGGACAGAGGTTGAACTAAGTCGAGACTGCTGACACCGGCAGGGGACACTGCTACACTAAGTAATAACTCAAATTTCAGACACGTGGGAGGATACCGAAAAGAGAAATGGTTTTACAACAGGGCAAGAGGAGACATGTTTTGCAACAAGGCAAAAAAAAAGGATCTGAACTTGCCATTTAGCCCAATGAAGTTTCAAACTGAAAAGTTTGAGTTGTTAGTAAAAAAAATACTCATTTAATTTTTCACCAATTTTCCTACCCCACATGAAAAGAATAGAGCACCAGAGATTTAAAAAAAAAAAAAAAAAAGGAAAAGGAAGGCCCCAGAATCATCAGAACTGAACAGGGAGAAAAAAATATATATAATTTTAATATAAAGAAATTTTATTACATTAAGACTTCTAGAGTGTAAGGAGGCATTAAAATAAATTACAGCTATAAAGCCTCATGCTTTCACTAAAAAGCTAATAACATCAACCACCTGATGCTCTGATTGAAAATTTGTTCTTACTTTTTCTGTGTCAAGGCAGCCTCCATCCCAAACCACCGCTGTTTCTATCCTTGGCCTGATCTATGCAGGATCCAGGCCCAGCTTGGGAGCCACCCAGCAACATGACAGCTGCCATCATGGTGGCTGCAGCAGGGACCTCTGGAGCGAACAGCCTCCGCCTTGACAGCTCTGACACAGGGCTGCGACATACTTCTCTGTGGCTGAGGCTCAGGAGGGGACTTGTTTCACACATGCTCCCTGCCCACGTCTTACAGAGGCACAGAGACTAGTTGTAAATTAACATTAATCATAGACAAGAGCAAACTGCACCCAACCATACGGGGGACAGTCAGCATTTCTGTGGATTTCTAACATCCAGCAATTCCAGCCTCATGACACAGCCCATGTCTTGAACTTCTAATGCAGAACAGACACACAGTGCACTCATCCTTATTCTCCCCCTTGGGCATGTTTGGAAAGAGGAAGCAATTGTCACCCCCAGCCAAACTTACAATGCCAAACCACAGGCACCAGCATCTTCTGTCGCTATTCCTAAAGCTCCATTCAATGTGCACTTTTCACTTTTTCCACAACACTGTTACTGGCTTCAGTTACTTCCTGAAATCCTAAAGGGACAATGCTAAACTCAGACTACGATTAAGGACCATCCAAGTACTCTTCACTGATGCTAGAGTAGAGCCATGCTGTGTGTCCTTCCACTTATTTTCACTCTACCTTCAGCCCACAGATGCCACCCCAGAAGATCCATTCCCCAAGCTGATGAGACCACACACTGAAAAACAGCCAGCAGGAGCACCCAGAGCCACTCATAACCCTGGTAGGTCTGCCCACAGATGCAACACTGAAATAGATTTGTCTGTGTCAATGCAGCTCACTGGCTTGTTTCTTCTAACACCCCCTGCCCTGCTTCGAAAGACAATGGATAAGGTGTGCCCCCTCTCCTCTCAGACTTACCTCTCCTGTAACCAAGTATTTTCCATCTGGAGAGAAAGCAAGTGCTGTAATTGTTTTCCTAAAACAGAGAAAATGACACTGAGAAACATTTCCAACATGTGATTTCATTTCAATACGTCATGACTGGGGAGTAGGTTGGGACAAACTGGAAAGGGGCTAAAATCACGCATAATAGCCTGACACAATGGTTTTGCTTTACCAGAGATCTAACACTTGCCATGGGAACTCCCTGCTGCCCAAGTCTCAAAGCAGCATGCCTACAGCACTGGAAAAGCTCCAAAAGTCAAGATTCATCCTTGTGCCTTTAAATCCAGATGCAGGACCATGTCCCAGTCCTGGCTTCAATAATGAGGTCATAGTTTTAGGGGGAGAAAAAAAAAGTCGGATACCATGGAGTTCTAGTAAGATCTCCTCCATGTCATGCCTATTAGCAGTTCCTCATGGGACCACAATGTTTATGAGGTGGTACCGCCTCAGCAGTAACACCTCACATCAGAAAGAGCTGGAGTCAAACCGGCAGGCAGGCTCTCCCCAAGGCAGCTCTAGCTGAGAGGATTTAGCCTGGAGCAACAGCAGCTCCCGCACTTCACTCAAGCCAGAAAAACCTTGAATTCACCTCCCACAAATTGCAAGTCCATCTTAAAGCTTCACTCACCTGGAACTATTTAGAATATGGTGTTGCTTGTTTTTTCTAGGGTTGAACAGCACAACAACACACCTAGATGGAGGAAACAGAAGAACAAAGAGTTGACATGACCATGAGTATAAAGAAAACCAAAGAGCTATCCGTGCGGGCAGAGCAGGAGCAAAAGCAGCCCCAAAAAGCTGTTTCATCCCCTAATTTTACAGACTGAGCTGGGATTAACCAGAAATCACAAAGAAAAAGAGCAGCTCAGAGGGGAATCACAAGTCTCTCCCATGTTGAGGAGTACCATGTGCTAGTACCATAAATAATTACCTTTCTAGCATCTGGGAGCCGTGGGTCTCTGATTGCTCAAGCTGGACAGAAAGGTTAACCATTAAAGTTTATGCAATGGCCCTCACGAATTATGCTCCCTGCCATAAAAGTGACCCTATGTACTGGGCACCAAACCAGCACGTTTAGAACAGAGTAAGGAGGTCAAGAAGAAGGAAAGGGGGCATCTTTCAGAAAAGCTCTTGGAGGGGGAAGAAGGGAAGGTAGAGGAGCTGAATTTCTGTGCCTGACCATAACACTAGACAGGACAGAAACTGTTGAGCATAGCACAAGGAGTGGCTGGCTAGTTGATAAGTTGGACATATGATGCCAAAAACGACTGACCCAAGGGACGTATGTGAATAAACAACTTGCTCAGGGGCCTTGCAGAACCCTCTCAAGTGAGGTGAAATGCAAAAGCAAGCAGTAGTAAACTCCTGATAAGCAATATAATCACCTCCATTGGGAGTAAAACAGTCACTGACTGGGAGGGGAGGGAAGGAGAAGAGGTTCCACTTCCCCACTAATCTTGCCCATAGCACACTGCCTTGGTGCCTCAAGCCCACCACAACCAGCCTGGGGCAGTCCTGGGTACTGGAGCCTTCCCCACTCTCCACAAATACCCTACATAGAATTTTTAAATCCTCATGTAACAGCATTTGTCTCGTAGCAGAGAGCAGTAGCGACCAGTAACAGAAAACCCATGACCCTTACTGCCCCCTCCCAAAAGCACAGCTGTTAAGTGAATAAAAGGAGGTAGAACACCAATTGCTCTGATGACCTTGTGCCCTATCTCACACTTCACCTCTAAAATAGGAATTGTGGTTTTCGCCTGTCCCTCTGCTAGTACCCGCTGTCAGAGGTTAGCAAGTCCCAGCTCCTTCTCTGCTGCGGTGCTAGGGGAGCACTGCAGGATGCCCCTGCTCCACTACCAACAGCCTTCCACGCTGGGGACTGCACTCATGTCACCATCGCGCTGGGGCTTGCCTGCAACACGTGCCAGGCTACAGGTGCCAGCCAGGGGGAGAAACACGCAGGACAAAGAAGTAGAGGATTTGGCCTGAAGCAGCCAAGCAGAAAGGCAAAAGCTGAGGCATCGCAGAAACTATTGCAGCACCGAACCTACAGACCTCACTAACGTTTCAAACAGGTGGTGCACACTCATGCACAGAACTAAGCACACCTTGGCACTGTGCTGCCCAGAACAAGAGTCATGTCCTTCCAGGCCCCCCTCTGTGTCCCCTGCAGCAGGCAGAGCTAGCAGTGCTGCAGGCACGGCTCAGGGTTGACAGAGATGTCTCTGGCATCTCCTCGCCTAGCCCAGGCAGCTGACCTTTCCCTCGGTCTGACCAGGCTACTCTGCCAGAAGCAGTGTAAATTTTGAAATGGAAAAGAGAGCAGGAAGGAGGACTGACACACCAAGACCTTGAGCTCAGAGTCCTTGGCTGAAGCTGTCACACTCCATGAACATCGCTAGCTCAAAGTGGACACCGTGAGAGGGTACCAAAGCTTTAACCTCCAAAGCATCAACCTTTCACAAGATATGACACACCCCCCAACCCTTTAGACTGCTCTACTCCTCTCTACCCATGCCATTCCACCTACTCTTCTCCACCCATGGCCCACCCTGAATGCCAAGGCAATAAAGGTGCCAAACTTTCTTGATAGTTAAGGGAGACAGCCGTGGTTGGAGAGGTAATTTTGTGGAGGAGCAGGGAAAGTGTAAATAAGCAGTTTGTTCAGACCAGGATTGATCTTCTGCACTTTTTACCCTGGGGAACCAATCTGGAGAGTTTCAAGTCAAAGCTATGCTATATATTTCTGAGGGATTAGTGTAAAGAAGCAGGTGGTTTGTGATCCATTAACAAGTCAAGGGAGGTTAAGCCTCACAAATCACGAGATATGAAATAGGAAGTTAGCAGATGTGAAAATCTATCTAATCCCAAGCCTCCGGCTAATCAGAAAAGCAAGGCAAAACCCCATTATGTGGAGTTGGATAGGGTTAATGGACCAAAATCCTGCTGAGTTATGACAGGGATGAATTGTGCTCAAAATAAGCTTAAAAAAAACAGAAAGAAAAAAGGAAAGACACGAAATCCTGGCAAAGACTTTCCTATACAGCTCTTAGATTTAAGTTTTTGTTTTATTGTGAGGAACTGCAGAAAAACAGGACTTCAGAGAAGTTAACACACTCTAAAAAACACAGGAAAGATGCTAAATACAAACCACAGTCTTCAAACCAGGCAAGCAAACAAACCACTTCCTAGAATAGTATAGTGAACCATGAAGGTCCGGGGCTTTGCCATTATTAACTTACACAACAGCGCCTTTGGTCACTTACAATCATGAATTTTAGCTCTGTTGTACTCCGCAGCGGGCTGTCTGCCAGCAGGCTTCCTCCCCCTTTCCCAGCCCTTGGCCAAGTCCAGAGCCCACAGTGAAGGTAAGAGCCACCCAGCTCACACACCAAGGCAAATCAGCAAACCGTTCCAAGAGCCACATGGCTTCTAGTGCCAGAGCAGCTGGCACAAACACATATATTTTCACTTTGTCTTAAGACAACACTATGCTCTATTCACTGAGTTTGACCCGTAATTAATAAACTCTATCTGGAGGGGGCAGAAAATAAATCACAGTAACTCCATACTGGTCAGCAAGCATTGATTTATGCCATGAAAAGGTAATTTTAACTCACAGACTCAGTGAAACAAGATTGTATGTCATTAGGTTGAGTTGTAAGCTAGTAACTAACATAACTTGCTAATTGGTTATGACCTTCTATGCCAGTAAAGTAATTTAGCCAGGATAAACTAGTCTTCTAAACTTGCTTTCTTAAACTAGCTGCTATCCAATAAAAGCTACCCCACTGCTATGCTGTCTCATGCAGATTTTCCACCATTACTCTCCTGTCTGACATGCACATGGGCAATGAAGACTCCAACCCAACCCAAAGACACCTTATTCAGCAAGATGGCAGGCCACAAACTGCCAGTCTTACAGAGGGACACAGATACTGTGCTGGGAGGCAGGAGCACCCAACTTTGTCAACTGGCTCCCTCTCAAAATGCTTGGAAGGGTTTCTAGTCCACTCCATCCTAGAGAGAACATCTCCTCAACAAGCAGAAATTAACCATTTCTAGCACTTTAATCTCTTCTGAGTGCTCAGGGCAGCCTCAATTGCCTGCTCAGACACTCACAGCTCAGCTCAGTGTGGCCCCAGAGCAGCTCCTCCACCCCACGCAGCCAGCAAGTCATTCTCCAGCAGAACCTGCAGCCACTCCCCAAACAAGGTAGCTCAGAGCCCATCAGTACTCTGGGTGAGCTCCATTTCAGCAAATGAAATTGGTCTAACAAAATAAAGGGAATGGAGACACTGAATGGTCAGATTGCTGACCCACCTATTCCATGCTGTCTCCAAGTCCAGCAAGGCTACCAAGCCCTCAGGAGACTCAAAGTATCTACTCCTTTCCATTCATGCTTGCTTTAATCTTACAGCAGTTAGAATAATAAAAATAATTACCATGGAAAATTAATTGCATACAAGAGCCTACACCCATTTATCCATCCTCCACCTCTGTCTGCTCCTTTTATAAGACCACATTCAGTATTTTACAGCCAGAGGGATGGAAATGACACAAGGGAAGAGAGCACTGATCTTTTTCTTCCTAGCTTCCAATTGTGGATGTAGAACAAGCAAAGTACTTCAAACCTGCACTTCTATAATGGTCACATCACCTCTTCCACCTGCTCCACCCCTTTCCCAAACTGAAGATTTCAAAACAAATTCAAGTTCTCAAGACACCTTTGTCTGAAGAGACCTTTTTAAATGCTAGTGCCAACATGCAAACTAAAACTAGCTCCACAAGCACCTCACATGGGACCTGCAGAGAGAAAACCTGACCCTGACTCACACTAGCCGTTTAGAAGGTCAACACTGATAGCACCCTTGTTTCAGTACAAACCCTACCTCCTCTGCAGTTGCAGGCAGGGCTTGATGACCACAGCACCTTTTTAATCCACAAGTATATTCTGATTTCCAAGACATTTATAGAAACTATTCACTGCTGTATGGCTTACTGCTGTACAAACCATCTACCAGCCAACTGAGATCAAGTGTCCTGTTTGTTTGCATGCTGGTTCCTGCAGAGGCTGTTGGCAATGACATACATATTTAAAGGTATTATTTCTAGGTCTATGATGCCACTCCACAACCTTTAAGTACACCTTCCTGATGCAAGCAGGTTTTAAAAACAACTTGGCTGTGGAATCTCTCCCAGTTCTCTTACTTGTGGGACATTGAGAGAACGTCAGACACAAGGGAAGGACAGAATCAGCTCTCACAGTGATGTCAAAGGTTTTTGCAGACAACCTGATCTCTCTCCACCAGGGAGCCTGTTTGGGTCAGCCAACAAGAAAGTAGTGAAAGGTTCCTTGCAGAGCTTTCCAAACCTCCATGAAGGCACAGCCCCATCTTACACATGCACAACTGTGCACCATATATGCAGATGAAAAGCTGGTGTTGTTTCAAAGGGAGGGAGGAGTGGGGGGATAAGGGAGTGTCACAAGCAGTTTCCATTGGCTGCAGCAAAAGGAAAAAAAACAAAATATAAAAAAGAAGCAATTTCCCTAAGCTAAATATAGGAGGAGGAATGGAGAGAAATCAGACGTCAGTATCACATTTACACAAAGTATCTGACTCACTAAGTCAGCATCAGTGGATCATCAGGCAGCTCCCCCCACCTTTACTTCTGCCTTTTCTCCTACTGGCTCCACTCCTCTTCTCAAAATCCTAGTTCCTGGGCATTTTACTCTCTTAGTGTCCTCTTGTTTCCCCACACATACATCTAGTCTCAGCTGCCTTCCCCCAGCTGCCTCCTTCCTCACCCTTCTTCAGTATGCTAATAAAAAAGAGATTTCTGTAGAAGTCAGTTTTCCTCTTTCCTTGCCCTGCAGGCCACACTCCCCTCCAAGGGGCTTGGGAAAATTAAAAACCCGTGATAGCATTCCTTTCCAAGTTATCCATCAACTCAGTGTTGCCCTATCTTGTGGGACACATGACTGGAGGCAGAGTTCATGGGTCAAGTCCTCCTCGGGTCAAGTCCTCCTCTCCAAAATGCGTGCAGCCTATGCTATAAAGAGGATGCTGTATGGAGGAAAGAAAACTCCATTAAGACATCAAAACAAACGTTGGCTTTCTTTTTTTCCCACAATATATTCTTTCATGCTGCTGCAAGAATAAATGAAATGAGCAAACAGTCCCATCCCTTGAAAATTGGTCCATTTCTCAATTTCTGGCTCATACTCTGCTCTCTTACCCCCACCCAAAGCTATTCAAATGAGAGCACAATAGCTTCCTACGCACTAAATGCATGAAAAAGAAAAAAGACATTGATAAGAACAAAATCTTTTTTACACTGCACTGGTTGCCAAGGGAAGCTTGATCAGAGTGAAGCAGTGTCTACAAAAGCTGGTGTTAATTTTCTCTGTGGCAACTCTTCCTGCCAAAAGGCTTCTTTAATTCACAGCCAGTACTGGGAGTGGGTTAACAGTGATGAGGGAGGATGTGCATGCTGACTGTATAACTGAATAGGTATTTTCATGCAAGCTATATTAATTAAATGCATGCTGAGAAGAAAGATGTATCTGTTGAGAGGTTAAGACTTGGGTGTCGCTGCCTGAGCGGAAAAGCCCTTGGAGCTCCCCGCACCACACCATGACCAAGAAGACTGGAACGGTGGGAATCTGAGAGATGCAGCTAAATTCAAACTTCAGAAACCAGCACAGGCTAACGAAAACCTGTGAATGCTGAACAAGGAACCCACTGTGAAAAAGAAAGAGCAAGAAGACTGGCCACACCAGGCCAATATCTTGCCTCCAGAAGCCCAGGCCTAGGGAAGAACAGGGCAGATTTTAGAGATACTTGTCCAGACTATTCTCCCAGCTTCCAGAAATCTGACATTCAGAGATATTTTAAGCCAGTGGGCACCCACACACAAGAAGAGGGAGAGCAGCACAGTAAATTGATCCTGTAAGAAGGCAGAGCAGAACTGACAAGAAGGATTTGTAGGGATAATCCCCAAAGGGACAACAGCACCCTCTGCTCCCCCAACCATTTCAGCCTGTTGAATTCATATTGTCCATTGCATTGACTGATAGCACAGAGGTGTCCAGGATGAGGGAACACGAGATGAAGGAGCAAAATAGCCTCTCTCTGACTCTGCCCAGTGTCATTTGCTTTGCATAACCACAGGATAGTGCTCCAATTACTTTCCTCAGCTGAGGCAGGGTAACAACAGTGACAACTCCCTTCCCATTCAACCTTCAGCAGACTGAGACAGAAGAGCAAGCCATGCAAGAGCACAAATACTACATCCCCAAATATGGGAGGCTCAAAATGCCCATCCCCACACACCCAACAAACCCACCAGCGCCTATGTGATCTGATGACATCCAGAAAAACAGGCAACTGCTCTTCCCACCACCTGGTGAGGATGCTGCCATCCTCATGATCTTCTCTGCCAGCGTGGTTTGTGCCTGCCGACACGTAGAGGCTCTGCTGCGGAGGAGGGGACAGGGCCCAAGAAGCTCCTATGCAGCTCCTGCCCTTCACACAGGGCCAACAAAAACTCCTGCCGTGCATGGCCGACAGCTTCCCCCGGCAGCTCTCAACAGCCCCGTTACACCTGCCAGACTATACCTTTAAACCAACCAGCCATGTATCCCCACCTCAGGCTGCAGATGGCAAAGAACAGACGCACAGATCTGAAGAGACACCCAAAACACTTTAAAAAGACTTTCAAAAACCTGATGCATAAATGGATTAGAAGATCCAATAAGGAGCACAGATTGTGACTGTACACCGACCAGTCCAGGCCTCTCTTCTTGCACACACATAGGCACCACTGAAGTTTCAGCTTTACCAGGAACACAGAGGAGAAACTCTGCAGGACTGGCTGCAGTCATTTCTAGCATGTCCAGCTGATCTTATTGCAACGTATACTCACCCCCCTGAAACTACCACACATGGAAAACTCCATCTTAGCACGGAAACCTCCAACACTAGGCTATTTCAAGGTCTCTTTTTAAAGGGGCAGAGCAGAAGAGGGAGGAGGAGTCTTAAAACCAGCAACCTTTCTGACACTGGGCAAACATAAGGCAGAGTGATAATTCAGGAAAACAAACTCAGACTCCATGCTTCGCACGGAATGGATGCAGGGACAAAAGACAGCCCAGGTCCTGTCTCCCTCCGGGAAAGTTGTACACAACTCCACAGCAGCCACGCTGGAGCCAGAGACGCAGCGGTAGTGCCCTCAGGAGAGCGATGGCTTTTCGCAGAGCTGCACAATAAGGAGCCACCTTTTCTGGGAGGCAAAGAGCTAAGCCAGACAGAGATTGTGAAAGACTTGGGCAAGAAGAACGTGTGGGGAAAGCAGAGGGGAGAAATGGGCTCAGAGGAAAACCATGGAATTTAAACCAGCTTACCAACTGGGAATCATTACAGTTGCAAGGAAGATGAAAATGATTCCAATTAATTGTTATGGCTCACGGCTGCCTAGTCACCAGTGATTCAGCAGGAACTTCACCTTCAAAACATCCTGGTTCCCTTTGACAGTCCAAAGCCAGGAAAGGAAAAAAAACTCATGGATGAGAAACCAGGGATAAAACCCTGCCCCAGCAGAACTGGGGACAGGCCATCTCCCCTGCCTTGTAGAATATCCCATTTCTCCTCCAGCCTGCAGCAAAGGTAGGTAGAACAGCAAAACCATGCAAAGCAGCAGTTGTGCATACACGCAGTGAGTTGTCTGGCAGCTTGCATGTCTGACAAGCTTCAAAGGACAGAAGGCACTGATGACAAAGGCATGTGTGCACACATATATATATGTGTGTGTGTAGGTATATATATATGCACACATGCATACATACATACAGCTCATGGATGACTGTAACACACACACACACATACCTCCCTCCCTCCATAACCACCCACTTCCCCAGGGGCAGGGAAGCAATGCCAGCAATACACCTACATGAAACATTAAATCAACTGGGCCGGGAGTAGGAGTTGCAGAGCTGCGTTTTATTTCAGCACTCTTGGCAAACACCCACTGAACACTGCAAATGAGCAGTAGCCCCAGGGGCTAGAGCAATGGGCAACTGATGATAGGAAGGCTGGAGGAATAAAAGGATCACTGAGACAGTTCATGACAAGAAAATGTGCTGATCAGTCAGACAGGAGAGAGTGAGAAGCAGTAGAAAATGGAGTCTTGAACAGAACGTGGCTGGTCCCAGGTGCGACCAAGAGGGATGAAACAAACAGCCAGAACATGGCTGAAAACCTAAAGAGCTACGCACAAGGCAGGGAATGCAACTTTTTCCAGGATGGTTGCTACAGAATCACAGCACACTGTGTTAATTCTTGAGAAAGGACTTGTCTCCATACACTGAGGTCTCCTCCCAAAGTTACAGCTGTCACAGGCACATCAACAAGTAGAAGAGAACAACTCTCCATCCTGACAGACCAGCCAAGACACCTGCTTTGGGGATCTCTTGCTCCCCAGTTGTGCTCCACCCCTCCGCTTGCTCTGAAGAGCCAGTCCCTCTTCGATCAGCATCTGGCTGACAGCCCCAGATTTGCCATTCTCAGCAACAGGCCATAAGCTTCATACTGAGTCTGAAAGGCCTCGGGCTTCCTGGGCTTGCTCACTCTGAACTTTTCTTGACCTGTCTGTAACTGTTTCACTTGGTTGAGCTGCGACAGCAATTTCTCTAACTGACCAGGTGTCTATGGCTAATTTGTTTTACTTCTGTTTATCTTTGTGTAATACAACCATAGTTTTATATAAATAACAGTAACAAGCAGTTATTTTATGTAGACTGAAATATTTACAACTAACACAATGATGTAGTAGAGGGAAATGAAGGCACGGTACGATAGCAGAGGCCTTGAGAAATGGAGATGAGGGATGCAGTGCAGAGGAGTGCAGACATGGGATGATAAGAAATGAGGCACATGCTTGGCAGCAGAGATGCCACAGCTGTGAAAAACTCACCCATGGTCCATTAAAGAAATACAGACCCGGAGCTGAACAAAACAGGTTTTAGGGGTAACAAAGAAAACAAAGAAATAATATATAACATGCATAAGAGACACCATACATAGTGAATTCAGAAGGATCATGGAGTTGCAGCCAACTAAGAAAGAGAAAGGTGTGAAAGTGTGTTAGGAAACATATACAAAAATGACCCAGGTGGACCCTGGAGTGATGAACATCATCCACATCATATTCCTCCCAGTGAAGGGCTACAAAGGCTGAAGATTTACAGTGGTACCCTCCAACAACTGACTTTAAGATCCAGAGGAGCAACACAAGGGTGAGCATAAAACCAGGAAAAACAAATAGAAACAAAGAAATGTGCTACAGTTTTAGTTGCATTATCACAGTTATTGAGACTTTTTCTATATAGAAGTATTCTAATGCACTGTTATTCTTTTTCTGTAATAATTAGTGGTAGAGTAAAATGATTCTTGAATTAGAGTGTTAGGAATTCAGTTATACTAACAACAAATTCTTGACTTTTTTTGTTTATACACACATACACAGCCTGTATGTATAAGGTGTGCTTCCTCTCTGTCCATAACGCTGAGTGTAACAAAGCCCAAGGGGAGTGCCTCAAAGAAAAGAAAATGCACAGATTTAGGGGAAGAGGAAGCTATGAAAGACAAGTTGAAGAAAAAAAAAAGAAAAAATATTTTAAAACCCCAGGCAAATAGCAGTACAGCAGGAAAGGCAAGAAAGAGATAAAGAGAAGCAAAGCACACAATAACTTTCCTGCAGAATAATCAAATCAGCCATCAAGCGCTGAGGAAATTCAGCTCTCCAGCCCAACAGTATAACAGAAGAAGATGGAAACTCTCTCTGAAGGCACCCTCCTGGGAGCAAGCAGCTCCCTGCAGAGATTCACAGACCCAGCTGGGCTTACACGGAAACATCTGGCTCTACACTTCAGGTCTGCACTGACTTCTCTGCAAGAGCAGTTCCCACCACACCACAAAGCCTCAAAAGCTGAATAAATGTCTTCCTTTAAAATCAAGTCCCAAAGGAAAAACATATCCCACTGTCAAGCAATTGGGCAACACCTCTGTTTCCAGCAGCAAGCGCAGCCAGACTATACCCTCACTGTGCCTGAGCAGCTCAGGAGCAGGGAGAAAGATCTATACATCAAGCTTATCATCTGGGGCAGACGAACACGACAGCTCACTGCAGATGCCTCAGGGCTTTAATTGTTTCACCATGAGGAAGCAGTGTAGTCAGTATTAAAGTGGCATCAATCAAAGGAGAAAAAAAAAAGTAATACAATTTAACTCTCTCCCCATTCTCCTCTAATTAACCGTCAGAAAGAAGCAGACTGAGGCAGGTCTGCCTCGAGCCCTCTCCCCACCACCATCTCCCTGCGGAGGATGGTCACACCGGGGGTAAGGCACTGGGCAGGCCCCGCCAGTGCCCACTGACCCATCATTGATCTCTCCTGCATTCCAGAGCAGACAGCAAAAGCCCCCACTGCGGCAAAGAAACTGGAGCAGTTTTTCCCCTTGAATGCTTCAGTAAGCATCATCCTTGCTGTATCTCTGTAAGAGTGTCAGAGACAAAAAAACCCCAAACTCGCTTCTTCGAAAGCATGGAAGTAAAGAATCACCTGCTCAAATGGCCAATTGTTTTCAGGTCCTCTAGGTGTGCGCAAAGCTCACAGCTGCCTCAGGCAGCAGGCTGCTAGGGCAAGCAAGGAGGCAATAAAAGCCTCCTGCCAGCCCTGCCTGTTCTGAGCCCCACAAGGTCAGGCTAGTGGATGCTGAAAGAGAGGGCAGGGAGGAGCCTACTTCTCCCCACAGCTGCTGTGGATGCCACAAGCCACGGGAAGCCTGCTGCGGCTCCCAGGCCCAAATGCCCAGAGTTCTTGCTGGCTCCCTGCCCCAGCCCCGCCACTTCTCAGTACAGGAACAGCTCAGATGTTGCTAGATTGGCAAAATTCAATTCTGTCTAAGTTATCTTTTTAGAAGCCTTGTGACAGCTCTGGCTTTAATGGAGGATGAACATCTACCTCTGCTTTGCCTGTATCGCAGCATTTTAAATGCAGTAAAATTTTTTGTCAGAGTAGCTAATGAACATCAGTTGTCAGGAGATCTGAAAAGACAGCTCTCCTGGAAGGAGAGGCAATCATGATAAAACTCAGTTTTGCTTTCTCATATAGCTACGCCTCTTGACACAGAGAAACACGGCCAAGTTAGAGCCCAGGACTAAGACACATCAGGTCAGCACTGCAAAACTGTAGCAACAACACCAAAGGCCAGGAAGTGGCTGGTATCAGCTCTGCTGGTCCTTGACCGCCAGCTGAAAGAACCAGCTTCAGGTGCACAACAGGTCAGTGCACGTGTGCATGTGTTGCAGGGCACGGCTTCCAGTGCAGGGCACGGCTTCCAGCACTAGCCCAGCGGGGAGGGTCAAGTCCTACATCTCTGGTTCCTGAGCAATAGTCGGGGCACTTCTGGGCATGCTTACAATAAACAAAATACACCCCTTCTTGGCACTTCTTAGCTAGCCTCACATGATGCTCTTTCACTTTAACTTGTTGCCTTTCTGACACGGAGTGAAACCTGAGACCATCTACAGTGCCAGATCTTCCAGGAAGAGGAAAAGGACCGACACTCTGTTCTTCACACCTGGTGACGGGATACCTCCTTTGGACTGTATGTACTTCTTTTAAGTTAAACTGTGATTTGTGTCAAGGTTGCCAGGAGACACAGCGTCTGTTTTGAGATTCTTAGAAAGGGTGGAGCTCAGCTGAGGCGGCTGGTATCTCATTTTCATCCCAGACTTTGCTATTCAGTCCCCATTCCCCCCCCTCGCTCTTATGCAAGTTCAGGACTTGGCTCACAAGCAAGTCGTGTTGCCGCACCAAGGCACTGGTTGCTAGGAGGTATAACTGCTGGAGAGATACAGAGCAGGTAGAGAAGAGAGCAGGTTGCTACCTGCAGGTACGCAGGCTTTCGGGCACTCCTGCTCTACGCCATCCCCCTCCTTTCTCAGGCAGTGGGCAAACCCCAGGGGGTTGCAGAGCTTCAAGCTGAGAAAAGGCCTACATGTTCCAAAATAGCCAAGGCAGCGTGAGCTTTGCAAACACTCCTCTTCCCTATTTCACTAGCATGCAATAGCTTTCCAAACCTGTCAAAGCTTCCCGCTTCCAGAGCTCTACCAGAGTGTTTAGCTCTGTTATTAAATAAAGCAGACATGCTTATTCTCTCACTTCAGTTTCTTTGCACATAAACTGCAAGTGACTCTCACCACAGGGCTGCCTTTTTTTTTCTTCCTTTCTTATTTTTTTGTTAAATAGTGACCTCCCTTTAGTTCATATGCTGTTAATGAGATCAAAGCACAAAGTAACAAACTAACCATCTACATGGGATCATTTTTAGCTCACCTCCTAATTTAAAAATCAATTGGTAAAATTGGCACAGTGAAAGTTTGAGGACAATCAGCATTTCTCTTAATAGGCAGGTTAAAGTCAGATATGACCAATATAATAATTAAAACAGCAACTGTTGTAGCTGTTCTGACAGGCTTGACAACACACTCCCGTTGAAGGAACTGGAATATTTGCCCTGGAATTAGGATGGAAGCAGTAACAAGCATGTACTATATAGTTCTCCTTCATATGGTCTGTCAGGCAACCCAAACAGCAGCAAACTTGCAGGACTCCTCCAAAAAGCCCCACCTTTCCCTGCTCACAGCCTCAGGAATCCAGCACAGGGAAGCTTCAAGGACAGTTAAGTGCTTTTTCTTTGTCACGAGAATTTTCACTGCAGCCTTGCAAAGATAAAAGCATTCCCGTTTCCCTGCTCTCACCTTCTTCACCACTAACATTTTTGGCAACAGCAAGAATCCACACTCTAACATAAACTTTCTTGAGGGCTCAGCAAATACTTCTAGCCCCCCAACACACACTGCACAGGCAGCGCCTGGACCTGCCACACCAGTTGTGTGAGGCAGTGCGGGACTGAAGCTACCTAACTAGACTTGCCCTACCCTCACTCCTAAATTTTTTTTATGGTTCACTCACACTACCACAGCATCACACATGGAAAGTAACCTCCTCTCCAGGATTTCCATCACTAGATGTGAAAGCACATTTACACTGCCTGCACGCACACTGCAGGCAAGGAGCCTTCCTTGGCCCAGGATAAGGGTCCTGCAATTCATTCTTACGCTAAAAACCATCCTCAACTTCATTCTCAGTTAAGCACAAAAGCCGCTTATAGTGAACACAATTGTGTGCCATGCTGTGGTACTGAAGGGTCAGAGGTCAAATGTATATAGTATAGAAGAGGAGAGGGTGGAACAAGAAAAGCTTTTAGCTTTTTCTTTGAAGTAACCAAAGAAATAGCATGTAAAAATGCTCTGATGTTCAAAACAAATGCAAAATGCACCACTGAAGATACACCTATGCAACCTCCATCCAATTTCCTTCTAAAAAGCCATTCTGAGAACATTTCTAACCACCACTACCCCATTCTGCTCTCCTCTTTGTCAAGAACTGGGCTTGCTCAGCGCTGGGAACAGGTACAAAGGAGGACACAGAGGCAGTGGAGTTAGAAGTATCTGGTGTTCTTTGCCTTAATCACATTCCTAATTTTCTGTGCATTTACCTACCACATCATCATCTGAGCTCATGTCCCACATGTGGAACCAACTGTGGGACGTTCAGCAGGAGCAGCACACTGCAGAGGTTCTTAAGAAGCAGCACAGCATGTCTTTTTGGACTCTACCACCTTGAGATCTAGCTAGTGTGTGATGTTGGGAGAAGAGTGTCCAAACTAGCACGGGTAAGGATTGCTGTACAAAACAGCACTTTTTAAGTCTTCTTTTTCTTTTTTTTTTTTTGTTAAGTCATCAGTTTAATACCCAGCTCCTATTATATACAGCTCTATGAGGGAGAAAATAGAAAACTGTTACTCTTATTTTTAGAAAAAGGTGCAAGCTGGGAGAAGCAAAGTGATTTTCTCTATCACCCAGTCCCATGGCAGACCAAAAATAGAGAAAAAACATCTCAGTTCTCCATGCCCTACAATACATTGCCTCTTCCCCATTGCTGGCTTTTTTCAGGAAAGTCTTCCTGTCCTTCAGACAGACTCTCACTATCATCCCAAATACAGAACAACATACAGAACACCACATTTCTAGTGAGACCCCACCTGGAGTACTGCATCCAGCTCTGGAGTCCTCAGCACTGGAAAGACTTGGACTTGTTGAAGCGGGTCCAGAGGAAGCCACAAAAATGATCAGAGTGACAGAACATCTCTCCTCTGAGGACAGGCTGAGAGAGTTGGGGTTGTTCAGCCTGGAGAAGAGAAGGCTCCAGGGAGACCTTACAGTGGTCTCCCAGTACTTAAAGGGGTCTACAGGAAAGATGGGGACAAACTTTTCAGTAGGCCCTGTTGCAATAAGACAAGGGGTAATGGTTTTAAACTAAAAGAGGATAGATATAGGCTAGATAAAAGGAAGACATTTTTTATAATGAGGGTGGTGAAACACTGGAACAGGCTACCCAGAGAGGTGGTAGATGCTCCATCCCTGGAAACATTCAAGGTCAGGTTGGACAGGGCTCTGAGCAACCTGATCTAGTCGAAGATGTCCCTGCTCGTTGCAGGGGGGGTGGAGTAGATGACCTTTAAAGGTCCCTTCCAACCCAAACTATTATACAATTCTCTTGCCCCCAACCCTGTAATCTTGACGGTGGGGAGAGGAAGGAGGAATAGAGTTACCAGCTCATCTCTGAACTGAAGTCAGTTTTCTGCTCAATAAAAAGCAGGACTGCCCACATCCCAGGGAGGTGTTCTCAGGCAATTTGTTCTGGGGAAAGGCACCTGCTCCTGCTCATACACCCCTTCTCTCCACAGAATTCCTGTTGAACAAGTTTGCGAAACATTTCCCAGAATGTTTCATTGCAATTGGACCATTCCTTTCAAAAATTCTCAATTCAATCTAAATGTCACAAACCATCTGGCAATCTAAACAGGTCAAGGCTTCCTGTTGTGGCTTTTAGGGGTTTGTTTGGGGTGGTTTTGTTTGGTTGTTTGTTTGCATTGTGGGGTTTTTATTAAACAGTAGCAAACTCTGCTACCAAAGATCACCAGACTTCAACTTCGATTCATTCCTGAGTCTAGAGAGCAGGTACTGCCTGTCAACAGGGTGGGCGCTCCCACTGAAAGGGCTACGAGAATCAGTACAGGTTGCTGCTCCTCACTTGGGGGGTTTCTACAGCGACACTGGCATGCAGCAGCACACTCCTAGGCTGAGCACAGCTGTAGAGCCCAGCCCTTTCCAAGTACCTGACAGAAAGGAGGAAGCACAGAAGCACGGATGAGCACAGGCTCACCCCAGACAGGATGAGGTGTACAAAGGAAGCATTTTGGGAGAAAGGGCTCATATCATGTGGCTTCTGTGGAAAGACAGGATAAACAGGCACATTGGTACCTGGTGGCTTGAGGGAGGATGCCGTATCAGACATATTGCTGCTGCCAGATCCTCAAATAGTAACTGTGAGGACAAAGCATTACATTTCATCTCTATTTGTCCCGAGGCTGTAGCAGCTGGCTACAGAACAGTGACACACCCCCTTGTAACTTGAAGGCTGGATTAGCGTATGGCACTCTGGAGAAGTAACCAGAAGCTCCATGTACAGCAAAACAGCAGCTCTATGTACAGCAAAACAGCAGCTTGTCTCAAAGGGAGCTGGCAAAGCCAAACATCAGCACTGCCCTGACTAGTTTTTCAATACCAAGTGTGACACAAGATACAAAGTCACACAGCGGCTGAAGTCAAGCATCCCACAAGATTTCCACTGTCCACAAGAGCTTCAGCCTACTCCACTGCTGGTGAAGATGGCATTAACCACCTCCCCAGCCAGCAGCTGAGCTCTCAGAGTCAAGGGCTCGTGCTCCCAACACCACCTCTCCAGCAGTCTGACAGCACCCCAATGCTGCAGTCTTCAGCACATGCAGCACACACAGAAGCACTCTGGGCAGAGACTTGACATAGTCTCCCTCTGGTTTAGTACGAAGCTTTTCTGCCCAGCTATTTTGAGGTTTTATCCTATTTTTCTCTCTTTTCTGCTGGGTGGCACATTTGCTGCAGGTCTGTAGCTTTGTTATATCCTCAGTTGTTTGTCACACGTAAAGATTTTAAATTCATTAGACATGACAACAAGAGCCCCCCCACACACACACACGCCCTGGGGGCTGGCTGATGGAAACTGCCTGCAAGTCGATTTGACAGGCTTGACTCCATTCTGCTAAGGGGGAGTTTGCCCACAGCTCTAGGTGATTGCTAGTACTTTGTTTGCTTCATCTCCTCTTCTGCCAAACCAAGTGAGATCACAGCTGAAATGGATCAATACACAACCAGTCAACAACTGTACTTTTTAGGTGCAGTTTTATTAGAGAGACATGGATTCAATGTGGAAGAGTCTCCAGCACTCACTAAAAGGGAGACCAAGCAAAAACCAATGTAGAAATTCTTGTCTAGCATGTAGAAACAGCTCAGACGAGTAAGACCGCACCTACTCCATTAGGCAGGGTCTCCTCTGTCTGAAGTGCAATGATGGGGATTCAGGACTGGACCCAGCTGATACCTAGATGGGAAGAGGACAATTGTTCCAGGACTGCATGATTGTTATCTGTGAATCTCACAGGCCAACAGCAAGGGAGCAGGGGAGAGGCCATAGCCCTCTTAAATCCACCTCTGCAAATTAAAATATCAAAGTTATAATTCTTTGGCCTGAGAATAAAGCACTGTTGCAAAGGGGATCTCCATTCTCTTGTCCCAAGTGCAAAGAGTTTACTCACTTGCCAGAAACTAAGACTGCATTAGCCTTCCTCAGCCCACCCTCCCTGTCTAATCTACATTAATAAAAACAAGGAGTGAAAGAAGTATTTTACACTTCGGGTCTTCACGTCTCAGTGCAGATATGCTCTTTTCCCTCCAGTGGGTATTTAAGACAGGGAGATTTAAGAGTTAAACAAAGTATCCTTGCTTCTGTCTGAGAAATATACTGTTGCTGGGGAAGGAAAGAGAGGGAAGGATTTGGCTACTTTTCATCATCTTTTTGGACACTTTCAGGACACTGAAACCTGGTGTTGTTCCCTCTTGGCACAGAAAAATGTGCTTGGTTTGGTTGTAACAGCCCAGCTCAAACCCAGTTGCAGTCACAGCTCTTCAGTTCAAACTGTGTTTAACAATCTCAGTGAAGGGGATTCTCTTATCTTCATCTCCAGGTTCATCACCACAATTGTGCCAGCTGGAAAAATCTCTCTAGATGGCATGTACAAGCACAGTAGCCTCACAGAAGAAATGCATTAACAACAGTCCAGATTCTTGGGAGATAAGAAGGGGAATGAGGTCTAACCCTTGAAAGGCAACTGTTGCATTTTAAAGAGAACAAAGCAAGCTGCCCCTGGTGTGGCCAAAGATGCTGAAATTTGCTTTGAAACACAGATGAGAAAGTCTGTTCATTTTAGGGTAGGTTTCTACAGTCTTTACAACACTGCAGGATTCTCCTTTAGAAAATAACATACAAAGAAGGCCCAGAAATTCTCCCTCAAAGGTCTGGGTAAAGTAAACTTGAAGGAGCCAGCAGCATCAGAATTGGATTTACCTACTGGCAGCCAGCAGTTTGAGTATTTCAATGTACCCATTCAAGCTGCATTTGGGATATAGCCCAATAGCATTAGCATTTATGCTAGGGAAAAATTAGTGAAGAACTGTACCTGCATAGAGCAGTAGAGCTTTGCACAAAATGCACATGTACCAAAAGGTACGCTGGGTCTATCAAAAAGTTGGTTCCTTCTGTGTACCTACAGCTTTCTAAAAGCAACTACCATTGTGGCGTCCAACCAAAATGATCAATTAGTTCAGAAAAATATGCTCTGAAATAAAGCCGAAATACTTGTCATCTTACAAATTAGGATTTCACTGTCCATGTAGACACCAATTCTAACCTGGGCACAGTGATTGTAAGTCTTAAAAAGATCCCAGTTCAGAACAGCATTTTGTCTCATTCACCAGCAGTCATCTACTAGATCTGCCTCTCACATTTCATTCCTGTACCCCACTGACCAAAACCTTCCACTTTAAAGAGGAAAGAAAGAGCAAGACAACATCATGCCTGCTAAAGTTATGTAATGTTTATCCTAAATGTTATTCTTCCATTGTGGGTTATATGCACCTTAAGGTAAAGGGAGATTGTTCTAAGCTGATAATTTATTATGTTGTGCAGTAATCTATCTATATAATGATGGAAAATGATAATTAAAACTTTCCAAGAGACTCCACATGTGGATGGGCTGGAAACCACTTAGCCTTACAGCCTATCTACCGGAACTAGAAAGAGGTATTTGGGAGCAAGCCAACAACCACTTCTGGAAAAGAAAAATCCTCACTCTTTCAGCTTCCAGCGGGATTTACCACTCAATTATGTCAGACAGCTCCACACGTGCTGAGCAGACTCCTGGCTGGATTAAAACCAATTCACTCATTTCCTGCTGTGCTCATCCCCTTCCTCCCTTCGCTGTGACACAGACCATGGTCACTGCCCTGACAGTGCAAGACCTGACACTTACCTCCCTGGATCAGTGGACAGGGAGTCAGGAGGGGTATGACTCAGAAGGGCTGACAGAGTTAAGAGCTTCAACTCAGTACTGCAAATCAGCCAAGGATGAGGGGTGGTACAGTGGGAGACACCGTGAAAGGAGGAGACTGTTGCTCAATTCTGCTGCAGCGCGGGTCAGCACACGAGAGGCTGCTGCACTAACATCCAATGTGCACAGCACAGTAGCAGTAAAATAAAATCTGACCCAGACCGCTGTGCAGTCTTCTGATTTTGAACACATCATACCACTATTCGTTTCTGAATATTAGTTGACCTATCTCAAAAAAACCCTCAAGCTGATAAAGCTGAAGCAAGAACAAGCCTAGCTCTTCAACAAGATCTTGCAGCAAAAAGCAGCAGGAGGAAAGACTTAATATATTTATCTTAACTTTAATCATATAGCTCCTTCTTTTATTGTCTCTCCCTTCCTATGTACAAACAAGGGTGATTCATTCTGAAATGGTACAGAACATGGGGGCATCCAAATCATTTGCTCAGCAAACATACTGCACACACACAGAGCTAGCCAGGGGACTGTGTCTGTACTGGCTACAGTAATTTCTGAGAGAAACCCTAAAAAATTCATTACACTAGGTCTCAAAGAGGATTCACTATATTAAATCCATGCCTGCCTTTAGCAGGAGTTGCTGTATGTAAAGAGCTATGCTCAAGAGCTGAAGGGTGGGAGGAATATGCAGGTCGAGACTGATCAACTCATCACACATGCTATGTATCAAATACCAATTTCCCCAGCAAGGAACGCTAATGTGAAAAATCCCTGACTTCTATCAGGCTGTCTGGGAATTGATGAGCAGAGCTAGAAAGAGGCTTAAGCTAGCCAGAACATACCAGAAGGGTGTTTAAAAGACATTGCACACTGAACAGCACGAAGCACTACTTTCCTGCTCCTACAGAAGAAAAAGCACAGGCTGTTCCCTCAAGCAGGCTAGTGCCTCACATGAAGACCAGGTTCACAACCAGCTATCGTGACCAACTGAGAGCCAAGGAAAGAAGAATAAAGAGAAGCAAAATAAACCAGCCAGTCACACCAACCTACAAGGCTTAAAAACAACAGCAAACACAACCCCAAAGCCAAAACCAGATAAGCTGACTCAAGCTATCTGAGCAGCTGGTCTAGAATTTACATGGACAGACATTTCATCCTCCCCCCCACCTTTTTTTTTTTTTCCCCCTTTTTTAATGCTAGTCATCCTCAGAGGATTTTCTTAGCTTTGTTTCCCTTCTTGTTTCTAGGAAACACAACCTCAACTAGCTACTAAAAAAAACCCCACCAATAAACCAAAATGAGAGAAGGGCAAGGAAAAAGCAAAGGGGAAAAAAAATCTGAAAGAAAAGGAGGACAGAGCATCGGTCCTGCCACAAGTAGTAAAAAATTCAGTACATTTCCATCCCCCTCACTCCTCCCACAAAATTGACTTTGTTACTGCATAACCCTAACAGAGATCAAATTAAGCAACTTTCAGTTTATTTCACTGCCAACATAAGAACAGGCAAGTGCAGGCAGCCAATCTAAGACTTTCAGAGAGGATGTAATTTTCTCTCCTATGTTGTCTTATCTCCCAAGACACAGCCTTATACGAAAGTGGTGCCTAGAATATCTGCAGCATTCGGTGCTTTTAGCCTTTATGACAGACATGAAGAAAAAGCCTCCTGTAACACAAGCATCCCCACCAAAACAGCATCAGGGTCAGCAAAGCTTCTGTCACACACTGCCAGAGAGGAAGTCTCATTAGGGTCACAGAAAAGAAAGGACAAAAGGCTCAAAAGCCAGTGAGAAGAAAAAGAAATAATAATCTAACAGTCAGTTCTTCAGCACCACTGTGGAGTTCGAATGAGCTTGGGGTGCATTGTGAACTGCTTCTTTCAGGAGATTCAGACACTTCTCAGGAGATTCAGAAACTCCAGGAAAGAGAAAATTCAGAAAAGCAATTGTGTTGTGGTTTTTTTAAATTATTTTAGGCAAACCAGAGAACAGAGTTAAGATTCTGCTCAAAGAACACCAAAGATTCTCATGCAGAAGTCCTCATTCACATAGTTAATCGTATGCCTGATGTGGATGAAGTCAGGATGCCTGGGGCAACTGTTTTGATCTCAACCAAATGAATCTAGATATGTTGAAAGTGTTCTTAGGAAAATACAGAGTTGTTACGTAAATTCAGCTTTTAGGAGTAGGACAGACTGGAGGAGCAAAGCATCTGCATGTCAGGATTGCAAAACCTCGGTACATGAACAGTGGGCTGAGGAAATCACTGGAATACCTGGAGCACAATTGAAGATGACCAAGTTGTATGGACAGGTCATGAATCAACTGTGCATGAGCCATACCCAGTCTGCTACATCAGCCTCATGTAAGAAGCTTCTGTGTCAAGTAAATTCAAATAAATAGAAACAAAAATAAACAAAATAAACCCAATGTACCAGAAATGCCAGGATTCTTGCAAATCAAGATAAATTCACTGGGAAAAAACAAACAAAAACCATCAACAACAAACTGAAGTTGCATCAATTTAGGAAGGTCTACACCAGTACCCCTCTCATGTTTTGACTCCTCAACTAATGCTAGTTAGTCCTGACTGCAGAAAAATCACAACAGCATCACAACACAGGCCAGCCAGGGCACAAAAGCAGCAGGTCATACAAGCCATTAAACTATTACAACAGACACCTGATATACTCCATAGATTTCCTGCCCAGGCCATGAGATGCTACCACAAGCAAGTAAGAACAGGAATTCCCCTGTAAAGCCCTAAGGAACCACATAACCTTTTAATTACCTGAAAGAATCCCCAGGTGTCCTCAAGCTTGATTAAATCGATGTTAGGCATGCACAAGCTCATCAGAGGACATTGCTATTAACAAAACAAATCTATCTATAGCTATGCAAGAGTCCAAAACATCTGTTTATTGCACTTGTTTTCTTCTCTTTCTCCCTGCTCTAAGTGTGAACATATTCAGTGTCAGAAAAGATGCAGGGGAAGAGGCAACACACACTGGAATATATTTGCCTGGCTCCAAAGAGCTCAAGTATAAAGGATGCTGTCAAGCACAGATGTGGATCTCAAGTTGTCTGCAGTTTAACAGACTGCCCACTGACAGAAAAAGAGGCAGTGGGTCGAAATTAAGACACATGAAATTCCATTTGAACACAAATGAAAAACTAAAGAAAAAATCCAAAACACCCCACTTCTTTTTTTGTTACCATGAGAGTAGTCATACACTGGAACATGCTGCCCAGAGAGGTTGTGGAGTCTCCACCTTTGGTCATATTCAGAAGTTGCCTGGCCATGGTCCTGGGCAACCTGCTCGAGCATGGGAGTTGGTCTAGATGATCTCAAGAGGTTCCTCCTAGTGATAACAATTCTGTGATTCTGTGTGAATCCTAGGATACCATCAGGATGGGCAAAAATTTCTAGTCAGTTTTACTGACTCCATCTCTCTTTTTTTGGCCACAGAATCCTTAAGTGCTGCTACCCTGTTTCTTGTATGCTTGAAAATATCATCTGTAATTGTTGTGGAAGTTCCTTTCTGCTAATTCCAGCTTTCATGTCTTAAGAGTGTGTCCATGCAATGCCACTTGGAGATACTGCCCTTTTCCTTTAGCTTGCTGACCAGCAGAATAAACAAGCTCAGAGGAAGAGCCAAGCTCATATGGACTTCTGCAACCCAGCCAGCTGGAGTATCCCCACATATCCCCATACATTAGGCACTGAAGGCTTTTCCTGAAGAGTCACTCTTCTGTCTTCCCAATCTATTCCCACTACAGTATCATGTATTTTCATCTAAGTCATAGCCATACCCCATCTCAACAGCTACGCTCCCACTGGCAGGGTAAAACGTTTTTCCTCCCCAGCTTTTTCAAAATGCCATCCATTATGAAACCTTTACCTTTATTTCTCACAGTCCCTTTAAAATTTTTCAGGGGCTACATTCTTTCATACAAGTCCCATCCCACAGACCAGCAACTCTGATGTGCTCTGCTCCTCCACAGACACATACCCTTTGGGTGAGCTCTACCTTCAGCAAGATCTGCAACCCACAAAGCCACCTCTCTGGCCCTCAGCTGTTTCCCTCTAAGTAGCTCTTTTGCTGTCCATCAAAGTCTCCTTTGGGATATCTCTGTTTGGACTTAGACTGCAGTTGATAGACGTGTTGCACTCCAGAGGACCCACACACAAGGGGCTGTCAGGCTGAAATCTTTCTCCACATTTGGATGAGGAACATCAGAAGTCATAAATTACAGAGCATATACAAGAAGGCTTTTGTAAATTCATTGAAAACATCACCTGCTCTATTAGGTACTTACAGACTGGAAAATCACATTGAGTTATGTGTAAGGTCACCACACTAAAGAGCATAGTTAGAGTCCACAAGGTATTTAACTCCCAGCTTAGAGCAAGAGGAAGGAGAGGGGTTCCATTAAAAGGGCTTCCGTTAAAACTTAACAGGTAAAATGCAATCCCTCTCCCTTGCCAGTTACACTAACAGTGCTGAGTCTCATCATTCTCTGGTGTTAAAAGAGTAAAGAACAGTAAATAACGTCCCTGTAGAAGATGATAGGGGAAACGCCCTGAATATTTATGTTGATGCATCAGTTCCTTGGTTTTTCTTAACTTTGAAGAACGTGGTTAGTGACTCACCCTGCTGGATAAGCAACGAGGCCAGTTCTGGGGTCGCAGGCTAATCCTCTGCCTCCCGACACAGTTATCCCCAACACCTTCTCCAAAGTCACCTAGTGCATATGAAAAAGAAAACAAGAAGTATCATGAAACACAAGTGCAGTTCAAATGGACCCATACACAGATGCTGATGGTCTGGTTCACACTGGCACTGAGAAGAATCACAGCTCCTAGGAATTCACTGACAAGCACCCAGGTACAGAAGCAACTCAACTCAGTTTTTAACATAGGCACAGTAAAATACTGCTGGGGTACGGAGAAGGGAGTTACCAATCTGCTGATTACTTTGTCTATGTCAGAGCATTGCAGAGCATTGTAAAGCATTGCAAAGACAGAGGATTGTGAGCAGCAGATAGTACTGGTGAGAAGCTGGGATACACATTTACTGCCCACTGATTCCCACCCTCCCAGCACGAGTAGCAATCCACTTTCTCCAGAGCTCTTTACCCGAAAATCGTTTCCAAGTTGACCCATTCTCTTTATCTTCTCCATTCAGCCTGGTCCCAGACCCATATTCCTAGGAACTGAATAGTCCATTTTTCCCCACGGTGCCTGAATTGGAAACCACATCCAGTGGACCAGGGCATCCCTCCCCAGGAATCTCAAGAGACAGAATAGCTTACATGACCGGGTTCACAAGCCCACATACCCGTGCAGGAGACAGTAATCCAAATGCTTGCTTTCCCCCCTGAGCAAAGATCTCAACTATTTTTAGGAAAGAAAAGAAATGCAACTGGGAAGAGCTACTTGGAAGATACAAAGATTCATAGCCAGGCTTCTGTGGCAAGAAGCCGGGAAAAGCAAAAACAAAATGGGAGGGGATGGGGACAGACGGACATGACACAATATTTTGGGGAGCACTCCCTGGCAGAGAAAGCATCAGAATTTAGCAATTACCCCAAAGCAAAAGGTTGCAGTGGGATTACATGGCAGAAAATCTGGTCTGTGGCATGAAAGGATTCAACCTCTGAGCACAGACCAGTTCTCAGCCCTGGGGTTGTTTTGACCGACACAAAATTATTCTCTTTCCTTTACATTTGCACAGCTTGATTTTATTTATTATATATTTGATGCATACATTCCTCCTCAGCACTGCTGTCCCTGCCAAACTCAAGGATTTTACTGGGTCACAGTCTTCTGTTTTTAATTATCATCATCTAAGTTATATTTGGTTAAGGCCTTAAGGGCATGGACACGGCATAAGAAGTTACTATTGTAATAATTACTACTATCTTTAATAGCTGCCCTGAAGATGAACATCTTGTATTTACACCAACATGGTGCACAAAAGGCAGGTTCCCCATGCCACCCTGACCACCCAGCTTACCAGACCTAAGGAATTCAGCTGTAGGGTGAAGAAACAAGGTCTCACTGAGCTCATGGTTCAGGCTGCTAGAGAAGGTGACAGAAGTAACCCCACACAGAGAACTACCTTGCTTCAACGCATAAAGGAGGGCCGAGGTGCCACTACTTAAAGTGAGCCATCCATGCTTCAGCTAGTTCAAATTTGGCCTGCCTTCAAAGCAGTGACATGGAAAGCGGAAGATTTTATATCCCAGTCTCTGGAACAACTTCGTCTTTTTTTCCCTTTTAGTAATAATAAACCCCAGATACTCTGAGACAGTATGAGAGAACACCAAATTGCCCCCTTTCCTTGTAAAATGAGTATCTCTGGAAACGTGGCTTTTACAAAACTCCACTGGATTTTTGTTAAGTATAAGAACTTACAATTAAAAATGCATTTACAAATCCACCAGTAAAGAAAGGAAATAGTTTTCTTCCAACTTAATGTTGGAACAAAAATGGGGTGGAGGGCTGGAGTGCGGGAGGCTAGGAGGATAGCTACTCTTCCAGGCTTGTTAATACTTCCAAACACATTTATTTTTAAAGCACCCTCACAAATGCACAGAAAGAAGAACTCAATGCTTCTACTGCTGAGATTCCAGCTCATATCAGCAGTTCCCAACCCATCAAACTAAGAGAGATTTAAATTCCTATAGAAACGGCATTCTTGACAGCAAAGGAGGAAGTGGAAGAGACGTGCCATTCAAGTGCTCCCATCTAGATAAGACACCAATTACTTGACGCCGTCAGCAAACATCAATTTAGCAATGCCATGCTTACGCTGCTCAGCACAGGCTTTAGCTCAGGCTGGTTGTAATTGCAACTATCCTAAAAGGCACTACTTGATCTTGGCTATGCAGCTATTCAGCAGCAATTCAGCAACCTACTTTCACCAACAGGTACATTTTTTGCTCTGCAAAGTTGTCTATTGAGCCTCTCAGTGTGCAGTCTTACGCCACAGCTGAGCCAATCTTACAGCTGCCAGCTCTGGAGGGGACAGTTGCTTCCTCCCACATCCCACTCAGTCCAACGACACCCTCCGCCACTTCCCTTGCGCCAGCACTGGCATGGCAACTGCCTGGCCAGCAGGCCAAACCAGCAGAAAACCATGCTGTAGTTTTTGTTTTCTGTTTGCTAGCCTGGGGAAGCCACAGGGAGCTCAAAGCTAGGAAGCAAAAAATTGCCCCCTGTCACTGACTACTAGATCAATCCAGCTGTACCTCCAAAACCCACCCTGTACTGTGGTGGGGAAAAATCTGCCTGCTCCTAGCTTTTAAGAGGGAGAGAAACCAAGCAAGAGCACCAACTTACTTATCTTGGCACTCACCCCACCAACAGCAAAATGTTGCGCTTGCTCCAGCTTCTTCTCTCACTCTAGGGTCTGTGGAGGCCTCATGCCATCTGCCAATAGACTATTTGTGGCAATGATAGGAGGTGGAAAGTCTACCTTTCTCCTATGGTCAGCACGCAGCTTGACACAAAAGGAGTAGAGCTCAGTCTTTGGGTCCAATTATTCTACTGCCAGCAAGCATCTTCTGACCTCCAATACATCACTTGTTCCATTAGAAAAAGACCTAGTGCCACAGCAACAGATACCTGGGTCCAGGGACTCATAACTAACCTTCTGAAAAAGACTCCTCCTCTTTGGCTCCTAGTCTTATCTTTAGAACCTTCCTAATGTAAAGAATCTGAAAGGCAACCCCATGAGCCTATCCAATGGACACTCTTACAACACCTCTACATGATAATCCTTGAGTATTAAAAACAACTTGCTTTGAAAAGGAGTACACGCAAATTTAAAATTTGGTCTTATGACACTTGCGAGCTCCACTCCCATCACCCTGCCCACAATATACCACAGCTTTATCCCCATGACCAACCTCCAGACTAGGTGACATCAGGGCATGAGATAGTCACTTGTCACAAAACTTGACAGAAGAATGAAAAACATTTCAGAGAGGAAAAAACAATAGGCAACAACGCAGTATAAGCTGGATTCCTCTTGCCAGCTAAAACAAAGAAATTATTACATATAGTTAATCAGGGCAGAACTACACCAACTTTAACTTCCTTATCTGGAACTAAGATTTGTCAGCACAAGGCAAACTTGTTGATAAATGTCTCCCATTATCCCACTTCCTAAGTTACGACTTACAAGGTAGGAACCCACTTCGTCACGTGGCAAGTGACTCCCAGTCCTACACAGCCATAACCACTGCCATTCGTACAAGTCTCCCAGCACATCCCAATCAGAAATAAATTCCCTGATAGACCTTTCCAAGTCTGCTATGAGCTAACCACAGGAACTCGAGAGTCCCCCTGCAGATCTGAGACACTGTGTTCGTTACCAATACCTCCCATGTTGGTCCAGTTTGTTTCCCACAGTCGTCAGACATGTCACTGCTTGCTCAGACCTTCACAGGCAATCAGTGCGCCACCTCACCACCTTCATCCAAGTCTGGAAACAACTGCAAGATTAAACCTGTCATTTTGTGCGCCTAAATTAGAGGCACAGAGAGGAAGCTGGCTATCCACATTTGTTACTTCATCTCAAGGCTTCTATTAATAGTATTTGGCACTTTCAGTCAAGGCTCTCTGCGTGATCTGCAAGTGTTATTGAATCGATCCACATGCTTCTGCAGTTCGCTTTGCATTGCCACTATGCTACCTGTAACCACCCCACCTCCATTCCTTTAAGGTCAACTTTTTTTCAAATTTGGAGGCTCAATACACATTCTTGGGCATCAAAAACAGAATCAGCTGTCCAGCTAACACCTGTCTCGCAAAACCTGATATTCATCCATTTTACAGGCTTAAATCTAAACTTGGCTGCTCAGAGTTGCACAAACATGTAAAGAAATTTTAGTGCCTAAGCAGATCACTTACCCTGTTCCTTCCACATCAGATCCCAAGATCATCAGACAGTTCCCACACCTGGTAGGACCAGACCAGCAGAGTCCTGAATTGCAGGACTTGAGATACTGACAGGTATTCATGGCAGCCAGGCCTTCCCAGGGAGAGGGGCCTTGCTGCAGCCCAATCCCACCTGGAAGTCAAAGGACACGTCTGAGACGAGAGCAGCTCTTGCTTCCCTCGGGCATGGTCCCACGAAGCACAAGGGGAAAGCCCACGCTTTTGTGACAAAGCCATGCCACCTCTGCCTTACCACTGAGGTACAGACAATCCTTTTGGAAAGGCTGGTCTAAAACAGCTCCCACCAGCTTTGTTTATCTTTTCAGGAAACAAGATGCATGACCAGCTGCTCCCAGCTCTCAGAGAGGGAGGTTCGTACTTGCACGAGCTCTTTCTGTTTCTTTGAGGAAGTTACCACAAGCAATTGTTTCCACGTGCTAAAAGGACAACACAGAAATCCCTGAAGGATCAGCCCAGCTTCACCCCCCTGCAAACACTCTCCTCCTTCCCATCATCTGCATCCCTTTGGGATCACCTACACTGCAAAGCCACACAGGAGGTACAGGAGGCAAACAGTGGCCTGCACATCTAGGCAGCATGCTGTTAGAAAGCAGTAGTAAACACAGCCAGCATAGTAATAATTTCCACCAAAATGGGTGTCAAAGGGGGCAACCTACTCGCAATGCCACTCCTGCCTGACCTGAGCTCGCAGGTGCTCTCTCTACACCTGCACTGTTTTACTGCTGAGCCACCACTGCTGGGTAGGAACTCCCGTGTCTACGCCTGCCTGCCCATCATAAAGAAAGAGAGGAAAAGAAGATTTCAAGAGAATTCTATTTTTAACACCAGGCATCTCCCAAAGAGTTTCAGCTGTAGGTTGAATGATGCTGCTACTCACCCCACCACCCTCCCCAGGGCAGCAAAAGACTAGGTAGGAGTTCAGAATTATTTCAGCCCCTCTTCCCCATACTCATATGCTCAAGAAATTAAAGAGTTTTCTGACTCGATCACCTCACTTCCTGCCTTCTGATACTAGTCACATTCTCTTCTGGGCCCAAAAAATGATAATTCTCTAAAAACATGATTTATTTAAGCATGAAAATAAAGCAGCAAAGCATTTGAGAGGACACATCCAACTCTCCAGTGCTCAAAAAGACCACTGAGGGGAGAAAACTGGTGTTACTGTACAGGGCTGCCCATATGTCCCAGTACATGTGGCATTAGGCAGGAGGCTACAGCCTGGGAAAACCATGTCCACCAAGCAAGGTGTCTGTTCCAGCCTTCATGAGATTGGCCATCTTGGATCAGACACCAGTATCGAGCCCTGGTTCCCATTTCCATTTGAGGCCATAAGAGAAGGAGAAAAGTCAGGAAGAACAGTATGTGTGGATAGAACAAATGTATGGATAAAACTTAAGAGCAGGGAAAGCAAATTTGAGTCTTTCTCACCTCCTGTGAATCTCCCAGTCTCAAAATAGATATTCTCAGTTTTTAACCTATTTCAGTAGAATTCTCTACCATGAACTTATCCACTATGTCTATAAAAGCTTAGTATTCACAACATCTTTTGGCAAGGAATTTCACCAGTCTGGAACATGTCACAAGAAGAACCATCTTCCATTGCTTGTTTTAAACCTCACTTCTGTTAGCTTCATTTGATGTGCCCTAGTTCTTGTACAGGAAGAGAGTGAATAGTCAGTCCCCACCTACCATCATCAGGTGGCTCATGATTTTGTAAGGAGCTATGCTATCACCCCGAGTCATCTGTGTTCCAAGTACAGGAGTCTTCACTTACTCAGTTTATGGCTCTCCTGAAAGCCATTTCATATCTTTGATCAGCTCCGATGCTTTTCTGTGAACCACCTTCCAGGTCCACTGTATCCCCTCTCAGGTGAAGAGGAAACACCAAGCCTACATACAGTTTTCAAGGTGTGGTCACAGCAAGTGTTTACATAGCAGAATAATACAGCCTTCGTTTTTGTTCTCCATTCTTTTTTCCCATTAATACCTTACATTCAACCTGCCTTTTTGACATCTAAGATCATTTACAGACAGCAGCAAAGAGGTCACCCTGCCCATGGATAAGAACTGCTGCTGCTTTGCATCTGGAAACTTATCCCCCATTCTCATCTCTCCGGTCCCCTACGGAAAGGGAAATCCTATTCTTGAATCAACAGTTTGATTTCAACTTTCCCCTTCCTCCCCATGCCTTTGTGAGAACTTACTCATGAACAAGAGCATCCTCAGAGGGAGTTCTTGCAGCACAATTACTCCGTTCCACTCCAGAATGGCTACTTCAATAAATGTCCACATGCAGACAAGCTCTATTTTAAAACCTTCCCATGGGCCTGTGTATAACACAGTTAAGGTTTGAATCCATTTAATTAACTAGCGGCATCGAGTCAGCATGAAAAGACAACATCCATCAGAGTTCATCTATCATCCGCTGCACAATGGGCCTGCCCTCATCCCTCTCCTGCCTGAATGTGGGCATATTAATAATGTATGTGCAAAGGCACGTGCTCCTGAGAAAGCAGTGGACACAGAAATCCCACAGATACATAACCCATGAGGGTTACTTTGGAAAGCCTCCCCTAGCACATCAAGTAAGTAGCCACCATCTTGTCTGAGGAGTGGCTACACAATCATCTGTTCTTTTGCCTAAAAAAAAATGCTTTTACGGCTCAACTTGAGACCCCAATACTCTTTGGTCCTGGCAATACACTGACACAGGGAGCTCCAACATCAGGCCTGAATTTCACAACAGCACTGTGGTTTTCAGGTCCGTCTGCCTATATTCTGCTCCCAGAGTTTTCAGCACTGCTGCACACGTGTTTTCCATGCTGCAACACAGCAAAGTCCTATCAACACACTCTGGCATCCAATACGTGAAAATGCATCATAGCTGTACATGTCAGCATCAGCATTTAAGAAATAACTATTTCTTACATCAGTGAAATTTGATAGAGAGAACCAAATCTTACAGCTGACCTTGTTTGTACATCTCTCCTGCTGCAAAAAAGCATGTTCAACCTCCAGGGACCAATGCACACGTTGTAGGCTCTAATCCACCGCCTGAACACGTTGTCTGATCTGCTGTTACTGCTGCAGAAAAACAAAGGCTTGAAGTTTTACATTTAGCTCTGCTGTGCTTCGTTTGGCACATTAAACGCAGAACACTAATTACAGTATACTATTCTACTTGAGGGGCTGTCAGCATTTCCACTGCAAAGCCTTCATTTCAGGGCTTTATAACACAGCTGTGAAATATTCATTTTGCACTTGAGCTTGACATGCAAAGGTCTGGCTTTGGCCCAGGTTCCTCTGCCTGTTTGTTTTTCCGGGAGTTGGGGGTTTTGTTGTTGGTCTGGCAGGGGGAGAGCTGAAGACTGGTGGATGGAATTAACTTCAGGGGATGTTTGACTTACAAATGCACACAAACAACAGTTGGTATCTGTCCCTCACCTACCTATGCCTCCCCCTGTTTTTGTATGTGCACAAAGAATATGCACTTTTTAAATATTTTTTTATCATTTTTATTTTAAAAGAAGCTTTTCTATCCTCTCCCTCCTCTCCAGCCTGAGCCTTCTGGCCCTCAGCATCCAGTGCTAGCAAAGAGTACTCTCTTGACAAGCCTAGAGACTGAAAATACTCCACCTGGAAAAGCACCAGTTGTAAGCCAAGCTCCCACACACAACCAACTCAGAACATCTCTGTCTTGACAGAGCAGTCTCCACGTCTCTTGCAGCAAGTCTTACAAGCCTTGCTCACTGCCACTATTGCAGACTCATACCAATTGCCTAACTGACCCTCTAGGAACTACTCCAAGACCATCAAACTGGTTTCATGTAATCCACCACACAGACTTGTTGCAACATTTTAAGGTGTTTCCAGTCAATGCTCAATTTGAAGCAGCTTTCATGGGGTAAAAGGATTCAGAGCTATGCCTGACCACTGAACAAGCCCTCACATTTTAACCAATTAAAAAACAAAACAAAAAAAAAAACAACCAAACACCTGACCAGAACATCATAATCTGCAACAAGCAGTTCCCGATTCTAGGCAATTTGATTTCAAGATAACCACTTTAAGAACATCAGGGAACAATCTCCCACAAAACAAATTATGAATGACACAAGAGTGGCAAGGATAAAAACCGTCTTGCCCAAAGGTTTTGAATGCCTGAGTTATGAGAAGCATTACATTACATTTGTAAACCTGCACAAAAGCAGAGGTGGGATGGGGAGGTGTTCTGATGCTGAGAAATGCTGAGCCTCAGCAATAATGGCTCTGCCAGGTGTCACTGCAATGGTTGCACAGGGGTGGTGTGCACACATTTATTAAACATGATCCAGGCAGTGGAGAGAACAGGGAACAGAACAGGGACAGAGGTGAAAGAAAGGGAATGCGAGCAACCCAGGGTCCCTGCAGGCTGTCTTTCCACATGCGCCAGCACACAGCGTGCACGCTGCGTTCGTCCATCTCTCCACGCAGCCTCTCCTGCCTGCTCTCCCCTCCTGGCCTCCCCACCGTGCTGGCTGCTTTCAGTGTGATTCCAGCTGTCAGGACTGCATTCCTGACCCGTCAGCCCCAGCTGTCGGGGGCTACGTGCTGAATCTGCACTCTGCCGTCTTCTCCATGCACCTGGAGTGAGGCAGTCCCAGGGAGGCCATAAATACCGTTGCACAGCCCCGGGGAAGTGGGTGGGAGGCTATTAAAAGCACCTCTACCAGGAACCATAGTGAGGGAACTCAGAACTGACAGCAGCACACATCTGCAAGTGCCCCTGTGGCCTGCAAAAGAGGATATATAGAGGGTTAATTTCCTACCAGCTTCTGCAGCGTGGCCTGCATTAAATAATTACCTTCTGTTTCTTCACTTAACGCTAGCCTGATCCCCCAATTTTCTCTTCCCCACACCCACACCAAGGTCCAATTTCTTCTGAAATACTGCAGGGATGAGGAGAGGCACATGTAACCTTATCAACCCTGGCTAAAGACATGGCAAGCAGCAACTTCTCCTCCTTCTCCCCATTCAGCCATCATTCTCACCTTAAAAGCATCCCCAACTCAGATTTTCATGAGATTTCACAAAACCTTCAGAATATCTGAGCTTCAGAGATACAAATGTGGTGAAGGGACAATGGATGGAGTGTGTGTAAATTGTCTGCCTTTGTCAGTGTTGTGGTGATGCTATTTTGATTTGGTGTGGGGAATTCTTTTCGTGATATAAGCGAAGTTTGTGAAGATTATGTGATGAATGTATATTTTAAAAATGAAAAAGCGACATCAAACAGGCTACAGGTTTGCTGGCACATAAAGAGTCAATTCTGATTTATTCCAGCCTAAGCATCTGCACATGGAGTCAATCGGACCAGCTCCACAGGCAGGCGAGCCCTATGGGACACAGCACAGACATACATCCTGTGTGGGCAGGCTTCAAAGAAGTCATTCCTTGAGCAATCAGGACCTGGAATTGTGCAGGATCACTTCTTCACAAGGAACAGATTTTTCCAATTTGCAGATGTGCATTACTTTTTCATAAGGAAAGAGAGCAAGCAAGATATCAGACTTTTACACAGGGGGTGCTTCTGCCCTCCCACATAGGCAATTTGTCCAGTGATGTTTTTCTTCATAGTAGAAAAAGAAACTAATTCACCTTCCCCTGCACAGAGAACTATCTGTAAGAGGATTAGGTACAAGCGAGGACTTGCAATGCTCCCCCATCAATCTGTCCCAACAGTGGAGATCAAAGGAAGCAACTTCTGACTTTCTGGCAGTGTTATATGTTGGTCTCCTCCAAATCCATGCACCGGGCCTGAATATAGGCAAAGAAAGTGCTTCAGTGAGTAGAAGTAGTAAAAAAAAAGTAAATACAGCTCCCTTGGGCAGCGTTTCAGTTACTCATATAAGGGTTTGAAATCAAGCAGGAACAAAGGATTCTCTCAGCATAAGGGTCACTGTTTATCATCATAAATCATCACTTCCCAGATAGGAAAGGCTCTTTCCCCTCTGTCTCGCTCAGGCTTTAGCACTCACAAGAAGCAAGAGACAAGAACAAGAGCCAAACAGGGATGTGGGCATGGGCTGGCAAGGCTCCCTCTGCAGCTCTGCCAAGCTCCCTCCCCACAGCCCCGGCCCCAAGCTGGGCCTGCTCCTAAATACAAACAGCCAACGGTTAAAAGTCCACAGCTTTGTGTCAGAGACGGGTATCCCCTCCAAGGAAACTGCAGCAGCTCTGCATAACTCCTGACTCCGGAGAAGTCAAACACACAGGCCATAACAGGGCGTTTCTAATACCGATACCACCGTAGCAAGGAGCTCTGTCCTAAATCACCTCCTGCTGAACTCTATAAACAACGCATATGTTCAAACTAAACTTGGACACAGGGAAGACAGACTGAAAGAGAGGGTGCAGAAAGCCTTCCCCACAGTTTACCCTGCCAAGGGGAGCCAGAGAAGGAAAGCCACACCTCAGTGCTTCAAGAAACACACCATGCTACAATCCCCTTTCCTTCATTTCTTCTCACTGGGGCTTATTTTTGGTATAAGTGCACTGTTTCACAAGGCTTGGAGGGTGAACTTGGTGGTCAACCTTGAGTCCAAGAGTAGAAACACACAAGGTAGAGCTATTGAGGATGAAGAAAAGCCTTTTGATCAGCCTGCCTAAGGTGACACTCATAATTCATCTGTGATTTCTTTATTCACGCGTAACGCCCCATGCCAAATCAATCTATTTTTATCCTTCACCACTGATTCACACAGCAGTTCTGTCCTAAAAGTCATCGACTGCTACTTCTAAACTGTGTGTCTAGATCTCATCCCTACCTAACCAGGCCTCATAGCCATGAAGGCAACCACACAGGTCTTCTGGAGAAAGGAACAGGTGTAAGTAGTGTATTTAAGTCCCCAGGGAAGATTTAAAGAGCCTCTCTGTATGTAAAAGCCTCACCTTTTCATGCCCACATTCCTTACACAGAGCAGGTATCTGTCCCCTCCACAGGAGGTCAGAGAGCTCACCTCTCCCAGTGCCTGAAGGCTCCTGTCTAACACCTGAACCACTCCAGGACTAGACACCTTGTCCTCCTACACATGCATCTCCCTAAGACTGCAGTGATGCTATGGGGGAAAGTACATACTCGCATCCTCAAGGGACTAGAAAATGGTTTTGTTTTAAGCCAATTTAAATTAAAAAAACCCCACTTATCAGTAATTTAAAAGATGCTAAGATTAGAATAAATACAACAGGAGGGACAGAGCGAGTACACAGCATTTATCACACAGACAACACCCCTATGGAAAGAGGCAGGCAGTTAAGAGATTAGTATTCAGTCTTTCTCTAAATGTTGTCTGGGCTATTTAGTATTCGTTTCACAGTACTTGCAAGAAGTCCCAATGAACATGAAGGCCTCCTGTGCTTACAGCAGGTAGCAACATGTACTCTCACACAGCTTGCAATCTATAACCAGATATAAGAGGACTAGGTGGCAAAAAAACAGAAACACTGAGGTAAAATGACTTGATCATGGTCATGCAACAAATTAGCAGCAGAGCTGGGATAACCTCACCTCCCTCCCAAATTCCAGCAGCTGTCTACTACGTGGACGATACTGTACCATTGCTGTATCTCACTGCTGCTTGAGACTAAGGACAATATTTTGAAAGAATGCTTAAAAATGAATCAAAGGAAAGCATGAGAGATTTCTTTTTTACCCCAAACCAATCAGGATATATAGAAGGAGCCACCCAAGCTTCCTGCCCACCCCCAGCCACCACTCATTACCTAGCTCCTGGCAATCCCTTCCTGCACTTCTCCCCACCCTCTGTCCTGAGGAATAAGCTTCTTACAGAACAGCCTTTATCATCATCTGCCCTTTGTGCATCCTAGAATTAAGAAGCTCTTCACATCTGTCAGTCAACATGCATACTGAACACAAAGCGATTTCTTCATGTCCTGCAGGAGAAGTGATACATGGGAATGAGGGCCAAAGACTGAGAAAACAAACTTAAGAGAACAGCTCAAGATTTCCATTGTCTTCTCAACAACCTTGCTGTCACCTCCTCCTGTTCAAGTACAGCTGGAAAGTCCTTCACGGGTAACACAGTGTCCCCATCACTGCACCTACTGCTCAGCCACTGGCACGGAAAACTCCAGCAAACCCACACGTGCTCACTCAGGTACGTACTGCCAGGACATCTTTCTGCTTCAGAGATACAAACTGGTACTACAGGAGAGGCAATCATCGTTCACAGGCACTGCTATCCGAGATGCAGAACTTGGTTTAGTCTTTTCCAAACAGTTAAAATTTCTTGCAAGTTTTATGGCCCAGACCCAGCACCCCAAAGCCCTGAATAACTCCCCCCTGCAAGTGAGCAGCAAGAAACACCACTGAGCCTCTCTCCCTTACGCACACACACACAGAGGAAACCACCACTAGACAATAAACCACAGAAAGACAAAAGGTTGTAAAGATAACTACAAAGCAATCCTAAATAAACTCATTAAATCATTCATTCAGACCACTTTCCTTCTTCACATACTTTGCCCTGAAATCACTTCTTCCTGTGATTTTTCCCAAGAACCTTTTCATTTTTTTTTCCTGAAGGAAACAAAATCTGTAATTGAGAAGTACAATAGACCAACATAAGCTGAGTTATTTGAGGATTTCGTTAAAGGTGACTTAACAAAAAGAAAAAGGGAAAAGGGAAAAGGCTGCCATCTACGTGACTTAAAACCCTGAAACAGGGGAATAACACTGAAAAAGCAGGTCTCCTTTAGCCTGCATTTAGGCTCAGGAGTGTGGGTAACTGGTAGAATTACCAAATGTGAGAACTGAGGAAGTAAAACCACACTCAGAGGAAGCAATATTTATCCGCAGGCTTAAAAACCCCTTTCTTTACTGCCCTTGTTTAGAAATTCAGAAAAACCTAGATCCAGCCGCACAACCAACTCCTGTTCCTTCAACACTTCACAAAGTACTTCTGTTTTCACATGTTCAGATCTCAGCAAAAATTGCTGCTGCAAAAAACAGAACATAAAAAAAGGGATTATGGAACTCCAGTCTTCAGCAAAGAGTCAATGCTCCCAACGCATGATTTTCCGGTCAATAGTTTTAGATGCATTCACCTACTCAGAAGCATTTAGCAGAATCTTCCTTGGTAAGAAATAACTTTGAGCGACATGTATAGTTCAGAAAGACCTGAACTATGAGTCCTAAGTACGTTTCAGCAGTTTAAACAAAAGATATACAAAGTAGACAGACACTTGAAGGGCAAGCAGTAAGACTGAACAGCAAAGGAACACTTAAGAGTCAGAACATCTGTGTTGACTGTCATTTGTACTGAACCACTATGCTAACCCTACTCAAACTGTATTTTATGTCCTCCAGCAAAAAGATAGCTATAAAGCTTCTATGCGGTTTGTGTCCACTCCTTGCTGTGGTGCACTGGGAGCCAGGTAGTGGGCAACTGCTGGATACAAGCTTTAGTGTCACCCCTGCACGGGAACTGGCCCCTGAGTGAAGGCAGGCTGCGATTCCCACCAGCAACCAGAGAAGAGGCGTTGGATGAAATGAAGCTGATTGTCAGGTTGCAAGAACAGAACTGATGATTCAGACTCTTAAAAAAAAGAAATTGCAGACAGAAATGATTGAAGAGAATTGTTCAAGGAGCACTGAACCCTGAAAATGTTCCCACATGCCCACAATCTTGCCTTTCTTCTTTTAATTGTATCAGTGTGTTTAAGAAAAGACATTACTTCTATCTTCAAACTTTGCCTCTCTTATGTCCTTAGAACACCACAGGTTGATACCAGCAATAAAGCACTTAGGAGATGGTACTGTGGAAGGATCTGTTTACAAATCAGCCAACAACAAACAAGCACTTAGAGTTTAAAGATGAAATTAACATCAGCCACAAGACAAGACTAAAACTGGCTGCCCAGTGTTTCTCAGCACTTTCTGCTATTTCTATAGAGGTCACTTCCTCCATTTCTTCTGGGTGAGAAAAAAAATCTATTAGTGACAGAAAGAACCACAGAAATTGGCACAATCTGCTACAGCAGTCAAGCTGACTGAGCAAAGACTTGCACTAAACAATCTCATACAAAGAACCAGTAAGGTACTTAAAAATTGCAGAAGTCATTTTGCTTACAAGCACTGCCAGGGAGAAGTACTGTGCATGCTTCACATGATTCAAAAGATGACAGCAGCATCCCAATGCACCTGTGAGGCCACACAATGATGTCACTTCAAAATCCTGCACCCTACAGTGTGTCACAACATGATGACCAAGGCAACTAGAAGCTCCACAAGTACCCAGACTATTAGTCTAATAGCTTGAGCATGGAAACGTCTGCCAGAAGGAGTTTCAAGAAAACTCAGCAAGTTTTGGAGTCACAAGAAACCAAGAGACTGTCACAAACCAAACTCCGTGGCTTTGGGGGACCCTGTCGCTGCAAACTGAACCCTGTGGGTTTTCTGACAGATATTCCACCACAAAAGAACTGAGCAACTGTCAAGCAGGAAGCCAGTGCTCCAGACCCAAGTATCTCATACTTTATGCTCTTCCCTGAAGGTTAGCTGTATGGCATTTTGCTGTTGCTTTCAGCCACCTTCCCCAGCCTTTTCCACTGAAGATGGGGCACTGGGAAGTCTTCTGGAATCAGCTCTAAGGAAGGGAAGCCCTGGTGCTACCCCTTTCTCCTATTTATACCAACAACATTACTGCAACAGTTCAAACGTATTTTATATATAGCTCTGTGGCTTACTTCCAGGCAGAAGTAACTCAATGCTGGTGTACATATGTTTAGACCACAGCAATTGGAAAGAATGTCCCATAAACGCTATTAACTCCGCTGCTCCACTGTGACCAGAACAGGCTCTACCACTGCAGAAATACAAGCTGTATTAGAGGAAAAAAAAAAAAAAAAAAGTCATAGCTAAGCAAGCCACTCGCCACCTGCACAGCACTGACAGACTTCCACCATAGCCCTGACAGATTTATAACTGTAAGTTAACAGCCAGCTCTTGTCACATCAAGATAAAATGTCTGACTGCCAAGAGACCACATAGAGGTGACCAGAGTGTGGGCCAGTGTAAGGGCAGATATGAACTACACAGAGCATCTGCCAGTATTCACTTGCATTTTAAAGTAATCTTCTAAACTCAAAGACTGGACAAACAGAAGATGGTCCGATTTGCACAGCTCTATTTGCACTGAAAAGAAACAAGGACAAGGTGCAGGTGCCACAGACCAACATCCAAAATGCACTTCCCTCAGCACTGGTTGCAGGGACCTCAGTGACAGGTAGATGAGAGAGGTGCCTGCTATAAACCCATAGGATACTGATCCCAGTGATAGGCCTAGGTTTTAACATAACCCGAGATGAGCCAAACCCCAGGCAGCAGCCCACAGGGAGACACAGTCTCTGCTATATTCCCTCTCCTAAAGGAGGATGTTCCGGCTACCACAAGTAGATGACTACATACCAGATAACTAATGTGCCTTTCACCAGATTGTCCCCCTCATGGGCTGTAAAGACAGCTCTGCCAGTCTTTCCAGAACACATTAAAACAACCTTTCATCACATTTTTCTCTGCAACACCTAAATACTGGGGGGGGGGGGGCGGGTGTGGGGGGTGTTAATGTGTTTTAAAAGAGAAAAAATCTTGCCTTTTCTCATGTCTGAATCCAATGGGACTGGACTTCAAAGAGGAGGAAGGTATAATGAACCTTTCAGAAGTATCTAAAAAAGGATGGCATCTTTGGTTATGCGATGTGGAAAAGTTAATGACCACCATCTCAGACCTCTGCAGAGATGGGTGTCTCTTGTTCTGGGGTATAAATAATATAGCTTTATCCTTGCATAAACCTCTTTGTAACTTCAGGAATGAAACTTCCCTTCCTGAATATGTCAGGTCAGCATTCTGCTTGGATGAGAGAAGGCTCTGTCAAGGAGCCTCTAGCTGGGGAGAAAAGGGGAAACCAAGTCCACATTTTGGGGATGATGATGGGGGTACAAAAGAAAAATGGAATTTCTCTGGTTCACTGTTTATATGGGGGATGGGAAACAGGGAAAGAGAAACAGTCTTTGTTCCAGGCTTCACAGGACTGGTTAGCAACATGCCCAGGGAATATGGATGAATAGACAAAGTGCATCTGAGCTGGTCAAAACAACAGGATAAAGACAACTGTGATATACATAAGGCGTGCACACACAGACAGTTATGTGCACGAAAGAATCATCATACACAGACTCTGATCTTGCAATCAGCCACAGAGGCACTTATCTTTACATCCATTGGGTGAAATGGAACTACTCATGCTCATACTACCTCACACAAAATTAAGCACATGTTTAAGTATCCACAGGAATGGTGCCAGAGTTTGCATTTAGTTTTCTTTTAAACCCTTCAAGGTCATCATGACTGTAAATATGTTACACGAAGAGTTGTGCAAGACTTTGTGTACATTACAGCTGTAACACAATACCAGCGTCACTTTAGAAGCAGGGGAAAAGAGTGGGTTGTAAGTTACTGTACTAACAGGCACACTAAGAAAAGTAACATACACTCAACTAGAACAGAATATGTTCTTCCTATTAAACACACACATGCAGAAAAATAGAAACATACTCATACCATCATCCAACCAGGCCCCAGCATTTAAGTATGCTCTACAACGCAAAACCCTGCTTGGCAGCTGTTTACAGTACTTTCCTTTCTGGGGATCTGAGAAAAGCATCCAAATTAAATCACTACAGAGTGGGAGGGCAGGACGTGGGACAGAACACAGGCAGCAGACCTGGAAGTAAATTCCCTTTTCCAGAGAGATGACCACAACACATAAGCTGCGTTCCCTGTGCCGCCCAGAGACAAGACCCCCCCTCCAGCAAGGGGAAACTACCCACTTTGACATTTCATAATGGATTTTGCTTCTAAGCCCTTCCTTCTGCCCTAAGTGCTTCCGCAGCTGACGTAGATCACTGATGATTTACAGTTCTGCCATCTCCTCAGCACGAGAGCTCCCAGACTCAACTAATCCCAAACGCTACACAAACATGCTTCGGGCCCACAAGTCCCTTCCCCACAGCCCAGGGCAGGACTAGCAGCTCCTCTCTGCCCGGAGAGTTACAGTACTCTTTACACAGCCTCCTCCCCTCCTCAGCCAGGGCTGCTGGCTAAGGCGGGCCGGGTTGCTCCTCCCACTACAACAGGCCCTAAGTGCCAGAAAAAACTACCAGCAGAAAGAGTTTCTGTTGCTTGCCAACAAACCTTTAGGCAGTAGGTGATGAGTGTTCCCAACTGTTTTAAACCTCTGGAAAGCAGTGACAGCAAAAGTAAATGCCTTATTGCAGCAAGCACTCTCCTCTTCCCACTGGGTCATCACAAGACTCTCCATGGTGAGCAGTATTTCTCCACCCCTGATGCTCTCAGAGTTCCCCAGGTGCCCTGGAAAATGCTTTTCTTTCACTAAAGAAAGAGGAAGATTTTCTAGAACTAAGACAACAATGCAGTTCCCTCAGCAGAGATGCAGAGCTGGAAGCTGCCCAGCGCACCTCACGCCACCACATCCTCTACCACCGGGGACAGTAGTTATTAGCCAGGGCAACCTGGTGCTCTCTTCCAGCCTTGCTGGTCAGCCTGGAGCCCTGGTCACCAGAGCTCCACCACGAAGGACCAGACCTGTCTGCAGACCGCGCTGACTCTGAGCATATTATATATCACAGAATCACAGAATCATCTAGGTTGGAAGGGACCTTGAAGATCATCTAGTCCAACTATTAACCTAGCACTGACAGATCCCAACTACACCATATCCCTAAGTACTATGTCAACCCGCCTCTTGAACACCTCCAGGGATGGGGACTCCACCACCTCCCTGGGCAGCCCATTCCTACGCCTAACAACCCGTTCTGTAAAGAAATACTTCCTAGTATCTAGTCTAAACCTTCCCTGGCGCAACTTGAGGACATTACCTCTTGTCCTATCACTTGTTACTTGGTTAAAGAGACTCATCCCCAGCTCTCTGCACCCTCCTTTCAGGTAGCTGTAGAGGGCGATGAGGTCTCCCCTCAGCCTCCTCTTCTCCAGACTAAACACCCCCAGTTCCCTCAGCTGCTCCTTGTACAACATGTGCTCCAGACCCTTCAACAGCTTCGTTGCCCTTCCCTGGACACGCTCGAGTCATTCAATGTCCTTTTTGTAGTGAGGGGCCCAAAACTGAACACAGTAATCGAGGTGCGGCCTCACCAGTGTCGAGTACAGGGGTAAGATCCCTTCCCTGTCCCTACTGGCCATGCTATTTCTGATACAATATAGGGCTTGTCTAGACTGGAAGCTCGGTTTTACCGTTTTTTCCAAAGCCTGTGTTTAAATTAACTGGCACGGGCTCACCCGAGGGTACAGTCCCCGGGAAGAGCACCGGGAGGGAGAGCGGTACCGGGAGAGCGGTACCAGCGGGGAGCACATGGCGCGCCACCACCGCCCAGGGGCGGGGCCAGGGCGGGCCCCGCCCGCCATTGGCCAAGCGGCGTCTCCATGGCGACAGGAGGCGGCAGGCACCGCCCCTCCCGCGGCGCCGGCAAGCCGACCCGGCCCAGACCGACCCCCGGCAGGGAGGCGGGCGGGGAGGCGCCGCGGGCAGATGGAGCCCGCCCGGCCCGGGAAGCTGCCGGCAAGCAGCGAGCGGGCCAGGCGGTGCAGCTGCAGCCCTGGTGCTGCGTCGCCCACCGGCTGCGGCCTCCGCTCCGGCACACCTCGCGTTAGGCCGTCCATCGCCCGCTGGCCATTTTATTAACGGTCGTTTTTTAAGTCCAGACGCTCCCGAGATGTTCATTCCAAGGACCTGGAGCGGCCCCGATGCGCGGCAGAGATAGCCCAGGCGCTGCATCTTCTCCCTCACCACAACGCTCTGTCTTCCACGGATGGCTCCATCAAAAACGTATTTATCACGGGTCTCGGACATCAGAAAGTACATTTGCAGCCCCGCTACAGAAAGTGGGCCAAAAACTTCGCAAATCCAGCATCTATAACCCACCCACCACAAGGGTGATGCAGGAGACCCGCTCTTCCAGAAGTTCCAGCCAAAAACACAGCCAGAGCAGTCAGCAGCAAGGAAGCTGAAGGAAGCTCCTTCCAGCCCAGAGCACCCTCCCCTCATCCTCCCCAGCGCCAGCTACTCGCACTGCTGATGGCGTGTAAAATGCATCTCAGCAGCTTAGCTGGGGAAGCCTGCAGAGCCATGCAGTGCAAACCGTGGATTATCAAGGCAGGAAGATTATCCTCCCGGCGCAGGAGGAGGCGGAATCCCAGTTCCAGCCTCAAAAGCAGCTCAGGCTTTTAGAAACAACTACATCCATTGAGGCCCGCCACACACTCATCAGAAATATTTGTTAATGCGTTTCATTAAGGGCGTTTTATGTCATCTTGTCTCCATTCCCCTCCACGACCACTCCTGTAGCGGGGGTCAGGCTGGGCAAACACCCTCCAGCTAGCCCTCGCAGTTGGGCAAGATACACCGAACCATTTTCGAAGCCCGTCTGGCCATGACTCAGTCCAACAACACCAGCTGAGTTGGGACCAGATGGGCTTAAACAAACAAAGCAGATCCCAAATTTGTCAGTTCCAGTTTACAGTCAGCAATGCTGTTGGACCCAGCTGCTCAAGAAGGATGACACCCCAAAGCAGGTTTGAAACAACTGCGCTCGGGACCACTACTATATCTAGTTGAAAACTGGGAGATAAGCCAAACGTGAGGAATTACGCAGCTGTTTTAAAGCCCTAGATGCTGGGACACTTTGCAGTAAGTGGGTAAGTATCCTGTCTGTCTTGTATTGAGGGAAAAAAGAGGCTCAGAGACAGTCTGAAGAGCGGAGCATGGAACCCAGAACCATTAACTGCATTTTAAAGAATATAGAGCTCTGCTTCAAGGTTCACTCTACCTTTACACATTTCAGCAGCACAGAAGCATTGGTTAGGAGCATGAAAAACATCACTCTCAGCCCAGACAAAGCTCTTGCAGAAAAGACGCTAATATTGATGCAATGTAACTGGCAAAAAGAAGTCCTTTTACTGGTATAGCCTGTTTCTTTGAGGGACAGGATCATTCAGTAGACTCTCTGGATGCTGTGTCACCATTAAGAGAGCTTGTCATGGAAGCTCAGCTTGCAGATTGTTTCTAGCACAGGCAAGTGTTTGGCCAAGCACACCCTTATGCTCATGCCAACTCTGGATACCTCTGACACCATCCCCATCCCCTTATGGTTCAGGTCACGGCCCTGTGGCACGGCCATGGCTGAAGAACAGAGCACAGCAAGTTCTGAGCACCATGAGCAGTCACCAAATAAGGAGGCAGGTCTTGCACACACTCCTCTCACCCTCAGTCCTATTCAGTGTTCCAGCAACTCCAGCATCTAGATTGCATTAGGGACTGTGTCATGAACTCAAGCTCCTGTGGTACAAAGTCCTGCACTGAGCAATGGTGCATTTTTTCTTTTTTCCCCCCAAATGAAAGAATCCCTAGTATAAACAAGACTTCAAAGGCAAGCAGCCCCTTCTGTGCTACTCAAAAGGTGAGCAACCAATTTCAAAGCCCTTGGGAGCACTCAAAGGCTACCACTGTTCAGCACAGGAGACATAGCTAACACTTCAGTACTAGCACTTGAAATTTGCCCTGTGCTGGGCCTGTCTGTCGATAGGGAAGGGTTTCTGAACAGGCAGCACTGTTCACAGTGCCTGCTTGGAAGAAAAACGGAAACTGAGTGTTTTACAAGTCTGTATCCTTGAATCCATTGATACTGCCATGAAGTTGCTTTCTCCTTCTTTCAGAAACTCCTCCATCTGCCTGCTCTCAAGCCATTTGTTAACGTTGTGACTCTCTACTACTATACGACCTCCAATAATCTACTTTCTTCCAGAGAAAGGAGTCTCTCTGGATCCATGATGGGGATAATTTCAGCCTAACTACGCAAAGTGTTTGGGAGATGCAGAAATAAAAGAACCATCATTGTAAGGAAGAAATGTCATTGTTCAAATTCCACCAGGTAAGAAATTGTTAATTGTTAAATATTAATTGTTAAATCACATAGCCTTCTTGACCAATTGTGAATTTTAATACTGTATTTGGGAGAACAAGCAGGACTGGCTTTTATTGCTATTGGCTTGGAAACACTGAATACACCAGCAGTTCATAGACGCTGCTATAGTACTATTTTCAATCAGAGTTTCCCCACAGTAACTAACAACAGTACTGGTCTCCTGGGACACTAGCAAAATTACAAGGCTTACTGGGGTTTCCACAGCTCTAATTCATATGGTGCTTAATCTTCTTGAGCCTGTTGGAAAGTCATCATCACCAGAGCTACTGAAATAATTAGTGACAGTGGAACCAAGTCAGCATTTACAACAGCACAGTTTGGGGACTTTTAAGCAAATAATCCTAAGTGAACGCACAGTCCTCAGGTAGGAGAGGTGAGAAACATCCCTGGTAATCTGCAAGAGGCTGGGCTTTGTGGCTAAGGCTAAGATTTGGCCTCAGACGATCAGGATTCAATTTCTAGGTCTGCCTCAGATTTCCTGCGGGAGTTTGGAGCCACATCTGTATAGGAAAAGCATGTCCCGTTCCCCCCACACCTTTGGCGGTTTTTTTAAGCCTGAAGCTCCTCTGGGCTGGGTCTACTTTATCCCATGTCTGTCCAATGCTCACCAAAGCAAGGTGGAGATGGGATGCTCCAGCAGTCTATGGTCATATAAATATTAGCAGCAACTCACCTTTGCACTAATATTTTTGAAGACAGACCACATGGCACAGATACGCTGCTAGTTACAACAGCCGCAGGCCTCAGCTGGATTTTCCTTGTACGACATGCAGACATGCTCAGGGCAAAGCTAAGCAGCACTGTGGTGAAAGGAAATAGCGCGAGGTTTTTCTGAATTGCAGCAGCCACCTTTTGGTGCGTACAGCCTCGGCAGAGCCCACAGGGTTTCAAGCACAGGGACCAGCCCACATCTGGAGTTGGAAACCAGAGCAGAGAGCACACTGCAACCCTGCTATGCATGTACAGGAGCCCTCAGAAACTTCCAGCTCTGCAGAGGCAGGTACATCAGACACAAACAGAAGCCCGAAGTGACTGAAACTAGGCTTGGTGCTAGTTAATTATTCAGACCTTAGCTGGGATCACTCAGCACTAATATCAGGGCTTCATTCTGCTAAGCACTGTTTGAGCACCATGAAGTGCCACTCCCTGCCCCAAGCATCAAGACAAGAGACTTTTTGTAAAAAGCCAAAGACTAGCTAGTACATGGTGTTTGCTTTCACAGAGAAAAATTGTACCAAGGCTAATCAAGCAACTTCTCCCTAAGACCTGATAAACAGGAAGCAAAATATCTACTCAAATTTGCCAGGCCAACAAAATGCTGACCGCCACTTTCTCAGCTAGAAATGGAGGTGATACCCTGCAGTTGTTTTCCACTAGACACAGAGAAGAGTGAAATAATATACAAGTCATTTTACAGGCACTTGCAGACCCTTGATGATACAGAAGCAGACAGTGGTCCAACCTGGCCCAACTCCCAACCATCACTTCAACTGTTCTGCCCTCCTGAAACAAATGAGGTGATAGACCCCAGGTAGTACCAAGCACACAGCTAGTGAAACAGATGGTACACTTTGGAGGAGGTGTCTTCCCACGGTGTCTGTGGATGCCTTTCTCCACCAACCCTCCCTGTACCACAGTGAACAACAGCTCTGACCAGCAAGCAGCAAATGTACCATCTGCAACACCTCTGACCAGCCCTGACCTCCACCATCTTACCATCCCAGCCAGGTCTTTGGCAAAACACTACATGCTTCACAGCCCCCTGCAGAACAACAGCCCACAAGCAAAAGGGGGTCGTCAGTCTATATGTGTACGGCTTATCCAGCACAGCAGGGACAGAGTAAAACCTGCTTACAAGTCTCTCCAGCCAGGTTAGCTAAGTCCCACGTGCCTTCTCAGAATACCCAGCTCATCTGAAGGAGGTGAAGAGCAACAGGCAAGGCAAGACCTCAGCAGCTCTAAAAGACCACCCAGGTAAGCAGTGTATGATCGCCCAGGGGAAGCAAGAACCATTCAAACCCACTAGACAAATGACCTGGTTCGTGTTATTTATGCTGACTGCACCCCAGCTGTTGGCACATCATTGCTCCCCCCATGCCGAGGAGAGGTCTTCCTGCTGTCTTTCATGGTAAAGACAGCACGTTATTTAGGGGTGGATAGAAGGGTGGATCTTTCCAGCAACCCGGTCTCAAGATTGGTAAGAAATATCACAGTGGTTCATGGATACAGTTGCAGGCTACAAAACCAAACGTGGAATTGCTGTATACTTTTATATCCACCGTCCTTCAAGGACCAAAAGCAATTGGTGCTGCAGTCCCACCAGCAGAAAAAACTTTGGCTTTGATATGCCCTGTGGCCGTAAGTCCATTTAACACTCATGTTTGGCTCCAGTTCAGGCCAGGAGAGCCAGCCAGATCACCCTGTAATTTCAGGATGAGGCATAATACTCAGAGTGAAGAATGGAACGAGGAAAACCAGTGCGTGGAATTGTTAACAAACACAGGGTCATCTTGAGCACCATGTATTGGAGGATGGAGCAGGGGGGATCAGAGCAGCCCAGCAGGGAAGGATTCAGCCCCTGAGCTATGACACTCTCAGTTGTTCCACCGACTCTATCCACAGATACAGACATGCCACTGAAACGCAGGGTCTGGCTATGGAGAAGCTAACCAGCCTTTGGCCCCTGCTTTAAGGGACACTGTTATAAGCCTGACCCAAGACAGACATGCAATCTTTTCTATCTCTGGACAGCAGCCCCTAAGCTGTTGAAGCAATTGTGTGTGTTTAGACTGAGCAGTGCAGAGCGGTGAGAGATCCCGAGCTATTAACCGGGGCCAAGCATCATTCATGGATGTTGAAGCAGAACAGGCCCAGCAGCAGAAGGCCAGACCAGGGTGAGATGGATCCTCTCAGCTGTGCCACTGGCTGCACTGGTCCCAGAGCTGATGGGCCGAGCACTGCTCGGACTCCAGCAGAGTGGAGAAGGGGAATCGGGCAATACTGTGCTGAACAGCTCCTCAAAAGCACCATCATTATGTAAAAGACCCTTCCAAATCCTGGCAAAACAAAAACTTGACAGCATCAGCCAGGCTGCTCTCTACCTCACCCACACAGTCAGGTTGCTCAGCCCCGCATCCAGCTCCCTGGGAAACGCTGCCCACGAGGAACCCAGCAGGCTCTGCTGCTGCAGGACCAAGTTTTTCCCAAAGACTTCGAAAGAATCCCACTCTGCAACAAGCCTCAGCTGCACCTTAAATGATTTAATAAGAGGTGATGATTTTTGAAGCGTTTATATCAGTGAATCAAATTTGTGTGGTTTTTGGTTCTGTTCCAGTTCAGGTTCAGCAGTTCTCAGCCGATCCGGTTAAGACCAGTAGCAGTCGAAACTGATTCATGTTGGAAGTTACAATATTTTCAAACAAAAAGGACTGTGTTCTGAAGGCAGGAAGCTACAGCCAGGCCAGAAACATGACTCCACTCTCCTGTGTCCAGGACAGCTTGTAGTCCTAGCGGAGTCCTGCAGCTTCTCAGGAGACTGAGGAGCTGGAGAACTGCATCGGGAACACGATGGGCATGACAAGGCATGAGGGGTCTCAAGCTTCCATGGATCTGCTTCCCTCTTAAATCTGTGCCTGCTCACCAGTAGGACACAGAGGTACGCATACATGCTTCTGCTGCGCTAATCAGGCTGATGGGAGCCCAGAGGCTCGCAGTCAGAACAGACCACGCCTCATCAAAGAAAAGGAAACCCTGTCCCACTAGGAGCCACTTAGTCAGGGCTCATTTTCAGAACAAAAGCTCTCAAAAAGGTTTTGCATAGCCACCCAGTCCAAGCCAGCATCACGGAGTGGGAACAGGCGCTCCAGCTGCACGTGCTCACATGACACTTTGGAGCGGGGAGACCACAGTACAACAGTCCCTGGGCTGAATAACTTCCTGCTGGGGAACGTCAGGCTTTAGTCAAAGAGCTCTTTTCAGCTGGCAACTTCAGATATTTCTGGCTTAGAAAAAACAGGAAAGATCAAAGAAACAAGCAGCAACTTCCAAATGTGTTTCTTTGACTCACTGGCTTACCGTTTTAGGGAAAAGCCTGTAGCAGGTTTTGTAGCAATTTGTTTCTACGTTGACATTCATAATCCGGTCTGACTGAGGATACACCCCCACACACACCCCCTAGAAAAGGTACAGCTACATCAGTTAAAAAGACGCTTATATTTACAAGAGTAGAGCTTAACAATATGAACAGCCCCTGCAGGAACTGTACCTGCTCAGATGCATTACTGCTGTGAGCAGAGAGAGATTTGTGTAGCCAGGTTGCAGGGTACTACAGCAACCAGGACATTTTAGCAATGGGAGATGGCTCAACCCGTGGCTTCCCGGCTGTCCTGCTAGTGCCACTCATTCAGGGTGATCCATGCTGCTTCAAAGGCACTCGGTGCCCAGCTTGTCTCAGAGTTGCCCAGAGGCACTCTGTGTCTCTGCTGGAATCACAAGCATGGTGACCAGAAGCATGGCTGGGTTTCTGGTAGGGCTAGTAATCCTCCAGAAATTGAATGCAGGCCAACTAACTTGTCTGAAGAAATTTTAGCTTCCAGCCGCCACACTGACACGTTACAATCCCAACAATCAACAGGGCTAGGCTTAAGTCACTGTACTCTAGGTCTATATTGGTTCAACACTATAATGGAGATCTGGAGAGGACAGAAAAAATGGATTCGAGTCATGAACACTGGAAGACAAAAAAAAAAGTCTACACATAGAGCTAGTCAGGCAGCAACAAAAATCAGGACTCCCACAAAACCAAAGTTGTTTTCAAAAAGCAGAAAAAACCTGACCACTACATCCAATTTGTCACCAAGCTTTACTTAAAGAGCTCCTGTTCCTTATCTTCTTTTCCCTTATTTATTATTTTTTTAAATAGCCATGATTATGTATTGGTTCCTTAGTTTTACTCCTGTAGAAATCTCCTGGAGCTGTACAGTAAAACCATGCATTAATTACAGGCAAGAAATAAGTCCTAATAAAAGTCACAAAACAAGTTCTCTCTTGTACAGCTCCCAAGTAACACACTGCATGTCCTGCATAACCATCATGCAAAATATCTCCACTTACCCACACTCCCCCTTCCAGAGCAATGCACAAACAGGTCTCTGCAGAGCCAGCCTCCCACAGCCTGCCCACGTCCAGCCCAGCGTCACACGGCTGCTTCGCTGAAAGGAGCCAATTTTCACAGGGCTTCTCTTCAGCACGACAAACTGCCCAAGGGGTCTGTCCCTAACTGCTGAGGCAGCCTGGCAGGCCGCACACCGCCAAAGGATTGTTTAGGAAAGAGCAGGGACGCCGGGGGCGCTTTCCACTGGAGGCGGGAAAAAAAAAAAAAAAAAAAAAAAATCACAGCTCATGGAAGTCAAGGCAGTGCCACTGAGGGTCCTGGGCCTTCTTAAATTGAGCAGCTGGTTGCAATAAAAGCTTGAGGGACTCAGAGAAACCGCAGGGCTGTTGAGGGCTCGGCTCTTCACCTACATCTGCACGTACAAAGCACAATATCACCTTTCAGGCATTAATCTAGGGCAACAGTCCTGCTCCATCCTGTGTAACCAAGCAGAATTCAGCAGAGATGACCAGTCAAAGCTACCAGCTTCATAGGCCCTTCCATATTTCCATATGACTAGAGTCACATGCGTCTCTTGGAGCAGTCATTTCTCAAAAAGTCCAAGAGACAAAGATGCCTGAAAAACCCCACCCTGCAGGTCAGCAAAGATCCTTCAGGACCGACGTGTATGATGCTCAATTTCAGTCCCGAGGGATTTACACTCACACCAAATAGCAGACAGAGAAGGATCTGTTTCCTGCTAGTTCAGAAAAGCAGAGCTGCTTCTCACCCTGGAAGGCAGAGGAGCGCACACACAGCAGACAGAGCATCTCCACAGATACCCAACATATGTTGGATCTTTGGTAAGGGGCCCGCTCCTTTTCGCCTTGCCCACTCCAGCTGCCCCACTGAGGGCAGGCCATAAGTCATTTGAGGGCAATTCAGAGCAGATCGCTTTAGGAAACCAAGACCAGCACCTAACTCCTCATCATGACAAATTGCTTCTACCAGCAAACTCCCCAGCAGTTCCTCTGCATCTCACTGATTAACTGATCTTACTAATAAAATACACAAAATCCAGCCCTCAAATCTCAATTTCATGGTGTGGAATGAATCCACGATATCCCCAAGGGATCAGACACCCCTTGGGTGCACACTGGGGAGACAACAGAAGGGGTACAACAGAGCTCTTCCAAAAGGCAAGTGCAAAGAAAACAAAACAGGTACCAGAGAATACCCGGGGTACGTAGCAGCAGGTCCCAGCTCTGAAAAGGAGTGCACAGACCTCCGCTCCTATTCACAGAGCCAGAACCCAATGCCCACTGTATGTGGTGTTACAGGTGGCTTTTGGCTCTTTCAACAGAGGTCTCTGCAGAAAACAGATCAAACTGCTCTTCAGCAACAGCTACAAAGCACGTTTCACTGGCAGTCCACAGCCCATGTTAAACACGGCACATGCATGCACATGCGCACACCAAGGTCACGACAAACACCACGGCCTCTCTCTAGACAACTTTGAGGAAGCCAAGCAGGTTTTTCTCTTGCTTGGTGAGAAAAGAATATTGTGCTTCTTGGTATTAAACAGCCATCTCAGGGAAACGCCAACCTGAGCCAGAGTTCAGAGAACAGGATTTCATGCTGGGGACAGGCCATTTGGCTGTCACTTATTTCCCCTGAAGTTTTACACGCACTCTTCACTCCAAGAGATAAATTTTGAAGCACTACTGTTTTGACACAAATGAACGCACTTTGCAGTCATGGATTACAAGCATTTCTTATTTATTCACTGAGTCTTCACAGTGCAGGGAGGGATTAAGCTTTCTAGGTATGGAGAGAGTTATGCAAAGGATGAGTGATTTGCCCAGGGTTACAAGTGAATCAGTGGCAGGGACAGAGCGAGGTGCCCTGACTCAGAGGCACCTGCTGTCAGCACAAGGCAATGCCACCCAGCTCCTGTTCTCCCTGCACGTTAAGTCATCCTCCTCTCCTCATGGCACCAGACAATTCCCAGCAAGTGACTGCCTGTCAGGAATTCTCCACAACGCCAAGAAGAATGATGGATTTTTCAGGTAGAAGCAATTATACCCCAGACAAGAGATCCCAAGAGAAGGGGGTCAGGCACACAGAGAAGGACACAGAGGAAAGCGCATCCAGGCCTGTTCAGACACCATCTGAACAGTCATCTCTAAGACATGTCTCGCATCCTCCATCTTTCAGACCACGTTACCCTTCCCCACATGCTCACAGAAGACTCCTTTGCGGGGCCGAGAGCAATTGCTTACGCAGAAGAACGGGTCTTTGTGTATCATTAGTTGCCAGTAATGCAGGTTAGCAGTTGGAAACATGGAGGAAGAGGAAGCATTGTATTTCTCCTGTCAGTCATCTGTAACAACTCCACACACCACAGCGTGGGAAATCCCAAAAGCTTTCTGATGCAGACTGGGTACATACCACACAAGCAGAAAGAGTGTGTTTCAGAAGAGGGACCCGGGCTTCAGCAAGGATCCGCAGCACAGTAAAGATCCCAACTAAAAGACAGACTACAGTCACGTACCACTTGCTCTGCATCACTCTACATTTATATCAGCTCTCCCAAAGCAGTATTGTTAGTACAGATGGGACCTTAGGCAACAAAGTTAAAGCATGCTGGCCGCACCACACAGCACTCACCTTGCTGCCTATATCTTCACGCTTGTTCCCAGGCTTGCTTCTCCTCAGCTTAATGGAAGGTGAGCGAAGTAGATTTTTGATCCGACTTGTTATTGTAGACCCTTCGACCGACATCATCTCCAGGTGCCAAGAGGGTATTCACCCCACACACAAACTCTGCCTGGGGAACGAGCCCAGGTTTGAGGCAGAAATACCGATGTGCTCAGCTTTGCTCACGCTCGTTCACATATCTCTCAGCGATTCTGCTCAGGAACTCCACTCCTGTTACACTGCAAAGCTATTCACAGAGGCTGGCAGACTTTCCTTTTGCAGATTCCAGAGGATCAAATCAGCAGTAATCTAAACTGAAAGATGCACCCGTGGGTCAATACGACATTTGCAATAAATTCTAGCCTCAATCTTTGCAAGAAATGCCAAATGCAAGAGTTTATGATAAGGATGGGTGCCGTATTACTTATTCTCAGAGGCTTCCACAAAAATTATTATCCTTTTAGTATCAATTAGCACATCTAAACCAATTCCCCCATCCAAAATTTAGACGTTTTACACTTCAGTATCACCTTATGACCAAGACAAAAATTCCCACCATTGGGGTCCATTAATGGGGTCCCTCCAGCCCCTTGCTTTTGCTCCGTACACATCCATTCCACGTTCGGCTTCACAGCCTGGAGAACACAACGCTGTACTTGATTATTAAACGCCAAGTCGCAGAAGCACACCGAGAATAAACAGAGGGAGTTTTTAACTCTCACAAATTTAGCTCTGCTTTAAGTACACACATATACACAGTGGGTGATATCTGATAATTAAGGCGTATAATATTTCACGTCCCCGCAGCCCCTATTTATAAAGGGGATCGAGAAGGAACTGTAACTGCTGCCAGCGCTTACAGACCCCCGGCCAAAGCCGTCACCTTTTTCCCGAAGCCCCGGCGGTGGCCGGGGGGAAAGAGGGATCCAGTCAAAGCCTGCAGTAAATTATCCTCCCGGCTTCCGCGCAAAATGGGGGCGGGGGGAAGAGAGAGCGAGAAAGAGAGAAGGGGAGAGAGAGGAGAGGAAGGGAGAAACGTCCAAGTCAGCACAACCGCCAGCCCCTCTCCCCGCGGCGGCAGCACCGCCGGCTGAGGGGACGCGTCGCCTCCCCCCGCCCCAGCCTAACCCGCCGGCTTAAACCTCGCCTACCTGGTGCCCAGGAGCGGCGAGGCCGGCGCCCACGGTGCCCCGCCGCGCCTGCCCATGCAGCCGGCCTCCCCCGAGGAGGGGCCGCGGCGCGGGCCGCCCCCGCGGGCGGGGCGGGGGCCGCTCCCTCGGCGGCGGCGGCGGCGGCGGCGGGAGCGAGGGGGCGGCTCCGCGGCCTCAGGTCTCGGCCAGAGGCGGGGGGCCCAGGCCGCCCGCCGAGCCCCGCGCCGGCCCCGGGAGCCCAGGGGCGAGCGCCCGCCCAGCCGCTCTCCCCGGCGGCCGCAGCGCCGCCCGCATCCCCGGGCCGGCCGCCCGCCCGCGCTACGGCGGCCCGCGCGGCTCAAAACGTGGCGCGACGCGGAGCCGGGGGGCAGCGGCGGGAGCCGGGGCGGCGCGGGGAGCCTAGCGGCGGGATGGCGGCGGTGCGGGGCAGTGGTTGGCGCGGGGCGGGCTCCGGCGCTCGATAACGGGGGAGACTGGCAGTGCCTCCCCACCCAAGAGGCAGGCGGGGCCCGGAGGCAGGCAGGGGCGCGCAGAGACCCGCTCTGCCGTGCCCGCCGCCCCTTGGTGGTGTCCCCGCCACCGTCCCCCTGCCGGGGCGGGTTTGCTGTCGCTGGGGATGTCCCTCTGGCAGGTCGGCCCCACACACCTGTGGGCGGCCATTTCTGGCTTGGCGCCACAGCCAGCCTGTGCTGGCGGGACCCCCTGTGGGGAAGCGACAGTGCAGGGGGCCGTGGGACTGCGTGGCCCTGCCACCCTGGGGCGGGAGGGGGACAGAGACTCTCCGCCTGTGCTCTCGTGCTGTGGGACAGCCGGGTGGGCCTTGCCACCACAGCAGTGCTGTGTCACCCGTGGGCCTCCTCGAGGGCAGCAGTGCTGGAGAGACACGGGTCCTGCGCTTCACTGTGGAGGTGAAGAAGTTGTTGAGTGACCATCTTATTGTGGGGCAGCCTGACGTGGGTGATGCACATCTTCTAATGCTGTACATCGGGTGTTTGGATCCCTTACCGGCACTACCGTGGTCACACAGCTAGCTGGTGAGGAGGCTGCTGGCAAGGCCAAACCCACAGCAGCTGAGCTGGGTGTTACTGGGTGACCATGGGACTCCACAGCCCCACACTGGCGCGGTAGGACTCCGCTGCATATGTTCCCGTAGGTTCCCGCCTACAATGCGGTCCTGGAGCTCCTTCTCCCCTCAGTTCTCCAAAGTTTTTGCTAGAAGTCTGACAGCCCACTGTCACATCAAGATGCAGGGATGGAGCCCATGGAGTCAGGATTTGGACACTTGTGTGCCCGCAGTGAGAGCCTAGAAGCAAACGTACACCAGGCCAGCAAGAAGGTTTTGCCCTGGAGCTGCCTAATAGCTGTTCCCCATGGAAGAGTTCAGAAGCCGCTACGCTAATTCCTGTGCTTCTCAAAAGGGACAGACAGCTGCCCCACCATGCCATGGCTGGTACTAACCATGTGAGAGGAGGTGGGGAGACAGATCTTACAGGCTACCAAGCCTGAATTGCTATCAAAGGCCATACATTTAGGATTCACTCTAAGAGTTCAAAGGGACTGTACATGTCCACACTGGCCTAACATACATCTCCACCCCAAAGCCCCAAAGGGGAGAAAGGAAACCAGCATTTCTTAGGGTGGAAACAGTCCTGCTAGCATCCCCTTCCTTAACATGCTCTGCCATTAACTGCCATCTATCCTCTGTCCTGGAGCATCTTTCTGGCTCCCTATTTCCTGTTGTGGGTACCCTCTCCCCTTTCCCATCTTCAGTGACTAATTCAAACCCAGAGTATTCGTTACAGTTGGAGATGATCATTCCAAAAATACAGTCCATGAAAATTTGCTGAAGTTCAGGCACAGTTTTAACGTGACAGACGGTCTACATGGGCCATGGTCTTCCCATTAATGGTGCCCACTGTGGGCAGCACACTGCCACCATCACAGCTGCCACCATCACAGCTTGCAACTATGTGAAGCTGCACCGCCTGAATTTCAGGAAAAGGTTGTTTACATTCAAAGTGGGATTCTGAGCAGGCACGAGGGCTTGCAGGACTAGGATCTTAAGGCTCGACTGGTCAGAAACCTGCACGTATTGATGAAAACACCCAGAGGCATAACACGGGACATCTTTCTAATCTCTGTCAGCTCCAGTCATGTCATAGAAACCTGCAGGAAGTTAATTTAAATGTCATTTTCTAACCTTTGTTAGGCTTTAGTTTTGATACACAGAGAAATCCATGCTTGTTGCTGTGTCAAAAAGTCACAAGGTTTCAGGAAGCAGGCCTTTCCGAAAGATACCAAATTTTGTCAGATTTACAATAAATTGCAAGAGTTGGTAATGTTGCAATTATTTTTAAAAGTAATTGAAGTCCATGGGAGCTAGGAATATAAGTATAGAATCACAAAATCATTTAGGTATCTTAACTTTCAGCCTGACATGGCCTGCAACCCCAGAGGTGGCATGTAAGAAAGGATCCCTCTAGAAAATGTGAATGTTGTCCATTCCTACCAACCCTATTGTCCTATTGCTGAATAACAGTGCCCCGTTGCTAAGGGTGAGGAGAAATTCATGAAAGAAACCAGAGCTGCTGCTGCAAAAATAAAACCCCTCTTCGGTGAAGATTTACACCTGTGCTTAATTTTATCCAGACTATCAATTCTAGTGAGTGGAACTACTCACACTGGACATGGAGTTAAAAACATGCACCAGACTGTACGGGACTGGGACCTGGCACTGCGCAGGGGGAAAAAAAAATACAGTCTATAGTTCTTAAATTTCTGCTGTTCAACAGTAAAACATCGGAGTCATCACATTTGGGAGAAACATGCATACATTTGAGAAAGAACTGAGGGATGTCTTTGAAAACAAGGGACAGCTGAGATGTTTGCTTGGGAGACGCTGTTTAAATGCAACTAGCATTGTTCCTCTTTTGTTGAAAGCTGAGCACAGCATAATGTGATTTGTGATTACAATTCTTTGTGTCTGTGAAGCGACTGAAGAGACAGGCTAACTCTGAAACATCAGTGGACTTCTAAATTCAGTGCAAAGGAACTGGGACAGGGAACGGATGTTTCTGATTCTCTGACTAAAGCGTACTACCTTTCTAGTTATTTTTTAAGCAGGAAGAAATGTCACAGTTTCTTCAGTTCATCCTAAAGAGAAGGATCTCACCAGTGGTTTTTAAAGAAACTTTTCCTATAGTTCTATTAATACAAACACTTGCTCTTTTTTTCTTTGATCTTATTAATACAAATAGAAAACAAGCAGGAATCACCAGCTTCCTCTAGGTATTGCAGTACAAGTATGACACACCTATTTCATCATTAGAAGGGTCCAATTTTCCAGTTGTAATATCAAATTTCTGAAAGGTTCATGCAAAACCGTTGCACTGAGCCTACAACTACCAGAGCTTTAGCTTGGGTGAAACTGGAGTAGATGATACTAACCCGCACGGCTTCTGTTCTCCCAGTCCTATCCTCCGATAAGTGCCAAATAACTTGAAAAGAAGAGAAACAAGCTTCTACTTTCATTCAGTGGCATTTCTAGAAGCAGTCAGTAAACCCCCTGCTCCGTGAGGTGCCTCCTGGTGTTGCTCTTGCTCACAGTGTCCAAAATAAGCTCTCCCACGGCAGCAGTTCAGCTGGTAATCTGCTGGCCAGCCCTTTGCTGCTGCTTCTGTCGCAGCTCATTAAAGCTTCGCATGTGGGGCTTCTGATGGTGCCTGTGCTCCTCGCCCCCCCCTCCCCCCGATTACTGCTGTTCCTTTTGTTGTGCTGCTATTTTCTCACCGTTGCTCACCTTTCTGTGGATTGCCTTTACTTCAGAACAAGGCTTGTCTTTTACAGTGTGTTCCTGTAGCGCCCATCTCCACAGGGCAGCACCTTGACTGAGATCAGTTAATGATCACCAAAGGCAACAGGATTTTCAGCTTCGCTCTAGAGGTCATGAGTTCTTCCTTGCCAGAAAGGACAACGTTCCGTGAATAAATTATATCACTTTTCTTTGGCATTTGCAGCATTTGGTCTTGAATTAAGTAGTCTTCTGAGGGATGCCATAAATAATGAAAGAGAACAGATGCTTCAATAAGTTAAATGCCGTATTTTTAAGCATTAGGTAATGAAGTATCTGAAAAAGTTTTTCTCTGTTGCAGAAATCCTCTGTGCTTTTCTAAGAAATAACATCTTGCAGATAACCCTGTAATCGTCCTGTAGGGATCCAAGCAAAAGGAACATTTTAGAAGTGATTTTAAACAAAATTATTTTCCTAGTCAAAAATATCTTGATAAAAAAGAGTATGTAAAAGAAGACACAAAGCAATGGAGCAGAAGCACTACACAAGCCCTCTCAGTGTGATGTTAACAGCTTTCCTTGAACTTGTTCTCCTTACAGACAAAGCTCTCCTCACCACCTGCAGCCAGGCAGGGATGGTGAGATGACTCTCCAGGCAGCCGTGCCGACATGATGAGGGCAGCCACGCTCCCATCACCGGATCAGCTGAGCACTGCCCAAGCACTGGGTGACAGGCGCAGAAGGTGCTCCGTGCCTCTGAAAACCCGACGTGTTGATACCACAGTGCAGCCACAACCCAGGATGGTTGCTTGATCAGCTTGTTTTTGCCATTTTTAAATTAATTTCTTAGTCAGAGAAACAGATCTGAGAAAGGATTTCTTTTTTTCAGACACTGATGTGCTGGAGCTCACCTGCTCTCCTGGTGCTAGAGGGAGCTCCAAACTGGAAGTTGTGGCAGCCAGCATAAGCAATTGAGGCCAGCTCAGGGACCAGGTGAGTTAGTCGGGGATCAGCGTCACGCTCATGCAGATTCATAGCTTTCAGACAACTTAGAACACGAGTTGAACTTGCTCACATCTGCAAGAATAGTGGGGACAGACATTTTGCTCCACACCCTCATTCCTGAGCCACTTTCCTGAGAGGCTTTCAGGTCAAGCGAAGAGCAGAAAATGCATTTTTTCCCCCAAACTTTAACACCCTGTGGAAGAAGAGCATTCACTCTTCTGTATCTACACTTCTACGTCCAAAGGACCATGGCACTGCTTTCCAGTTAGGCTAATGGCTGTCATTTTAGCCTCACAGGATGTTGATTCAGCAGGGTCATAATGCCTTTTTCCACCTGTTGACTTGTTAGAACAGTGAACAGCAGGCACTCAGATGGGGAGAGAGGGTGGAGGAGGAAAAATAAACAGCTTTGGTCTAGTCCAGAAGAAAAATAACTATATGAGAAAATAGACAGGCAGAGGGCAAGAGAAGAAAAGCAGCTACCATGCATTTTACATTTAACTTTTACAATGTAGAGGGCATTTTACATTTAACTTTTCTCCAACTATGAAGATGAGTGCAAGCTTAATAATAATTTCATTATTAACCTCTTAATCAGATATGAGTTTGCCTTGGTAAAATGCACTGAGGATTCTTTGCAGGTCACACAAAGGTGTCCAAAGCTCAATGCACAGCATGTCAGGTGATGAAGCCCAACCAGAGTTAGTTGGTTTTGTTAACTTGTTTTCCTTCAGCGAGCTTTGTCCCTTCCTCTCTCTCCTTTACTGCCATAGCTACAAGGGATAAGCAGAATGAGTTTCTGGAAATGTTTCCAATCACAGCCTGGGTGTTTTTATCAGGCTCCTGGTACCTGACTTGAAATGTTTAGATTCCAGCCAGCAGTTACACAGGATCTTTTCTTCATGTGTTCCCATGGAGAAGTCATATAGACATCTCTAGTTCATAATGCATCTAGGGAGAATATGCTTATATCACAGAACCCAGCTGAGCTTTAAAAAAGCAAAAACATACATGCATGAATGCCATTCAGCTGGCTGCCAGGAAATTGTGCTGATAAAGAGAAACCATGGGCAAAACGTGTAGTATAGAAAGCCCGACTGAAGACAGGAAGATGCTGCTTAGAAAAGGCTTGTATTCATCAAGGACGGGTAATTTCTGTGGTGAGACAAAAGCCTCACCGATGTACTTGGAAATCCCAAGCACAGCTACACTCATCTTTTTTCTGAATTAGAAGAATGTGCCCTAAACTGAAGGAAAAAAATTACAAATCCATTTAAACTGTGGCTCTGCTATTATAACAGGTGAACTAGTCCACTTATGTCTCACACCTGTATTTCAAGGGATCAACAAAATCCATGCCCTCGTTTAAAACTATTTTTAACGTAATTAGCGAAGTGCGTACCTGTGTCCGCTCAGCTGTCAGACTGAGGCCATGTTCTGACTCACCTGGTGCCTGAGGCATGTGCACATCCGGTGTGCAAGGTATGCTTCCGAGCTTGCGGTGAGGTGGCAGATGTGATTGATTGATTAAAAATAATCTGGGCTGGCTGATTTAAGCCTGGAGGAATGGCTGGAGGACTTCCCACAGCCACCTCAGGCAGCATGTGCTGTGGAGGGTCCTCACGAAAGCCTCGTCAGTGCTCGAATGCCGTGGGGGTGGATGAGCCTGCCAGGGCACTGCGGGGGCCAGCGACTCCCCGAGGGCGATGCCGCAGCCTCAGCTACCTCTGTTCCAGCTTCTCAGCTAGTACATGACTACATGTGAATGGTTATTCCTACTAGCTGTGGCCTGGCCCACACATACGTGCATTAGCCAACTTGTGAAGGGAGATAAATTATGTTACAACCCCATTAACTTTTCACCAGAAGTGGGACCTGTGTTGTTCATTTTCCGGTGGCAGGGGATCAGAATATGGGACAGTAGCTGCTGAATGTAAACGTGTTGTGCTTCCTGCTGTCTACATGGAGGCTATGAGAGAGGGCACACAGCAAGTACTAAGGTAAAACTCAGCCTGGACACTGCCTGGGTCCTGTGAAGTCGCTGCCATCACAGCTTTGACTGGCCAGATAAGCCATGACATGCTACCCAGGCCAATCCACGGGGGTTTCTTTAAGCTTAGATCTGAGTCTGGTCCGATTTACACACAGGACCAAATGGTTTGACAGTCTCAAAAGCCCACAGTGGAACTTGCACGAATGCTGCCTTTTTTAGAGGGTAGTTATCTGGGACCTTAGATGTGGGCAGAGACAAGCCCAGCGGCGTGCAGATAGGAGAGGGCTGTCTCCCATTGAGTGGCCAGGTGCCAGGGCTGGCAAGCACACCGAGACTGGGTGTTGGATACAGAGGTCCCTACTTGCAAGGGGAGTCCAGAGCTGAAAACCACATGATAAGAAAGCATTTGACCGAGCTGGCACTTAAATAAGGGATGCCAAATGCTTGTTCCCTTTTGTAGGAGTTATTTGTGTTCCATTGTTCTCCTTAATTACTGCTCTCTGGAAATATGAAGCACAGGATGAACTTACCATTGAACTCTGCAAGGAACAGCGCTTAGGGATCTGGTGTAGTTGGGAACTGTCAGTGCTAGGTTAACGGTTGGACTAGATGATCTTCAAGGTCCTTTCCAACCTAGATGGTTCTGTGATTCTGTGATTCTGTGAATGATAAAGGTTTCCCTTAGAGCAGTCACTTCATACTTTTCCCGGTTTTGGGCCCATAAACATTTTGCAGTGAGTGGAGGTGCAGACACCTACATGCTTCGGCCTGTTGGCAGTGAGTTCAGGGGGGGTTGTGAAAGGTAGTTGGGAACAGCTACCTTTCACAAACATCTTAAAAGTACTTGCAAGGGCTCACTGAGGGGAGGTTGAAATCTGCTGCCTTACTGTTCTAAGATCACCCAAGGGCCCGTTTCTTGTAGAACGGTTGGGTTGGGTGAGGTTTTGTTGGGTCTGGTTAGGTTGAGAGAGCTCCTTACCGTTACAGGCACAGAAAGGGATCACGAGATACATTTTCCAGCATGTGTCTAAGCAACCGATTGTCCTTCACTTGTCCTCCCCCTGGCAGCGTAAGCAGGAGTGTACAAACTACACCGTCTTCACTCCAGGGCTGTTCTGCATGGAAAGCAGGGGGGCTGTTATTTTCCTGGTCTTCCCTGAGGCTCAGAGAAGAGGTCTTGCAGCTTCCTGCAGGGCTAAACGTCACGTGGGAACCATGCCTCTGCATCACTTGGCTGATTCCTCCCTGGATGTTCTTACGTGTTTAGGCCAGCTCTGCGCAGACCGCACGGACGGCACTCGGCACGCAGGCTGGCCCTGGCCCAGGGACCTGAAAGGAGAGAAGCATGCAAACCCCTCTCGTGCTGAGCTATGCGTTCCCTGCCGCCTGCTGCCTAACCTCCCCCTCCCTCCCCGAGAGTATGTAGGTCACTGTTGACATTGTTTTCCTCTGAGCCCCGTCTGCTCCTGTTTTACCACTTTGTTCGCAATTAGCCTGTACTTTTGTAATTGACCTAAATAAGCCTCTTTGTTTCATTCTCCTTCATCCCATGCCTTATGTTTCCAGAGACCGGTAATTAAGGAGAACAATGTAGCACGAATATCTTCTGTGAGCCCAAAGCAGGCAGTGCCATGACTTGGAGTTAGTCTTGCTCTTGGTGATCCTCAGCAAGCTGACAGTGTAAACCAGAACTCGGCCAGCTTTGGGCTTTGCCCCGAGAAGAAGACGGCATGACAGATCTTACAGCTTAACTGTGCTGTATGGCTCTCTGGCCTCTGCAGATGCTTTTTATTATTACTACTGTTAGCAAAATTAAAGACTTACAGCGAAACTGAAAGTGAGCAAGCAAAAATGGAAGTCCCTCTGATGACAAGTGATGTCAAAGCGTTATATTGCAAGCTATGAAATCCACCCGTTTATATCAGTTTTCACAGCTGCTCGCTATTGTCTCCTGCAATCACACTTAGCACATTGGTAATGTTCTAAATTGCCTCTCATGTCACAACCCTGCCCTCCCCGTTAGGGCTCAGCTATGAAGGTTGGAAAATCAAATGCAATGGAGCGTGCAAGTTATCTCTCTCTCTCTCTTTCCCTCCTGTTGTTGAGCAACACTCAGGTGGCCAGGTTTCAAGCACTGCCTTTTGCCTCAGTTTCCCCATCTGTTCACATGAAGTCCTGCCTGGAGGGTGACATCTCATGACTGTCCCTTTTACTTGCTGTGTTTTTGCCTTTCACATCCTTAAAAAGCAAACATCAAAACAAAACCTTACAAGAGTGTTTTTTCCAAAACTTCCTGCTGTGTCCCAGAACTTCCCACAGAGATGTTCTGCTGCTTCCCACTGGGGTGCACACCCCTGTGTCCCCCTCCTGCAGGCAGGGCTGCGTTGGGGTCCATACGCCGGTTGGTACAGAGGTCAGTATGGAGGCCCCCAGGGGTTGGCATGGAGCCTGTAGGGGAGGGCTTAGCACTGTGGCATCCCTGAGCGCTAAGCTCTATCCTCCTCTCACCTCAGAGATGCTGAAATGAGGCGCCAGGGCTGAAATGCAAACCACATTTCATGCTGTTTGGAAACCAAATACCAGAAAAGCTGGCACTGCATTATTTGTTGCTGGTACCCTGCCCAGCCCTACCTAGAAATACGCAGTTTACATCAGTCCCTTCGCTTGTGCTTGGTTCTCTAGAGAGGCTCTCTGACAGGACTTTGGTAGGTGTCTGAGGCAAAGCACAACTCTGTCCCAGAGGAGACTCTGGCCAGAAAGCAGAGAGATGGCATGGAGATAGGCACAAAAAAAGCTGTGGCACTTGGCTGCAGAGCTGGGGTTTTCCAATAAGCCTAGATTTGGTACCCAACTCCAAGTGCATTTCCTTGGGAAGTAGGGCAACAAATTACCATAAACCCCTTTTAAAATCCCTGTCAGTTGAACCCCTGGCTCCTTGACACAGACTTTGAGAGCCAGGTTTCCCCCTTCCTCTGTAACATACCTTGGCTTGCAGAATTCATCATGCAGAATGAAATTTGACCTTTCCACTACCCATGGCAACCATAATTCTATTAAACAGGACAAACCTTGCACAGCAGTTGCCCTCAGGACATGGTATACTAAATACGATACAAGCAGGAGAAGAGTGAAACACAAAACTCATGAAACAATCCTATCAAAAGAGAGTTGGCAAGTGGGTGCCCTTCGGGACAAGGGCACACACAAACACGCTACTCTCTCCTTTCTTTAGGCCAGTGCACTTTACATAGATGACAACAAATAGAAAGGACTGGGTTTAATGGCAACATTTGCCTGCTCATAAGTCTATCTGAAGAGCAGTCAAACGCACATTTAACTTGTATGTATGGATGCGTTTGTTCTGACTAGGGATGCTGTCCTAAAGCAGTGCCAATGTGGACAGAAAACAAATGTCAAATAACAAGAAAACACACGCAATTAGTCAGCTGGCAAGATGACTGACCGAAAGAGAGGGAAATAGAAAAGTATAACCAGATCTTAAGTTCATGGGAGAAACTCTTCAGGTGTCGTGGTGATAAGCACGGCATCAAAACCCTCAGCAGATAAGAGAATGCAAGAGAGTGGTGTGGCCTGCGCAAGTATGTTCATGAGCAATGAAGCAAGGTGTAACAACCCTGCAGACAGAGAAAGAAATCAAAGAGGAAGGGAGATTCCTGTTCTGAATAGACTCAGGACAGTGAAAAATAGAGAGAACAGTGAATAAATGTCAAAGACACAGCAAACCCAAAATACAATTCCCAGAATGACTGAAATTAGGAGGGCTAGAAGGCTGGTAGAAACAGCTTAAAAAGGTTGCCCAGGGAGGTGGCACCATCTCCGTCCCTTGAGGTTATTAAGTCGTGGCTGGAGAAAGCCCTGAGCAACCTGGTTTGATCTCATGGCAGACCCTGCCCTGAGCAGGAGGCAGGACTACAGATCTCCAGAGGTCCCTTCCCACCTGAATTTCCCTATGATCCTACCAGTGCCGATGAGTTGGCATACAGAGGAGGTGACTACTGACATTGCCATGACAACAAACTGGGTTTATGCTGGTGTTGCAGCTTCATGTGAAGAGTGCACGCTTCCTTGAGAGAATTGTTCACAAAAAAACAGTGAGATTCATAGCACTAGGCTCATTCGAGCTTTGCTTTCCATCTGATGAAAGAATTAATAGGTTATCAGCTTGTTACACAGTTAATTTCTGGTTCTGTTTCGGTGGGTTTTTTTAAGATAGAGGGGAGAAAATTACATGCAATCTTCAAAAAAAAAATATAATTACATCCTCCCCCTTGGGGACACAACCAAAATGGCTTCAGCTAATAGTCCCAGTGCTGGGGGGAAGGCAGCCAGTCAGCAGCCTGGGCTGGCTGCATGTGGTTCATCACAGCTAACCCAGCGCTGTAAAACATATTCCTTCACCATTCGCCCCGTCGTCCTCCTAAGTAAAAACACATGAAGCAAAACACTGCCAACGCTTTGCTCAAACACTGCAAATAAAATCGCGACTGCAGTAATTGGGAGTTGAAAACAGGCAGATTGTAGGCAGGGCGCTCCGGTGGCAGCGTGTCACCCACCCAGCCAGCGGTGTCGGGGAGCCCGCGGCCCGCTGCACTGACCTGCTGTGGAGCGCCTGCGGGCTCCTGAGGCGGCAGGCAGAGGACGGGGCCACACGAGCCTCCCGCCACAGCTTCTGCCCTGGCAAACGCCCCTTGCGGAGCTTGGAGACAAGAGGGCGTCGGGGCCCGAGCAGGAGGCGGCTGCAGCGCTGGCTGTGTCCAGCCATGGCGAGGGCTCTGCTGACTGCCCGCCTCGTGCCCGCGTGCCGGCTGCGCACAGAGCGGCTCCAGAGACAGAGGAGCGCTTGGTTTCCCGCACACTTTCCCCTGGCCCTGCCTGCCTCCCAGCCAGAGCCAAGGATCCAGCCCCCCGCGACCCACCTTCAGCCAGGAATAACTTCTGACTTGAGGCAATTTTAGTAGGTCACCAAAGCCACTGGTTTTTCCCTTTGGCAGTCGTGCCTCTCTTCCTCACCCTATGAAAATCAAGTTTTCTTTCAAACATGAATGTGTCCCTTGTAAGCTGATCTGCAATATAATTATTTTCTCCCTTGCTCAGCAAAGTTTGTGAAACTGGACATTTTCCCCGTCAAAGCCGGACAATGAGGCCTTGTCTATGCTGAAGCACGGTAGTAAACAATTCCCACTGTGGCTGCTATCAGTTCAGCTCGCCTGGGGGGAGCCGTTTATTAAAATTTCTTCCTGGAGACTAAGCCTCCTGGTTCAAGTTTGCCCCATATGTCAGAGCCGCAAAACATTTGTGGGGTGAGATTCTGCAGGACAACTTTTGTGGATTTTTTGCCATGGACTTTCAAAAGCTGAGGAAGCAAATTTAAAGCTTTGCAAAGCGATCATGAGCTGAAAGTCTGCTTGAGCCATTTTTTGAAACCAAAGAGTCATTGTAACCTAGAAGTGAGAGCACTAGTCGAGGAGCAGGAGTTAATCATTAGCGTTGCAAAAGATTTGCAGGCACCTCCTTTTTCTGTCATGCTTTTGCCACCAGTCACCTTAACACAAGTTGTAACACAATCACATCAGACCTACATCATTAAAAAAAAGTATCAAGATAACCAGAGCAGGAAAATCCTCTCCGTGCTGTGTTATCCATCTAGTACATGGAAACGTTCACATATGTTTGAACTTTGCTGAAGCTTGACCCGTCCAAATTTATCCAGGCCCATAACCTGTCCCAGGCCCTCAGAGGGCCTCACCACCACCTGCCACAGGCCCCAAACCCAGCCAAGCCCGGCCAAGCCAGCAGCTGCCCCTCACCCTGCTCCCGGGGCACCTTCTGCAGGAGCCCCCCGCCAGCCTCCCACCCACCCCAGTCTCTTGCTCCCGTGTGGGGCTGTCTGGGCAGGGGGGACCTTGTTCCGGGCCCTGCTGCCGTTACAAGGCTGAATGTACAAAATGTGGCTCCAGCCAGGCCCCAAAGGGACACTAATGGTTTATCGAATCACGTTTTACTCCAGCTGCATAACACTGTTTTATAGGAAAGTCCAGGTCCAGCACGTCTCAGAAATAACGCATAACATTAGCTAACACATTTTCAAAGCTCAGTGCTGCCAGTGCCTCAGGCTTAGGCAGGGCTGGACGAGGCTCTCTAACAGAGAACTGTGCCCCCATACAGAAAGGGCCAAGGGCTCGTGGCTGAGGACAGCGCAGCTTCATCCATGCCAAGCCACAAGCAGCTCCTGCAGGAAGAGGAATCTTCAGCTGCTTTTAACAGCTCAGGCTTCATTTGATACCGAAAGAAACCAGACACCTGGTCACCGTTGGGTTTTTTCCTTAACAACTCAGCAAGGAATTGCAGGATCCCTTCAAAAATTTTGTCATTGTTTCAGGACACCTCAGGGTGGAAGATGTTGGATGAATAAAAGACTGCAACTGGCAAGCCCTCAGTCACGCAGAGGGCAGGGCGAGCCAGAGAGAAGCAGAAGGGAGCAGAGGGCTCACCACGATACTGCTGCCTGGCTGAGCTCTGACTGCACAGACACAGCCGGAGGGGTGCGAGATGGGTGTTTGCTGGTTGCAGGACAAGGCACAATAGACAGCACCTGAAGGAAACCAGGATTTAACTGGGTAGATACAGAGTACGTAGGAGGCTGGTGCTGTGGATCTGGTGTTTGCTACTTACTGGATAACTGGAACTCCACTCACCAGGACCAGCAGGGCTCTGCTGGAGCACTCTCAGGCTGGGAGGTTGCCCCAGCCTTGCTCTCAGAAAAAGAGAAAACCCAGGATTTGCTCAGCGCTTTGAGCCAGAAGGTGAGTGTCGCCACAGGCCTGAGCTCTGAGGCACCGGTGTGTGTGTGTGACGGCAGGCCAGGGCGGAGTGGGGGAAGCAGCAGGGGCTGAGCCCCTTTCCCTGATGCAGAGGATGGAGACTCGGAGGTCCAGGCCCAAGCAGGCAGAGGGACTGGTGGAAGAAGGGGAGAAAGAGGAGCTCCTGCCCCTCAGGTGAAGAGCAGCTTGTGCAGCTCCTACACACAGGGCACCGTGGAGGCAGCAAGGCACACGTGGCACAAGAGCTGGCAGCAACTTCCCCAGTGGCTTCTGCCAAACTACCCAGTTGCCTCCAGCACAGACCCACCCTCCTCCTCCTATTGCTGCAGGAAATCCTGGCCAGGCCTTCAACTGGAGGCTACAGCAGCACGTACTGCTGCAACAGCCTTTCTCAGTCCTTTGGAGGAACAATGGTGTGCTGTCCTAAAACCTTGTGAAGCTCTTACTGTCCTGCTCATGGATGACTTGTCAATCAGAACAATCCAGTAGCTACAAATCAAACAAGTGTTGATCATATTTTCATGCTGCAGAAGGTCCAGAGAAGGTTTAGTCACCCAGTCTCCATGGGCTGAAAACACATTGTGCTACTCCAGAAACCAGTGAGCTTTTGTCCCAGGTTCATCCTCCCATTTAGCTTTTATGTAGACTGGATCCAGCACAGCTTTTTTTTAAGCTGATTGGTGGTAACACTGGGGTTATTTTACATTTTTTTCTAATAACAATCACAGATGACTGGATCCCAAAGTCCAGTGATCCAAAATCCATTTCCCAGGTCTTTTGGCACCTTAGCAGTGTGAAGTATTTCACATCCTTGGAGGGCTCAGGAGCCTCAGCTGCAACTGGAGCCCGTTGCTAACGTAAGCTGTGCAGACCCCCGCCAGCCCACAGACCGTGCCCAGAAGCTTTGTGCCCATACAGCCCCCTGCACTGGACAAATGGGGGCAGAGCCGCAGGCCTCGCGGTCGGCGCTGCATGGCCACGGCCACAGCCCTGCACCGGCAGCCCCCAGCTCTGGCCGGAGCGGAGGAGCCAGGCAAGTTGTTTCACAGAGCTGTTAAGGATTTAACTCTAAGGAGTTAATCACAACTGAAAGCCACTAAAAATGGCATACGGCTTATGGTTGCGTATCTTTTTTTAGCTGCTATTTAATTGCCTGGTTTTAGCCCACAAGGCGCAGCTGCGGCGCTTGCGAGGGGCACCCCTCCGTGTCGGACAGGGGAACTACAGGGACCCCGAGGCCAGCAGGGAGGCAGGAACCCTGCCACCCCCAGAGAGAAGAAAGGAAGCCAAAAAACATGCAGAGAAGTCCATCTCCTCCTCCTCGGAGCTGGTCCCGGGAGGCTGGCACAGGAGGGAGCAAGCCCTGCCCTTGCAGCACCGCAGTCTTCCTGCTTGCACCCACGTAGCCTGTGACCGTGGCAAGGCACAGCTGCCCTTACTGCCCCCACTTCGTCGGGGGTGGGGTCCGCACGCCCCACTTCACCTCCACACCTCACACAGGCAGGGATGCAGAGGCGTGCGGGCTGCAAGGACAGCTTGTTACAAAGGCGCCTCCATTTCCAGCATCCACTTTTCACCAGAGGAGAGCCAAGGCTGAGAGCTGTAACCTCGAGGTACACAGCCCTGTACGCAGACAGCCCTACAAAAACCAGGGCACGCTCCCGGGAGCAAGATGAACCAGGTACGTGAACACTGTGAAAGCAAGGCGAGGTCTTTGCTTGTGCTTTGCCTCACAGGAATCCGGCTGCCAGCGAGGGGCGGTTGGTGAGTGGCCTCGCTGAGGGCTGGGACACGTGTTCACTGGGCGCTCCGGGGCAGTGGGGTGGCTGTGGAAGGGGATTGCTGACAGCCACAGCCACAGGTCCGGCGGCCTGGTGGGCACGGGTAGGTGCTGGTGCTGATGAGCAAGCTGCAGGCTGCGCGGCAGCGGGCCTGGGGCAGGGGCCTTCCCCGGTGCTTGAAATGCTGCTTGTGCCAGCAGCCTGCGAGGCACAGGTGGCCAGTGAGGACAGACTGTGGCTTTGCCCTTTGTCAGAAAAGACTCTCAGAGAAGTAGAGACCCCAAATCTTTCTTGGGGTAGAATCCTGTTTCAGAATGAAGAGGGGGGACCTCCAAAAGAACCTGTGACGGGCCTCCAACTCCCAAGAGACCCAAGACAGAACAAGGTGCTGGCTGAGGCAACACAAAATTCAAATGCCCAGGAATAACCCAAGTATACAGTGGTGTAACAACGCTTTCTTGGTCTGTAGCAGCAGTACAAAGGGCAAACAGATAATGCCCTGAGCTTACCTGGTCACGGACAGCACCACAATTCCTCCACTACCATGATCCCAAATGACAGTAATTTATTTAGATTCCATTCATTTCTAATTAAGGACAAACTGGTCCTCTGCACGTTTTTGGGTTGCATTTATGGACTCAATCTGGCCTTAAATCAGTTATTGCAAAGGCTCCCTGTAATTTTTCATACTGAGCTTATTTGCACCATCATCTGTGTTTCCAAGAACACAATGAATATGCTGGAAAACACAGGTCCCCAGCCCAGATCATCATGGGATTCTACTGGTAAGTTCTTTCTGTTGCAAGCCTGACTGAATAGACCTTATGCTTATGTTCCTTTCTATTCCAAGAAGTAACTTTCCCCCTTAAAATAAGGAGTCACGGGATGAGGCCTTGCTGAAGGGTTTCATCAGAAGTTTTCAAAAATACACTACCTGGCTCTATCACCTATTTTTAGTCAGTCTCTCCTGAGAGATCTGGTCTTCCTCTTTAAAAAAAATAAAATTCTGCAACATTTCTTCTCCAGTTCATCACTTACCCTCATGCATAATTGTTCTCTTCATTGTGTTTTCTTTTCCCAGGCCTGTAAGTCAAACTCGCTCATTTGTAGACGTTTACTACTTTCTTTAAAAAAAACCCAAAAACAAACCATTTAGCAAGTGTGTTATCTTCCATTTAATGGATATGGAAGAGATAGACGGTGACTTGTTACAGGCATTTTATTGATTTCTTCTAAAAAGCTGTCTCTTCTGACACCTCACTTGGAGACAGAGCTACAGACTTGTTCCCACAAAGGCAGCTGTGTTGTACAACTTCTCTAAAGGAAACAGATACAAAGGATTAACCTAAGTTTGGGGTTGGGGGAAGGAGACTGGAGAGTGATTTTATGTGGACTTAAATCTTCAACTGTTGGGTTTTTTTTTTTCTTTTTATGCCATGATCGAATGTTAATCCCACTGGCTTCCCGCTTAAGACGCATTTTGGTGAAAATACAGGCCCTTCAGTACCTTTTCTGCATTTAGCAAGTCAAAATCCTTTTTTTACAACCAGTAGTAACATTTCCTGCATATTGCTCAAGACTAAAGAGAGAAATCTCCTCCGAGTTGTCCAATTACTTGAACCAAAACCCAGATGCTGGCGTTGCCAAAACTTCTTCCTCAGAGCATACGTGTGTCATTTGCTCAGGTCCAACGCCACGTGTCACCAACAGCACACCGCCACGTCATTTCTGTTCCCTCTCCCTCCCCGGAATAAACTTTCAAAGCCAGTTTCTAGTTGACCTCGATTGGTTTATTTTAGTTTTACACTTTGTCCCTCACATACAGTTATTTAAGAGTCCTGTACTGTTAGATTTCTACAAAAATATCAATTTTTCAAAAGCAGAAAAGAGGGAAAGATATATTTTAATATATAAAAGGAAAAAAGCTAAATCTGACATTTCATTATATTCTTAAAAACATTCCAGTCTATTTACAGATGTGTAAAAAACAAAGAAAATCTCCAGGTCTCTTGGTCTAGTGAGAACGTGCGCCTTGCAGGGGTTTCCTTTGTTCTCCCGATTCTAAAATCTTTTCATTACATGTCCTATGCTTGCATTATTGCCTCAAAAGACAGCATATATAATTTCTAAAAGGTTTGTTCCAACCAATGGGAGCTTGAGGGAAGAGCGGAATAAAAATTCATGGCAAAATATTAAGCTGTGGGCATGAGACAGTGGAACAAGGAGAGCAAAAACTAAGAGCATTTCGAACATGCTTTGTTGCCTGGTAGAACCCATCGCAGATTCTTCTCAGAACTGCGCCAACTAGCATTTTTTGCAGCCAAATTTGGGGTCTGATCTTAGTTAATTTCATAACCATGTTCAGGAACCCAAAATTTTTGCTGTCATCTTTACACAGTACATTTTTATTGCAGTATAATTCCTTACTGCCCAGTGCCAAACAGCAAATGCATCCAGGCATTTTCCATTACCTTGTTAATGGACAAAACATCCTCAAAAGTACAGCATTTCTTTTAGATAATATTCAAATGGTTTTCACGTTACAGCTTTCTCTGTCCCACAGAAGTGTGCAAAGCACACATACTTTTAAAAAGTATTCAGGTATGATGAGCACACAATTCTGTAATTCAGATGAAGACATTTAGAACCATAAAATGATGAGGTGCAGAAAGGTAGGTCAGTGATTAGGAATTTGAAAGGAATCACAGCACAGTTCTGGTTGCTGTTTCACACCTAGGAAGAATGAAATCTACTGGCAAAACAAACTGCCACAGGTAACAAAACAAGCAACTTCAGCCTATTAGAAATGCTCAGAACCAGATTCCCAGGTAAATAAATTTAAGTCTGATGTAGTGCTACTAAACTAATTCAGTTACTCCACATTTCCACTGGTTTAAATTAAGGATAAAATTCATTAATAATAAACAATGTACATCTAAATACTTACTCATATTGTAAATTCCCTTTTCTAAGGCATTCAGTGACAACTGTAAGACCTTGCATGGCTCTCCTACTGACCTCTACTCTCTTTTCCAAATCATGAATACAGGACTTGTCCTAGGCGCAGATCCAGAAGCTGCAGCTTGCTGAACAGAGCAAACGGTTGCACTGTGTCCAAACACTGCTCCCTAACTGTGGGAGATCACCACCAACACCTGCACAACCGCCGTGCTGGAAAGATGAAATTCCTGCATTACTGCATCACCAAAGATGGGGAATTTCGGAGCGGGGGGGGAAATCCCAGCTGCTGTTGCTGGAACAGTGAGACGGGATTAAATTCCTAAACATAAAGCAAAATGCACTATCCAATTCTGTATAATTTTCATGGCAACATTTTTCATCTTTTTGGAGCAGTTAAGAAGCCCCTCAAGCGCACCATAACTCATGTTTACAAACTTGATAGGAAAAGATTGTGTATACACTCATTAACAAATCATCTCTCCTAGGCTGAAAATTTAATTTGTCAAGAAAACTATGAAAACAAAAACTGTGTACAAAAATATAAATATCTTTACAGCCTGCAGGCCCTTCACATCCAACAGTTGAACAGTGAAGAGTATCTACAGGTTTATTGAGTAAGCAGTGGCAGAGAAGAATAAAAAATACATCTTGTGATTCAATACTGCCCTATTTCCCTGGTAATGAGCATTTTTGTTGACTTTTTTTGCTATACACAGCTTGTGCAAATGCAGTGAGAAACCTCTGAGTACCTTTCCTGAATTTATAAAGAAATCGAAGGTTTGGAAAGATATACACATATTTTCATATATACATTCACATATACACCTCGCTCATTTATACTAGGCTACAACAGTCCTGAAAGCTTTCTGTATTTTTATGAAGCAACACTTCCTATTAACATTCCTAGCCACCAAATACATCTTAAAGAATGACAGGAGAAAACAAGAACTGGGAAAACACTCAAGCTACTTCAGCAATGTATTTTAAGACATAGCTATAGGGTGCCCAAATTTCTTTCTACTCTCTGTAATTTTTCTCTCCAGACGCCCTAAGCATCAAAGGAGGGAGTGTCTTTGTATAGGGGCAGGAGGCAAAAGTGAGGGTTTTTGTTTAGTAGTTTTATTAAAATTAACATACTGTCCTACTCCTAATTACACTGGGAAATGTAATTTTCTTCCCCATGTAGTGAGAACTACAGATGTTTATTAAAATAATCTGTGCATAAGCTCCTAAAAAGAGTCTCTGCGAGAGAACTATCTAGCACCAAAAACTTTTCACGTCAGCCCTCTGCACAGTCTCAGATTTCCCTTCCGCTGCTCTAGGTAACAAGTTTGAGAGTAACCGCAATCTCATTTCTGCACATTCAGCCTATTCCGCAAACACTAAAACCAGCAAATGTGAACAATCCCATTTCTGCATAGATAACTTGCCTGGTACAAAAACAAGTAATCCCGAATTTTTTCCCCAACGAGACAGCTGCCTCCCTACTGGGGGGGGTGGGAAACCAAATCTCTTTCAATAGCCTAGATTTCTCAGTCCTTTGACAAACTCTTTCTGCGAAGGACCCCATTTTGGAAGGATACCATGTGCCCAGCAATGGTTATTGATCATCTTCCTCGTTTTGTGAAGGGGAAGGAGAACACCCAGAATACAACAGTGAGGTAAAAATATGTCAACATGCTTAAAGTTTCATAGCACTTATTTCTCAATTTGGGGCCTGCCCTCAGACAAACAGAGTGCTGATGCCATACAGAAAACAAGTGTTGCAGACGAGGGAGGTTGCTGAACCCCGACACTGGTTTACGCTGCTCCAGATCTCCGTTCCTGTCTCTGTTAAAAAATATATGCATTTATTTGCCTGCTGAATTTGAAGGCAAGGTCCCAGTAGTATTCAACTTCATAACCACAGGTGCTAAAGTGGGCATCACTTTGTTATCCTGTCCTTCCTGAACAGTTGCAGGTAATGAAGTTTTTACCCCACTGGGCGCCAGTTTTGCAATGACCGGTGCCAATAAGGGCATCACTTTATTACTACTCTGCCCTTCTGAGTCTGCTGGCAGACTTGCCACTTTTAAGCCAAGCGGTGCCAGCTTGGGCATGGGCCTCCACAAAGTGTCAGCATTACTAGCTTCTGGATTCGTTTTCATCTGCAAAACCGGTGGAGTCACACTAGTGGTCTCTGACAAGGTTGTTACGGTTTTGCCATTCCCACCACTGGTTACAGACAAATTGGGAAGTGGATCCTTCATTTCAGCACCTATTACTATCTTTAAAACATCTGCTTCAGATGAAGGCTCCCCAGAGTTCTTGTCGCCATCAGTAAGGTCATCATCTTCCAGGTGCAGCAGGAGAGGGCTTATAGAGCCACCACCCTCTGGAACTTCAGAAAGGTCCTTAAAACTGCCTCCCAAATGGCCAAACTGGAAGGAGGACCCACTCGCAGCGGTGAGATCACTGGCTGTTCCCCGACGAGCTTCTGCCCCTTCATGAGAGAAATCCGAGTTGAGAGTGCTGGGCAGCTCTGACATGGCTGAAGCATCATCGTTCAGCTGCTGGTTGAGGAAGGCGATCTCATTGAGCAGCGACGTGAGGGTTTCATCGGTGTCATCACTGTCCTCAATGCTGCTCAGTAACTCGCTCGCGTCCAGTTCTGCTTCCTCCATTGCGGATGCTACTTTCCTCAACTCCATTTCTATCCTGGAATCTTTGATCTGCAGCTTGCGGAATGGCAGTTCTTTAGATTTTAATCTTTCCCCTCCAGGATCACTGACTGTCCTCCTAGCTTGGCTGCCTACAAACTCACCAATGCAGAGCTTTTTGCTAAAGGACTCTGGAGGTTCCTTCGTACACGCCACGTTCCGGAGCTGTGGAAAGCCATCTTTATTTTCAAAGAAAACTTTTGCAGGACCTGTGGTATTTCTTCCATCTCTGCCACTGTCTCCAGGACATGGTTTGCCTTTTTCTTCTGGAAGGATGCTCTCACTCTTCCTACTTTCAAGGGGTGCTACAACCAAGGACTTCTCAGAAGCCTGAGTACCTGCAGCTGCTGTCACATTAGAGCTTTTGTTTCTGTTCGGGTTTAGACTCACACTTCCCTCAGCAGCCAGCGATGTTACATTAACAATCTTTGGCATCATGAATGAATCTTCACTTTCTGCAAAACCAAACAAAGCAGCATCCATGAGGATCCATACTAACTGCAAGATAATTCCTAATTAAACATAATTTGCTCACTTTCAGGTCATCCTCAACTAAGCTGCTATTCACAATTTAAACTGCTTACACAGTTTTGGTCAAGTGGAGCCTTAAAAGACTAATAGCTTAACTTTCAACTTGTAGAACAAGAGCAAGCTCCACATCTACAATCCCAGAACCACTTGCCCAGTGCCTTCCTTCAGCAGGCTGGCACAAATGCGAGTAACTGTAACGCTTACAACTGTGATGGTGATGCACGAGGAAAACAGAATGACAATTTTCTCCCTTACTGTTCTTTCAGGGTTTACTTTTATGCTCACATTTCACAATCCTGGTTTTGTGCACAATACTACAGAGGTATTCCAGGGAACATGCGATTACTTTTTTGCCTCCAAGCAGCTTCCTATTTATAGCCCTCAGATTTTTCCCAGCCCCAAATCTGAAGTGAACTTTCCTTTTAGACCAAATGACTACGATGAAGCAGAAAGCGAGCGGCTTGCTTTTAACATAACAGATGGCCAGCAGCACACTCTTGGCAGGAACCACCCCACAGCCTAGACCCAATGTACAGCACTCGGTCTTGAAAAAGCATCTCTCCAACAGACAGCAGAGCTGGCAGAAAGGGCTTGTGCCAGAGTAAGAGCCTGGATGTAAGAGGCAAAGATTTTCAACAGCCCCACCACAGCTTTGCACTGTGGTTTCCCCAGTAGGATGCATTACACCACAGACACATTCCAGTCCCCACTTACTCTGATTTTGCTGAGGGCAAGGAGGCTCAGTGAGGTGAAGGAAAGTTAAAAAGCTCTCATCTATAATACCCTAGAGCCCCCTCTAAACTGTTCAAAACATTTAATAGTGATTTTCTTTGAATACCCAGACAATAATACTTCTCATTACTTCCTAGTGAGAAAACAATTTACCTTCATTTTTGCAAGGATAATGTTCCCTGCATGCAAGCAAGAAGATCCATAAAAACCAAAGAGCCTACCTGGACGGGGCTCTGTAGCTGATACTACTGTCGAGGGCAGCAGGTTTCCAGCAACAGCTGACAGCGTAATGGGAATGGTAGAGTTAGTCAGGATTCCTTTTACTTGGACAGGAACCGTTGATCCTGGCAGCTGAATCATCACAGAAGCAATACCTTATCCAAGAAAAGGGGAAGGTAGAAACAAGTCTTTCAGATACTCAGTTAAGCCTGGAAAATAGGAGTATTGCACTTCTAGGCAAGACTTTATACTGTAATACCATCTGAAAGTGGTAAAAAATAGAAATATAGATTGGTTAGGTGATTAAGAAATCTTCCCTATGTTTCCCTAATTTGGTAACAGTAAAAATTTAACAGTTTGTACTTAGCTGTTGATAAACTGAAATAATTATATCAAATCTCCCTTACCACAGTCAGGTTATACCTCAGTTGGTTAAGTTGTAAAAAAAACCCCCAAATTAAAGCAAAAATTAAATAACACATTACTTTGTAAACTGCTATGCACATCCATGAACAGCATTATACTGGATTTCATTACTGTGTTCTCACACGATCATACCTGGCTGTGCTGTCATGGTGGTACTGACAGCTCGAGGCTTTAACTCGGCTTGCAAGAGTGTGGAAGGAACAGCTGCTACCTGCCCTGGTACAAGCGGGCTCTTCAGTGTCAGCACCTGCCCCTGCGGAGTCATCACTAGGCTCGCAGCAGTTAGTGTGAGAGGGGATGAGGTGTCCTCTGTAAAAAAAGAAATATGTAAATCACTAATTTATTCTGGCACAGCACCCTTGATGGCAAGTGATATCCTGCGGAAGGAACTCCAGCTAGAAGGTTTACAAGCCCTAGATGAGAAAGCTGCTACAGAAGCTACGCAGGCTCCAGGAACCTCACCTACACAGCCAGAGCTGGTCTGCACTAGCTCTTTGTGCAGTGTAACAGCCCTAACTCTCCAGAGCGGCATCCTCATCAAGTATCAGAGCAGTCTTGCTGAAATTACAAAGAGGACTTGTTCAGTCCAAAGAAAGAAAGAAAGCAAATTCTTTCACCACATCCAAATTCTGATGCCAACCTTCCCCAGGACTGGACAAAAATGAGGCTTGGGAAACTAGAATGATAGTTTGTTTATAAAAGCCCGAGACTACTTTGAGTAAGGTCTATTTATTACTCCCAAAATAAGAAACATCACCAGATCCTTAGAGCATTAGAGTGGTACTACCATGAAAGTTTGGATTTCTGCCATTCTTTTGTTCCTTCCTACATTTATGGTACGAAAGTCTCCATCAACGCCGAATACTTCTCCACAAACACCGAATACTTGTCCACAAGTTCTCAGCTCCAAAAAAATTCTCAAGTGTCTCACAATTCTGTCATTTAATTTAAGAGCAAGTCTTCCACCACCTTGATAGCTAGCTTGCTTGGGGAGGGATGTTTTAAAGACTGAATCTATTCTAGCAGCTCCAGTATTCTAGGGGTTGAGCTTCAGGTTTTGAGTCAGCAGAAAGCACCTCTGACTCTCAGAAATTCCCACGGGATTGCAGTGAAACTCCATGAGACCAAAGGACAACTTAATAGGAATTTACATCCCATCATTCTGAAACTCAGAAGTCATGTTGATCTCAAGACCTCAGTAGTGCTGGTCTCATCCTTCCTGAAAACAAGCTGTTCCCACACCTATCGGATGGACACTTCCTGGTCCTGTACTCAATTCTGCTTCAAGAACGAAGTTCCCTGCACAAGCTGGTGAGCCTTTTGCCCTCCTATGGGGTGCTGCTTCTATGTCCCTCTTCCTTTTATGCGAAACTTGCGTCTATTTTAGCCCACCTGTGGCACGGACTCCTTTTCTGGCGAGTATCAGTGGCTTGCCTCTCCTATTTGTCATAGCCACCTGGGCCAGCTCTTTGGAGGGAGCAGAAGATCCTTCTTGTTGTGTGCTAGCAGTCGAGGTTGCAACAGGTTCCTCTGGCTCAGCTTGTTTCTTCTTTTTTTGTGCTTCTCCTGCTTTTTGTTTGGCATAAATATATTCTAGTTTCTTCAGGACAACTTCTTCTGTCTTCCCTACAGAAAAATTACCAGAGAGACAACCTACCTTTAAACTCTCTTTCCAAAACTAAAGAGCTGAAGACAGAGCTAAAAATCTATTGACACCATTCAACTACTATAAAACAGATAACCACCACCCCTAATAAGTCAACAGCATACCTAATAACAGAGGAAAGTCATTACCTATTTATTCCAAGATTTTTTTTTCCTTCAGAAACATCCATACATTTTAGAATTTATCTGCAACTTTGATGACCAGAAATCAGCTTGGACAAGCACTAGCTCTTGCTGAACAAGTACCATTTGGAAAATATCCACAGCTGTGTATAAAAACTCACATCTCTCCTAATTATAAATGTATGACTAGCAGACAAAACGTTACATTTACCTGGTATTAAGTTTCTTGGACTAATGGACCCTGTTACTCAAACAACATTTAGATGTAAACTCACATACAGTTAACCATTGACATGAACATTCTAACCCCGAACAAACACAAAGGTTTCATACATTTGTTTTCTGCAGATGCACACAATTTAATATGATCAAAGTTGAAATAACTACATTGGCTTGTTTCCTGCTTAGTATTTATGTTATTATATCATGGTCTATCTTCAATTAAGTCTATATTTAACTAACTCTCCTGAGAGAGGATCTTTTCCTCATCAGTTTTGAGGTACTTCAGTAGGAATGTGAAAGATCGGAAAACTACTTTGTGAAGTTATTTGCTTTCATTCCCTGCCCAAAAGACCTATCATACCTTTCTGGATTAAGATGAGGGTTCACTAAAACACTTTTTTTTTTTTTTCTAAACCAAGTACCTCAAATATACGTGAACTGATTCACACAAATACACAAGATTTAAGTATCTCTCATTTCTAATTTACAGGTAGTCTCCTGTTTTTATTCCCAGACAGTAAGAAGATTACAAGAATTATTTAACATTTTGCTTGCTCATACACATTTTGGCACTGGCTGAACACGTGTCATAGCTTTCCTACACCTCCAAATGAGACAGAAGGACACAATAATTACAACACGGTTTTGTCCTGAAACGCCCAGATGAGTAGCAGCTCAGAATATACTGCAATTCTGTTCCATGGACAGCGCTGCCGCCTTCTAGACACTACAAGCACTAGCCCTCAGAAAAGCAGCACGAAGATCATTATTTGCAAAGCTGACCAAAGGAGTCAGAGGTTTTGGTACTGATCAAAGACAGCTGTGTATACCTGTGAAGCACTGAGCAGAAACACTGTTTCAGGAAGTGACCAATGACAGAATGAAGTGATTTTTTTTCCACCCACTAACACAGGAACACACCCTGTGGCTTGCAGCAGAGATCATTCTACATTTCCTTGAGGCATAAAGGAAAACAAAAGCAGTTCTTAACAGCATGAGGAGTGTATGGCTGAGTCAGAGCTTAGCAGGTCTTTGTTTGGCGTCAAGAGTCTGAATTTTAGGTGAACTAGTGATCCACAGAGGATGACTCCACTCACTCCCACTCTTAAAAGCCTTTTCTTTCATTATTCCAGCTACTCTGTACCCAAAAACCAGTCTCACCTGAAAGCGTGGATACTTTCCGAATCAAAACACCTTGCTTGCGTGTCAGTAAGTTCTTCTGTCCAATAAGTTTATCTGCCTGATCAGTCAATCCTTGGATTTCTTCATAGGCCTAGAGAAGTGTCAGGGAACCGATTTATAAACCAACAATACACAAAATAATGAAGTATTTTTCCTTCCCAGAAACTTTTAGACATTTTCATCATCTTGAGAAATTAGAACTCAGAGGAAACATATGAAGTACCATCTAATGCCAGCCTTCCCTACATGCAAGCTGAAAAGTGATAAACATCTTGTTCGTCCTTTCTCCAAAGTTCAGCTATTTTAAAGAAAAAGATAAAAACAACTTTTATCCCACAATTTCAAGGTACATCAGACAACCGTAATTATGTATCTTCAACTTATGTTTTGTTTCCTGTCATTTATGTCTTTACAATTAAGTCTTTAATGTCAGTATAATATTTAATGAAGTGCTACCTTCTCCTGCATTAAAGTCTTCAATGTATTATTTCAAAATTGCCTGATGAACACAGTAAAATGCTAAGGAATTAAGACATAACCTTCCGTGGTTAAATTCACGAAGAATACAACAAGGAGAGGGCTAATCTGGAAACATGCATCTGTGTCATCAAGATAAAGCTTTTAGAAATACAGATTCCTTCAGATATTGTTTTATTCTAGAGAGTCCTATAAAGGTGACAGAAGTTCTCTATTCACAGTATCACTGAGACTCACCCAAAGAGTTCATACTAGTTTAATTACTCTGTCCAGATTAAATGATTCTCCTCACTTAAGCTTCAAAATACTTACCTGCTTGAGAATGTAGGATTTGGAGACCTTGGGAAGGTTGTGTAAGCGCAGAGTTTTCTTCAGCTTTTCAAAGAGACCTCTCAATTCATTACGTCGCCGGCGTTCATTTGCTGTGTGTGTCTCGCGGTAATGAGCAAAGGCTTCTGCCTCACTCTTCAGCCTTCTGCCCCGGAATTGACGCTTCCGCTGGAGAAGTAACCGTATTGACCAGTTTAAATAAAAAAGGTAATGTAACGGCAAACAATGTTCAAAGGCATGCCCGATTTACAAGGTTATTCTACAGACACCTGAATATTTCATGTCATGCTATTCTGTTATTATGTCTTCATGAAAGTTCAGTGTCAGAAGCACACGCAATAAGCATGAAATGCTGACCAACAAAAAATGACCAACATAATCACATCAACCCTAAAGGAAAAGATCATGAGCAGTCCCTTCTATTCATAAGCTTCTGTATTTTGCAATACAAGACTACTTAGGTAAACCACAGGACTCCAACAAAATCACACATGTTTGAGCCAATTTTTTTTGTTGTTTGCTTGTCAAAAAAGTTTACTAATAAATGAAACAATCACATCAAATATAGGACGCTTGAATTTTTCCCCAGAGTTAAACTAGTTTGATTTCTATTTTGTTTCATGGGTACATATGGGCTGGGCCAAGAGACATTTAGGTAAGAATGGGAAAGACGGCATTGGAACTTATCACCCCAGACATCTACCATGAAACAGAAAGTTTCAAAGACAGGCTCTGATTTTGAATTTGCTTAAGTTTCCAAAAAGGCTGACAGACAATAAGCATAATTACTAATCTCTACAGATTTGAAGGTTTGTTATTTCATCACTACTCCTACAGGTTTTGTACAATTACGCTATTTATTTCATGATGAAGCAATACTTAAGAAGTAGCATTAACGCGTTTTTTTACATCATTTTAGGTCTGCTCCAAACCCCAGCAAATCAGTAGAAAGACTCCTTAGGTCCAGTGATACTATTTCTGAGCGTGCTGGCCTTTGGAGGAATCTGAAAGACTGTCTCCTGAAACCTGGCTCTTGACATCCATTTTGCCCTCAGAGGCAGACTGAGCACGGTAAGGCTGCAACTGCATCTGCGCTTGTGTTGGGCATTAGGTTCCTTTCAGGGAAGGGCCTCATGCCGTAACTTCAAGGGCAGAGAGAAGAATACATGGAGAAGGCGATGCAGGCAGAGCACCCTGGAACCCCTCTCCATCTCAGGCAAAAGCACACATACCAGTCTGCACTCATGTACAAGACATACACCAGGCTCACACCCTGCCTCAGAGCCCCACCCCGCCCACCCCCACAGGCAGCTCTAGATCTGACATCAAGTACATCACAGATAGTTATCATGGACAGTTAGTGAAACTGGCTTCAAAGCCACCCTAAAATACAGCATAAGCTTCAGAAGGATTGCAGTAAGTTTTGGGTTGAAAGGATTCTGTGTTATCTTTAACTTGCCTAAATATGTATTATATAAACTATTGTTTTCAGAAATCCTTCGCCCAGTGCTATGCCTATATAATCCTACACAGTCTTCCTCAATGCATGAAAATGTTTCTCAGTTATTCATTATTTTATGTTGTTGTAAAAATTACTTATGCCGAGAACACAAAACCTAAGCAAATGTGCTAATAAGAGGCAGATATTCCTCCCATACATAAAGTCGAATCCAAAACCCACTGATGCCTGTAGCAGTCCTTTAATGAGATTTGGACTGAGTGCCGTTCCCCGCCATATACACAGCTGGTTTCTTGCATTTAATCACAAATATATGAAAGGTAGATAAATCGCATTAAGAGTTGCACTTGAGATGAAAGTTTATCTTTAAAATGGAGGTGTGATACCAAAAGGAAAGAGGAGAGCAAACATATACCTTCGTAGATTTTTCTGATAATTTTTCATCCGAAGAATTACGAGCATGGTATCTGGAAGAAAGGTAAAAAGTTTTTCCCAACACTACTCATCTCATGCACTCTATCCTCATTAACGACATTCCAACAGCCTAAAACTGCTCATTTTTATCCGTGAAATTAACCCTTCCTTGTAACTACATGAAAGCAGGATACTGTTGAGCTTTCTCAAGAAATTCACAACTCTATCTCCAATGCCATCATCTTGGAAAAATTTGAGCTGTTCTGAAAGCTGTAAAATTAACCCATAGTGCAAAAGCAACTATTTCACTATATGCCAAAGAGAATAAATTCAGCCTGAGACTGTTAGCTGCAGAAAGTATTTTTTTTAAATTGCATTTTGGTTCTTTTTTTAAAAAGTACAGATTCAATACAGATGGCAGAGCAATCCCTCCCCCACCAAGAACAACGAACCAAAATCCTCACATTTATTACTATCCTGATATATAATAACAGCTTCCTTGTATCTCAGGAGCTTCAAGAAAAAAAGAACAATACACATTTGAAAGAATTATTTTTACAAAACATTACACCTATTTTTCTCTCTCACTGAAAGATCTTCACAATTTACAGCAAAGTCACCATCTAAGGATAAAAGTTGAGCTGTATCTCTGAAGGAAAAAAAATAAATAAATTTGGAACTATCTGGAAAGTATACAATATCACCAAACAGATTTTTCAAAGTTTCTGCAAAAAAATTCTTTAAACAAAAAGAACTAAGGATGCAAGGTCCCCATTCTTTCGTTTGGTGCAACTGAGAAATAGCTATGACCATCTTCACATACCTCAAGTAAGCTATGTTTTTACTTTGCATTTTGTCATTATAAATGCAAGGGCAGCAACAAAAACAAGCAAACAAAAATAACAGAACAATTTAAAAAAAAAAAAAAAAGGCCAAGCTATCCAACCATGGCAGACTATATGTAAATAAGAAAATACTTTCTTCACTGGGGCAATGGTCCCAAAGCCAAAGCTCTCATTTACAGCATCAGGGATTAAGCCAATGACTGCTCCTGCCTAAAAATAACAAGTCCACCAGCAAATATAAACAAAGCTTGCAAAATTGTATTTAAAACATACTCAGTTTGCTGAAAGGGAGGCAATTCACTCATAATAATTTTACAATATACTTATCCCCATAAACAAATTAATTAGAGGGGAGAGGAAAAAAAAGGCTAAGGCACCTCAAAATCTACTTAGCTCTGACAGCCCCATCCTTGCAGACACTGGGAAGCACCAGTGCTCAGGAAGACCTGACACAAGCCTTGCTTTATCTTACCATCACATTAAACCTGTTGTTTAATGGTTTCATTCAACGCCAGCTCATCAGTAAAACACAAATCTGTAGTGCTCTCCAAGGATGCTTACTTCTGTTTGGAAGGTTGGATATTAGCAGCTGTGGCCTTCAGACGGGCAATGTTAATCTTCTCTGAAAGCTCCTCCACGGTCTCAATGTCCACCTGCTCGTCATCCTCACTGTATGCACACGCATCCTGGAACAGTTTTTGTTTTGTTTTTTAAAATGAGTATCTACTTAGCAATAGAGCTCAGGCCAAAACAGTTTCACTTCAGTCTCAAAAGAGATTACATTACAACATTAAGAACCATTAAAGAATCAACATCTCCAGCTACACTGGCCAATAAACAGTGCTAAGCAGGTGGTTATTTTAACTGTCACCTCTAGGAATTCCTCCCACTAGCAACTCAGCAAAAATGAATTTTGGTAAGGGCAAAGCCCATCTCTGTCATTTACATGTTTACTATGGGTGAAATAAAAAACTTTCACAGGGCAGAGCTTTCCTGCCTCCATTTTCAAATAAGATTAAACTGCCTTTACAACCTACTACTATAGACTCTTGCTAATTAACATTTTTTGGACATGAGTTGAGATAGTTATCACCTTGGTAATGGTCTCTCATACCTAAGATAGCAACAGTCAGAACATCATACAACCAGGCTTCTTTGCATCATACAGTACACTGCTTACATGATGAAGAGTATGATTTTGGCTCTTCCAAAACGCTGCCCAATAATTATTTTAAATATTTATGATATTTTGAAGAGTACTTTTTATCCATGATTGCCTGACCAACAAAACTTGCTACCATCTGTGAAGACAGAGATAGAGAAAACTGCAGTGCTGTAGCAACTACAACAGTTAAATATCAATTTTGTGGCCATTTGTAATATGAGGTGATTCTCCACCCCACCCCCGCCCCCAACAAAACAAGCCTTATTCAACCAATTTTTTTGTATTACAGTTTTTATTGAAGTGTTTTGTATTATAATCTTTGGTTTGCTTACAAAATGAAGTACTCTTTCTTCTCCTTAAGTAAGAAAATGTAATTATACTTCCACTCTGTACTGTTTCACCCAGTTCCCTGAACTAATCCAATCTTGCCTTCCCTTCCTATTCTTCTCTCCTGTCTTTCCTTTGTTTTGTCTTTTTCTTTTCCACGAGCTGCAATCTCCTTCTTCTCTGAACTGAATACTTACCTGAAATTGATGCAAACAGTTAATCACAAAAAACGCTAAGTGCAGAACAGGGGAAAAAAAAAGCAACGTGCAATACTGGATCAGCAAGTGGCCTCCAATAAATGCTTTTCATGGTACTGATTGTTTAAAGTTATCTGCAACTCACACTGCTGTTTTAAGAAACTCTGATTAGAAAGGAGAAAATGTGGCACTTAGCTGACCACAGATTAGACTATATACAGCACTGTAACGAAAACAAACAAGAGCAGCCTAAATTACCACACAAGCATAACTAACAAGTGGTTAAGGATACACATTTCTAATCATCAGTCGTGAAGTTTATACCTGTGAAATTTGCAACTATGTTAGTTTAAAGGGACTCAATTTATAACCAGACAGTAAATCTTAGCTGATAATTTCCTTTTTGACAGAGAAACAAGATCTCTAATAACCTAATGTTTGATATAGTATTTGGCTTCTTCATACTGACTACACACAACCTTTTCTAAATGAAAAAAGGAGGAAAAACACAACTCTGAAACCCACAACTCCCAGCATGGCTATGTAAAATTCGAAGAACATAAAAATTGCTACCTTAGTTACTGACACCACAGAGTAACCACCACTGTGAATCATGCTGTCACATAAAATTATCAGTATTTTTTAAACTTTGGGTAATACATCATCTCCTATGGCTGTGTGATCAAGGCTACAGAAAACTGAAAACAGAAACAGTATTAAAAACTCAACAAGTTCGCCCTCCTTTACTGAAGGCTACACTGGGGATATAACCTTTGTAAAGCACAGCAATGCATACTTTGTAGCAACGTAGCCTTTCCTAAAGTACAGAGTGAGCGTATGCATGTGCATATATATATATATGGAAAAGGGCATATATATAGGTATAAAAAAAAGTGTGTGAATATTGTACATATATTTTAGTGTCTACATGCACACAGACACGTATGCAATACTGTCTGTAGAATCTTCCAGTCTCTTAAGAATGAAACCATGCAGCATCCTCCCCCTCCGTAAAACCACTCTCAAATCTTCCCAAGTCTTCCATCGCCTTCTGTTCACATCATGAGAGGACCTACAAAGTGTTGGTAGTATAGATTCTGTCTAGAAAGAGGTACAAACTTCTAAACTACTCAGTGGCAGAGAAACTTGCACCTCTTCATGTACTATGAAGTATTGAGATATTACTGCGGAAACTAACAAAAGTGATGCTCAGGTTATCAGCTATAGCTGCTAGATCTGAATAGAAATTCTACAAGTTGCTACGCACACTCTCATGTTACCTACTATCTCTATGCTTGTGAAAAGACATGTCTTTTGAAAGAGAAAAGCAAGGAGAGTGACCTTAGATGAGAAATTACTAGCCTTAGAGAACAATCTCTTTCTTTTTAACCCATTGTCCTAGTTTCAGCTGGAATAAAGTTTATATTTTCCTCCTAGTAGCCGGTATAGTGCTGTGTTTTTGATTTTGGATGAGAATAATGTTGATAACCAATGTTTTAGTTGTTGCTAAGCAGTGTTTATACTAAGGCGAGGACTCTTTAGTTTCTCTGCCCTGCCAGCAGAGGTTAGGAGGGGACACAGCCAGGACAGCTGACCCAAACAAGCCAAAGGGGTATTCCATGCCATATGACATCATGCCCAGTATATAAACTGGGGGAGTTTTCTGGGGGTCACCACGGCTCAGGGATTGGCTGGGTGTTGGTCAGCAGGTGGTGAGCAACTGTATTGTGCATCACTTGTTTCATATATTCTATTATTATTTTCCCTTCCTTTTCTGTCCTATTAACTGTCTTTATCTCAACCCACAAGTTTCACTTTTTTTCTCCCTGATTCTGTCCCACATCCCACTGGGGGCCAGCGGGGAGTGAGCGAGCAGCTGTGTGATGCTGAATTGCCAGCTGGGGTTAAACCACGACCCACGTGCTGACTTTAATGACACCCTTCTTCTCTGCCCAGGGCAGCAGCTCTGATCTCTGGTGAGTTCTGTATTTGGAAAGAGATAAACAAGTTATTTTGCTACTACTAACTTCAGGGGTTTCTTGCAGCTTTCCTTGAGAGCAGCTATGAATCTGTGTTATGCCATGACAGTTCTTGTTACGCATATAAAGAGCAGCATGGAGGTAAAACAAATTCCCATCTGACTTTGGAAGTATGGTACTGGCACTGGCAGGAACTTACAGAAGTATTGTTTCTCTCTGTGTATGAAAGCCCATAAAATCCTTATTTGTTCCATCTTATAAAATATTCTCCCACAAAGCAAGACTCATTAGCACTGGGACCAAGTAGAGCACAGAGAAAATGAACTGTTTTTAACAAGGAAGCAGCGCATCACTTTGAACTTGACAGGCTGGTCAGGAGCTCTATGTTACCACTGCTCCCCAGGACAGCAAGAGAATGAAAGTCAGGAGACACCAAGTCCCTGGGACCTTGCTGAGGTCCCACCAAATACTGCTTGGAGTCTAGATGCAGAACACATATGCAAGGGCTACCGAAACTGTGACCAAGCGAAGACTACATTGCGTTTCAGCGTAAGTATTTCAACAACTTCCAGATGCTGTCTGTGAACAGTAAACAGCTTTGGTTTTGCTCTATATGCTTACAGAAACTTAAGAAATCTAAGTTCTACTGTATAAGATCTCACTTGAAGAATATCACTTATGCAAACAGACAGCAATTTTTCAACAGTTCTTTCTTCCTCCTCACACGTGCTTTACCTGTTACAGACTTTGTCAAGATCGTTTTAATGAACAGGAGCAACTTTCTGGATGTATTTTTTTTTTATCATTATGGTCTCAAGACAGCAGATGCAGCCATGGTGCCTTCAAGTCAATTCTGTAGCTTTCCCACTGAAAAGCAGACACTGACCTATTTGCGCAAGGTCACAGAAAGGCACGAAAATCAAAAACACAGCCGAAGATTTCCAAATTCTCTAGAAGTCCCTAATTGCTATGCTGGGGTTCAGAGAGTGAACTAGAGGATGTACTAGAGGACTCAAGAGTGCTGAAATTCCAAGAATTCCTCAGCTGAGCAGAAGAACACAAGCTTGAATCTGAAATTCAAGTCTATTAAGTGGTAAGAGAGGAGGGAAGGGAAAACAAAAGTTGGAAGGTATCAAAATTGCACCATCTCTCCAGACACAGACCTTCTGTTGAGCTACAACAGGTGATGTAAACATGTAGCGTAACTGCTTCCACAGGCTTTTTTTAACCCTCCCCAGGGCCTGACGAAAAGCATTATAAAGCCAGAGGAAAAAAAAAAAACCTGGCTGAACAAAAGTTATTCAAACAAAGATACTATTTAAATTACAGAACTACTGAAGAGATACATGCCATTCTGTTAAAAGTATTACATGCGCAAGAGGTACAGCGCTACATAATTTCAACAGGTCACGTTTTATGACAACATAGTTGTATTTCATTATACACAGAGCACTTCTCACTCTTGTCTGCTCTCCTGGGTCATCCATAAAGCCCCCCTGATGCTGGAAGCATCTGGTATTTTCTCTAGCTTTTCCATTTTATACAGTATCATCGCCGTGATTCTACATGCAAGAGATGCATACTGTTTTTCTTCAGCGGGCAGGGCTACTCTGAACTACATCCGGGCATCACCACACTGCAGGGAAGGGGGACATGCGGGCTAGTTCAAAAGATGCTACAATCCAGAGAGTGAGAGGAAAAAAACACCAGGAAATTAACTTACTGAGAAACACTATCATGGTAAAGCTTTTGAGTGCTGACAAGTTACACCGGGCTAACCAAAGGGTTGATAGAAATTATCCAGCTAGAGCTGGGTATTATCTACATGCTATTATACTAGAAAAATGGTATTCAAAACCTGAGACATGGCATCTTTTTCATGAAAGGTGGGGGAAAAAAATAGAAGTAAAAAACTCTCTACTGCCCACCAAGAACACATCTTCAAATTTACAGATCCTGAATGTGGACATATGTAAAGCACAAAACATTACTTTTTTCATTCTTACATCTAACAACAAAGGGAAAAATGCTTCAGGATGGTAAATCTTTCCTCTCTACCTCTGACTTCCTAACAACAGGAAAAAAAATATCACAGTTGTGAAGATCATCAGAATTAAGTCCACCAGAACTCTGCCATAAGAACACCTATTCCTATGTAAGTACTGCCAACCCGTCACAGGCTGAAATTTCTGGATCTGCCTTCTATACTACGATGTCTGCAGACTTCACACATAGTCTGTACCAAAAGCTCAGAATATGCAAGAGATTGCTAATACTTAAATCATCCACAAAATATGACTTGCACTTTTTACTAACCTTACTATGTCATAGTAATTCATAACAGTTTCATGTCATTTTAATGTTCAGCTCCGAAAAAGAACGATTGAAAAACATGTTGTGACAACATTTAAAATAACTTGCCGGACACATAAGCTATGTTTAGACTAGTGAGTTAAATGGGACCATGGGGTTCTATCTGTAGCAATAAAATACTAGAACAACCCCTGACATAGCTTTGGCTTAACACCCAGCAAGTACTCATGTGAACAATTCACAGACACAGTCTGTGACTTAGTCCAGGCCAAGCAGTCACTCCCCACAGGAACTCTGTGTGCAATCATCATGCCTTGGAGATCAAGAATTTGACATCATGTCCCAGACCATCACACTTGAATTTGTTCAGCCAACAGGTCCTGATATTAATGTTTGCTTATATATTCCTGTAAGGTTTTTTTCATATCACCAAACCCACGATGATCAACCCTCCTAAGCTTCCGTTGAGGCAACTCAGGGTAGGAAATGCAAAAAAAGCAAAGATGCCATCTCAGGAAGCTTCTGTCTTTTTGTTGAGTAGAGGAGGACTCTACAAGAGTCTTGTAACCCAAGTACACAAAATTAGCACAAGGTAGGACGGCAATCTGAAGAGCATCGATATGCAAAATTAAGAGCAATGAAGTCATTACTGCAATGAGAACCAGTGTGGGGAAACGTACGAAAAAACAAAGAGTAATAGCTACTACAGGGAAGAAGCAACCATCCTGAGTCTCACTGGAGTTTTCTGGGGTTTTTCATGGCTATTTTCCAAGCAATGAAAACCAGTCCATATTCCAAACTAGTAGTGAAAGAGCTGTCATGAGTATTTCCACTAAAAAAAAGCACGAGTGGACATGTGCATACACTTTGCTTCTATGTTTCCACTAGCTTAATGAAACAGATAAATATCCTCTAGCAGCCTGTTTACATGATCTGACTTCATCCAGTCTGACAAGCAATACCAGTGCAGCCTGTCCTATAAGCACTATGCTGATAAAAGAGTACACCCCAGTGAAAAATAACAGAGACTTACATATTTAGATTTAAAACTGAATTGTCCATTAGAGACTGACATGCTAATTTAACTTGCAGGCAGCACAGATTAACAAACCAAAAACTCACCCAAATTCCAGACAGGTTTTTACAGTCCTCTGAGATCTCATTCCTCAGCTTTACTGCTCTAGAAGCAAAGCTAGCTTACTCATGTTTGTGTGAGCTTCTGGTGAAGACATACCCTTACATGGCTTACCAAACCCTATTAGTCAAAACCTGCATAGTAACTTTCTTCCAAAATAAACATTTCTTATAATGTCTAATAATTTTTTTGTTTCATTATCCTTTTGCAGGACAAAAGAAAATACATCTTTAAAACATCAACCCTGATAATGGGATACTCTGTGACCTAGACATTATATTTACTACCTGTTGGCTTACCAACAGATTCCTAAGACTACCTTGTCTGGCAAGTTTATCCGGCATCAGTCATGAATTAACCGTGGTTCTCAAAACTTCATGGTAACTCTGCTGAAGTTCCTGTATCCTTCAGTAGTTATCAAACTGTCACCATCCGACTCGAGACAGGACAGCAACAGCTCAGTTCTTGGCTTGAAAGAGCTTCCAAAAATCACATCTGCTTTCAGTTTCCTCACCTTCCTGCAGCTGAGATGCTACCATCTTGCCTAAGAATAGTGAGCTGGAATATGAATCGATCAGTCAGTTTTTCTGGAGGTTAGATTCTCTAAAAGCCAGAGTTACTGACTTAATTGAGTTACTCTGGATATGGTTAGAAGAAAAAGTCGTCTAATTTGGTTTTCAACTGCAAGATGACTACATTAACACAAAAGTGCTTGAAGAACTATATACTTTCAAATTCCTGAAGAACTAACATAATCTCCTATTTTTAATTTGTTTGTTCTTCAATTCTTCTCCAGTTTAACCTTTCTCTTTTCATTTTATCTCATCCCAAGAAAAGGCTACCTTATTTCTTATGTCCGTTTGACTGACAAAACCACAACTTCATAAATTTTAACTAAAACCACACTGTTTCTTAAGTCACATACTGATATATAAAAAGTACATCAAGAAGTTATATGTGAGATTGTTTTCTTTTATTTTTTGGGTGAAATTTGATGGAAATTCTATGAACGTTAAAATTTAAACATATCTTAACTACACTAACCACAATGTTTTACCTTTATGCTGTGACTTCTGGAGCAATTTGTTTTCTATTGAATATGGAATGACAGCTTTCACACAATACTTAAACGTATTACTAAATTTCAAGGGGAATTTAAGGAAAGATTCAAACATTCCTTCCAGACGTAAATGTTAACTAAGGGTTACAAAAATTAAGTAGGAGACAGCTTAAAATAACAGAAATACGAGATTGGCTACTACATTTTAGGATTAAGTCATATTACAAAGAACCAAGTTGCTTAAGTAAATACTGAAGGAAGACAACATGCAGTGGTTCTAACACAGTTTGCTCACATAACTCCTGTTATCTGAAAAGTGGACAATTTCTAAAAGGCCACTACAATGATACCTATAAAAAAGCATGCAGCTAAGAAGATATAAAAGACATTTCCACGGGGAACCCTGATCTAGACTTTCTATAGAAACTGAAGTTCAGAATACAAACATCATACTGCGTCTTTCAAATCCATGGGTTGTGACATGTTATTTGATCAATTTATTAAAAAAAAAAAAAAAAAAAAAAAATCGCTTCATAAATAGTTAAATGCTTACCACTTTTTCAATATCTACTTCCTCTTCACTTGGGAAGTCAGAAGCACAATCTAGCATCTCATCAGCGGAATCATCAGTTTTTTCATCCTCTTCATCCTCATCCTCATCATCGTCCTCTTCTTCCTCTTCTGTATCATCAGCAGTTATATCAACAGTGGGCATGTAACCTGTTTTGTGATGCCCGGGTTCCTGTGCCCTCTGTTCTGGTGTCGGGAAGTCACTTTCCTCAGATGTATCAGCTCTGTTATCCGCCTCACTTTTATTTTCTAAAGTGGGTACAATGCTAGATATTTTGCTCCAAGAACTGTTGACATGTGTTACAATATCATGACCAGTTTTAATTTCTTCCTGAGAATCAAAAGCATCTTGTTCTTTGTTGTTACTGCCTTCCTGCCTAGCTACGTTTTCTTTGCTTTCCTCGTTATTGACTGTATGCTCTTCTCCCGAACCATTATCCTGCTCTTTCGCAGAACTGATTTCAGACTTACTTCCTTCTTCCTCTCTTTCTGATTTCACAGAACCCTCGTACTCCCTCCTTTCCATATCTGGCTGCTCGGCATCACCCTGGTGGTGGTGTTCATTCTGAGATAGTTCAGTCCCTCTCTTTTCCTTCTCGTTCTCCAGCTGTCTATCTTGCTCTTGTTGATGCTGTGGCTGCCCAGAACTTGCCTTGTTGTCCTCCTTCATCTGTGTCTGTGCATCTCCTTCGTGCTCTTTTACTGGTTTCTCTTCCTTCTCGTGGTTCTTCAACTGTGCAGTCTCCCGATTCTCGAGACTCTGTGGATATGCATTATCCAGAGGAGCAATCAGAGACTGATCTGATGACCCACAAACAGTTTCAGAGTTAGCTGAAACAGCCTCCACTACAGCTTCAGAACCAAGAGAATCCTCTTTCTCCTCAGAAGTCCCTTTTTCTTCCTCATCATTTGGCTTCTCACTGATATATGAATGATCAGATGATATCACATCTGTGGAAACATCATGCTGAGAAGAAGAGCTATCATCACAAGAACTCTCTAGCACCTTTGAGTCCTTCTCCACCATCTCTAATGTAGTAGAATTTCTATCAGGTGCAATCATGCCAGATGCTGATGCTTCAACATTATTTGACTGGTTAACCAACAATTCGTTTTCTTCTTGTTTCCTATCTGATACTGTAACCTCAGACTCTGTAATTTCAGTGTCATCTGAGCATGAAGCCTTCCCATTCTCCTTCTGCTGAGCAGCACCCAAGTCCTCTTTCTTGCATATTTTCCTGTAATCCTTCTTCATCTGAAGAGATGCAAAATGGTGAAGAATGGAGTTTGGCACCGTCTTCTGCCCTGGGAGCTGCAGTAAAGCAAAACTACCGGACTGTAAAGGTATGAGATTAGCAGTGGTAGCTGGCAGACCACCGGAGCTGCAGGTTATTTTAGACTCGGAGGCCGTTTGATTTGTCACACTGCTAGCTGCAGGAGGAGAGATCCTCAAAGTCAGAGTGCCTGCCTGCGACACAAAACTCGCTACTGAAGGAAGAATAGAAGATGCTTGAGTGGTTAGGGTAGATGTAGGGGATAACTTGGGTACTGCAGTTTGTACAGCTGAATTTGTGGCAGGAGAAGTGGAAGACACAGAAGAAGTGGGAGACACGGGTGACTCGGGAGGCTTAGAAGGTGCAGGCAAGCGGATTCCTACAATAGATCCTGTGAAGAAAACAAAACATCAACTAATACTTCCTCAAAGCACTTTTCAGTTTTAGTATTTCATGCTGTACTAGAAGTAGCCAGCATTCTCAAGGATCACAGTGTATTCATGTATCTGACCACAAGTTCTCAGTGAAAGAGGTGGTGCTGCACAAAGACATACAAACTGTTGAATTTTTATATGGAACACCCCAATAAAATAGATGAGGTGGCTACTCTAAAACTAACCAGTTTAATGGTAAGTTCTAGCATAAAGCTTTTTAATCAAAACCAGCACTGCATTTAGAGCCATCTGCATTTTACTTTCCCATTTATTGGAAAACAGGAAAATTGGGATTTTGGAAAAAAAAAAAAATTATTTAAAAATCCTCTTCCCCCTCAGAAAAAGACTTCCACAGAAAAAAAAACATGACAGAATTACTCAATTATACCACAATCTTCTTCATGTTAACAATTCTGCGGTGTTTCAGAACTCCATGAAACATGGAGGAAAAACACCACTACTATCAACTAGTTTCTCTTGGACAGCAAAAGCCCCAAAGCAGAAAGGAATTCGATCAACTTTTTGACTGAATCTTTACTACATCCCATGCTCAAATCATAACTAAGGCATGAGATTATTTTCTCTCCTCCCCACATTTTGTCATCTACTGTGCTTGCTCTTGCCTCTCTCTTTTCAACACCACTCTGCCTCCCTCTCCTCAAGATGCTTCTTTATAAAGGGAGAAGAAAAAAATCCTACTGGAGAGTCAAACATGCATTTAAAATTATTTAGTTTATAAACATGGGTGGGTTTTTTTAAAAAATGTACAATGGTATGCTCAACAAAGATCCTTCCTATTTCCCATCAGATACCTGTCATTTCTAACTCTTCTAACCCTGTCTTCAACTATGCACTAGAGAAGGAACAGCTGAAAAAACTTATTTTTCTTCTCACATTCTAAGGAGGAAAAAACCCAGCAATTTCACACTGTAGTGTAACATTTGATCTGAGTATCTGCTGTAAGAGCACTAACAAATCTGCAAACCAAACAAAACCAAAGCAGCACATCCAATGAGACACAGATAACAGCTCATTCTTTCTAAGAGAATCTCCAACAAGAATTATTTTTGAATCGTCACATCAACAGAATTTCTTTTAAGTTATGACAATACAATGGACACGGCTCCACTGCCACACACACTGAGGCCCTTTTACTTGCTGCACAGAACTCCCACATTGGGGAGACTTAGCTATTAACTGCACTTTCTGTATTTTAAACATGTGGTATTTAAGTTTTATTACATCTGAATAACCATACTATGTTCTTCAACTACTCACAAAGAACCAAATTAGACTGTTCAATTACTTCCAGCACAGGAAAGGAGCATCACAGAGACATTTATTACATTGTTAATTTCTGGGTAACACATTGGTCAGTAAGTCAAGAAACACAGGACTTTGTACCTGGATTGCGGAACATCACTGGCTGCACACTGGGCTGCGCACCTGCAGCTCGAACCTGGTGCAGAGGGACAAGCTGAATGATCTGCCCATTAGGATGTCTGAAGAGGTTCACAGCACCAGGGCTCCTGAGGGGCTGAAGAACCATCCTCTGCCTCTGAGCAAGCTGCGTGTTGTTCAGCGGTCGCAAAGCAGGAGATGTCTGATGCACTGGAATCAGCAGCAATCGAGGTCCTATACGTTTCTCTGTTCCAGGAGACATCTTCTGGGGAGTCTTACTTATAGCTTGTGGAGTAGCATCTTCTGAAACATTTAAAAAGTTACATAAAATCAGCTTAAGAGAACAGCCTACAAATCAGGCTTTCCTTATCCATAATGAAAACAAGCACAAATATTTTGGAAACAACTGGATCTCTTAAAACTTGTTCGAAAGCCTCTCTTTTTATTTATGGAACACACATAGAACCAACCAGGCCAGAACAGTGTTTTTCATGCAGTTCATCGACATTTCTCAACCATGATTCAGAAGACTTCCATGTTAACGACAAGAGAGTCATTCCATACCTACTTCTTGGACTCTATGCCAACCATGAAATTCTAGCAGTCATAATTGTGCTATACTTTTCTATGGGCCAAGAAACTATTTGAGACTTCCAGGTCATTTCACAGCAGTCACTGACCAGATAGCTACATTTTTTTCCTCCTCTACTGGCTCAGGCTGGAATAAAACAACCATTTTAAGAGATTACATTTCTTATCCTATTTGGGAAAGAAGGGTGAGGCAAGTGAATCTATATTTAAATTGGGTTCTACAGTTGCAGACTGTGTTCCAGCTACGAAGGAGGCAGAACAAAAAAGGATGTGTTTGCAGTAACAGCCCAAAGCACCTAAGCCTTACCTCTTTGTTGATTCAGTGAAGGACTGGAATTAACTCCTGACAGTATAATCGGAACAGAGCCAGCAGTTGGTGTGGTCACCACAGATGTAGCTGCTGCAGCTGTTGTTAGTACAACTGTAGAAGTGGATGTTGTGACAACAGGACAAGTAACAGTTGGTGTTGTTACTACAGTTTTAGGGAGTGACGTGGTTGCTACTGGTGCAACAATCCCTGTTGCTTGTGTTATGGTCACAGTGGCAGTAGGAGTGGTGGATGAGGGAGCAGTACAGGTGTTGATTCCAGGTGTTGCAGGAGCAGCTGTGACTGTAACTGCAGGAGGAGAGCAGGTAGGTTCATCAGCTCTTGTCTGGCCAGGAGCGGTCACAGCAGACGCTGCCACACTGGTAACTTCCACAGTAACTGGAGAAGTGGTGGTGGCTGTAGTGACCCCAGGAGAGACTGTGCATTGAGCTGGAGATGGCCCTGAAGGAACCACGGGAGCAACAACCATTATTGGCGTAGGCTTGATACTGAACTTCTGCGGGCTTGACAGAGGCTGCCGCGTGCTCACTCCAGGAATCTTCTGCTGTAGAGCTCCGGCTTTGTTCATCACAAACTGTGTGAACACACCACCAGGTGAGGGGCGGACAGCTGCAAATAAAAACTTGCAGGTCAAAATTTTAATAGATTTCCTCTTTGCCTTTCATGAGGTGCTACAACTGTAATTTCAGCATGAAGTTGAGCCTCCATTTTCTTTGTACCTTGTAATTAAAGTGAAACCTTTACGGCAGTCCTGAATACGCCTTACATATTAGCAATTTGTCTGCTTTATTCCACTTCTATAGCTTTTTGTTGCATTTCTTCCTGGCCACACAAAAGAATCAGGTCTTGAGAGGTTGTTCTTTATCATGAAACTATGAACAGACAATTCTAATTACAGTACAGGAAAACAAACACCTAAGTGAAATAATGGGCACAAACTATTTTTCTAAACCTCAAATTCTTCCTGTAACAGCTTGTGTGATCTTCCTCTTTTCACTGCTTCTTGGTTTTCACCCCCCTTCTACCGTATCCACACCTTACAGAGCCATGGGGGAAAGGGGCAGGAGGGAGATAAGAGTTTGCCATGTCCTCTTCTCATTGCAGTGATATTTGTGCAACTGAGGACTGGATGGGACAAATCTAACCAACAGGAAGTAATCACTAATGGGAAGATCCTCTCCCTCTCCCTTGCTCTCCAAGGGATCAGAATACTGCACCTACATCACTCCAGATGCCTACAGATGAGTACAACAGCATAGATTACGGAGCAAACCCAACTTAAATATTGTAGTTATTTATGCATCTAGCATTTTTAACCCAAAATATGCCAGAACACTGAAATCATATACGCAACGATCAGTTCAATGAAATGCAGTCAGCTCTTTAACATCGCATAAATGCACAAAACAAGAAGTTTTATTACAAGACATGAAAAACGACACACCCATTTACATGGCAATGAAAATTTAGGCAGAAAGAAACAAAACAAACAATCAGAAATTAAAGTTTTGCCAGGACACAGGTAACATCCTTTTCTCTTGCGAAGCTTCTTCAGATCTTTAATAAATGTGTGGGCTATGTGGATGGGCACTAAATTTTTTTTTTTTTTAAACTCATGCAAAATGTAATAGTTAAAGCAACTTCCTCTCTTGCCATGCTGGGATAACCATTTCAGTACCAACTCAGACATAAGTACCACATGCTTCTTCTGATACTCTTTTTTTTTCCACTCAAAGTGCTGACTAAGTCCAACCCTGTTTAGCTTGTGAAATCCAATGAGATTACAGGCTGGTGTGGTTATTGGCTGCACACCTGTTGTTTCGCTAATCCAGATTTGGACCATCTTGTCTTTCACTGCTGCTTCACACATCTTTGGTGGTCACAAGAATTCCAATTTTAAGTGCAACATCATCAGAAAAACTAACAGCGAAGAATCACAGATTAGAGTGATCCTTTACTCATTTTAAGTTAAACTGATGTTTGATGAAAAGCAGTTAAAAAATCATAGTAAAGAAACTCTCAAAACAAAAATCCAAGCTTAACATTCAGCATGTCTCCATCCACTCTTCCTTGTCTCTTGAAAATATGCTCTAGTAGCATTAATAAAATAACTAACAGTCAACATCTGTAATCTTATTCTGACGTCAAACCAAAACTTTCTGCTTTAAAGAGGTTATTTATTGCAGAGGCAGTTTAGGTAGGCAATGCGGCCAGAGGCAGCATGCACTGTTGCACAGAAATCAACAGCAATGCTGTACACTCACTTTTTACTTCAGCTTCACGCAATTTAAAACACAGTAATAAGTTCCAACCTACCTATCTGTCTCTGTGCTGGGACATGGGTTTTCAGAGTCGTCACAGTGGGGGTTGAAGTAGTGCTGGTGGAAGATGTAGTTTTGGGAGTTGATGTTGTGGGCACCTGGACTGATGGTGTCCCAGAAGCAGCTGCTGCAGCTTTGGATGCTACCTTGGAGATCACAGTACTGAGGGTTGAGATATCAAGTACTGTGGGTCGCAGCCTGCCTGTGATATAAGCTGCTAGCCGATTGGCGGGATGTAATGCCCCCATCTGTCCCAAAAGCAGTTTGGCCTGAGGATACCTTTTATCATTAACCTGAAAAAAGTGGAAAAGGGAAATTTTGTGAAAAGAATGCTAATTCACCACCTCTGGAGAGGCGTTTCATTCCATGGGACTTCAAAGTGTGCTTTTCCAAAAACCACTGCAACTCAGAATGGGAATTTCTACTTTCCTTACTGCCCAGGAGAACTTCAAACAACTCTGTTATATCTTTATAATACAGATTTTAGATGCTACTCAGACTCTCACATAGCACCAGAGTCCAGAGGAGCACGTGAAATCACTGACATTAGATAGAGTGAAGCTAGCATTTATTTTTCCTGTACCTTACTTATGCTAGTCCTGAATAAAAATGGGTTCCCAAATTTGAGGACAATTTTTGATAAAATTTTCAAACCTAATTAACACCTAGCATCAGAAGAAACAGAAGAAAGAATACTTAAGTCATATACACTGGGACAAAACTCTAAAGAGCTTGTAAAAGCTTTATCGGCTCTTCTCCATACTGTCATTTGAGAGTGTAATTAAAGTACGATGAGTTGACTAACTTCAAATTCAGAGTTGCAGTGATAACTGACTGCATGGGAGAGAAAAAACTAGACATCCTTCTGAATGTCAGGCTTTATACCTAGTGATCAATGGGAAGTTTTGGTAGTGTTGCACTATACTTTCAGGTTGTTTGGTAATACCTTCTAAAAGCCAAATACATTTAACACACCACTAAAGTCTTTACTCTTTTTACTGATCAACTTTTATCAAAAGTAATCTCCCCCTACATTTTTTCTCTCCACTAGCTTCTCTTTCTCAGGGTGCCATATCTGCAAAGTGTCATGAAAATGAATTTTACTCTTATTTTCTAATTCATATGCCTTCCCTGAAAGTGGTATTACTATAATGACAAATACCTTTGACTGAAAAAGATCTTTATCCTAGCCCTACAGTTCCTACCACCAATTCATAACACCAAGTTGGCAGCATGAAACTACAGGGAAAGGACTGACTTTGAATTTAGGATTATGAAGTCTCTTGATGAACAACATATATTCTGCAAAGAGGACACAGGCTATTAGTGATGATTCACAGTAAGCTGTAGCAAAAAGCAGTTTAATGTTTACAGTTTCATTTTAAAGTTTTGTCCCAGTGTACAATTCCTCAGAAAAATATTCTTTTTGTGGCCTCTAAGAGCCATTCATTTGGAAGCATAACCTGTCAAATGCATCTGCAGGGAGTTTTCCAAAGCACCAAAAATCTTGGGAAAAATTCTGTACTTGGGCCACCAAGACCCAAATGGCCAAAAGGTCAAGCTAAACCATCGGATTTCAGACTTCCAATCAGATTTCCTGTTATTGAGTCAATCCTGAAAGGGACAAGCTTATGGAGAGGCAGGAACGTCACCAGATACTAAGAATCCTTGTCTGGACAGGCAAAAGACTATGTAGACAAATTAAAGAGTGTTTTCCCCTTCAAGTTCTGGGATACTGGATGAAATGGAATCTAATCTCCACAGTAAAGGCAGAGGGACCCACCTGAATCAAGCCTGAGGGGCTCATATTAGCTTTGCGATTGTAGACGACCAGCTTTCCTGCAGGAGAAACCCCTGCATAAAAAGGCAAGCCTTTGCCCCCATGCAACTTCTCCTGCAGTTTGTCCAATGTGTCTGCCCGCAAGAACTTTAGATTTTCTGGCTTTTTGCGTGACGACACTCTGCTATCAGGAGTCTCCAAGACAGGTATCTCGGGCTTCTCGTCCTTGTCCTGGTAGGACGGCACTGAAATTTTCATTCTGGAGGAGTAGACAGGAGGGTGGTTCTCATCCTGGGCCTTGTATTCCGAAGCCAATTCAATAATGAAGCTACCCACTTTGAGGCACTGTGGCGCGTTACTGCTGATATGCTGTGGTAAGATGGTCAAGATCTTATTGTGATCTTCCTCCAAGTTGCGGTCAGAGATAATCTCGATAAGTTTGGCTGGTCCACCTGGAGTGGTGTGATGAACGTAGGAGGTGGAGGAAGAGTCCCCCTCACTACGGGGAGACCACCAGCTTTTCTCTGAGAAAGAATTGAAATAGGTTTCTGCAATACTATGGCATTTTTATCACCTGGATATTCAAACAATTTTATTCTGCCCACACCTCCACCCCTGTCTTAGCTGCAGGGCAACAAGTAAAAGAACTGCTCAAAGCATCATTTCCCCTCGCAGAGCTTCACAAGCAAGCAAAAACTCACTGCAAAACTAACGTGACTATTTCTCACAGTTCATTCCCTGCAGCCATACCATCTCAGGTTGTATCCCATTGCATCACAAGCTAAACAAAGCTGGGTTGTTTTCAGTACATGGATGAAAGATCTCCAAGCAACACCAACATGCAGTAGAAAGCATCGCTGGTTATTCAAGAGATGGCACTTTTCTCTTGGAGTCAGAAAAGGACCAGTGTCCTCTAATGGCATGAGGGGCAAACATGTCGCTAGCAGAACTGTCTTTTGCAGAAGGTGTGTAACAGAAGCATGACCTTTTGTTGTCATTAGAGATCCAATGTCACTTTTTGCAAAACTGTAAGGATGTTGAGCCCTGTGTCCTGGCCATTTTAATTTCACCTACCAATTCACCAGCATTTTCAACTAGTTGTATTATTTTTCCATTCCCATCCTTAAATGTAGAGTGCGCTGTTGTAAACATTAAACAGTGAAAAAATTCAGCTCAAAAAGGCAGCTATATTTCATTAGTGGATGACACAATGCCTCTAGTATGTCTCATTTTAAAGTTTGCAACATGATTTGGGCCACTTCAGACTGAAGGAGAACACAGATGTCTAGCTTGCTTCTTTGTGAACTAGAAACTCAAAGTCAGTGTATAAAATGTAGCAAAACTTCAACCTTTCAACTTGAACTAAAAGAATTCAACATCAAACAACTCCAAATAAAGTATAGACGCTTCCTCATCCCATACAGTTCTAAGTGGAGAACATGAGGATCCCATCCTCACAGTATCACTTGGACATTTATTAATTCTTCAGTAACTACAAAGTAATAATAAGGAGAAAAAAAAAAAAAGTGAAAAAACCCAAAAAACCCCACAAACCAAAACCAGTCATCTCCATTCCTTCCCAAGTATCTAATTATCACTCTTGAAGATGTCTGCTGTGCAGTATTATCTTTTGTTACTAAACAAACTACTGTAATACTGGTCATTTTAGCCTTAGAATAACAGCAAGTACTGGATATTTAGTTTGCTGTATCTCCCGCATGACACACACACAACTGCTTAAGAAAACAGGAAACTGTAAGCACATCATAAGATTTTTATTGACAACCATAATAACTCCCCCAGCAAATGGACTTTTGTTTCATCAATAGCTACAACTTTTTAAAAAAATAAAACCAACACAAAAACCCCACAAAAATGGGGAACTACCAAGAGGTCGAATTACACTCAATACTCAGCTCTTACCTCCTGATTTATCAGTGTCTTTGTCTACCTCACAGGTTGCTTTCTCAGGAGACTGAAGGTCTGCTTTTTCTTCCTGCAGGAACAAAGAAATCCAAGAAAAATTTTCATCCTGTGTATCTCTCTTCCACGGTAAAAATCACATCACAAACTACTTCATCATACTGTCACCCTGAATCATAAACATATGCTAACTTCGACAATGTTACAATTTTCATCTTACAACAGCTCTTTTAACAATGAACATTTAAGCCTTACATGATAGTGCACTCGGCAGCCAAGAATTTCCACGGACAAGACATTTTCTATCACAGTAACAGGATAAGTTTACCAGCACTGCTAGGTGATTTAGGCTTCAGACTCCACAGCCCTATCACCATCAAGTGTAAGTCAAACCCTCATGTTGTGTAGGAGTTTATGGGAAAAAGAATTACTTCACCATTTTCAGTATTTCTGCCCGTTCTATGATACATGCTAGTTGCAGTGTGACTTCTTACCTTTACACTAGAACTCTGTGAATCACTTTTGTCTTTTTGTTGCTTTTTCTCCTCTCTCTTGCGTTCATATGGTCGGACCCTTGCACAAGTCATCATACTTTCAAAGTACAAGTAGACAGGATCCTTGTCCTCCTCTCGAATCTACAAAAAAGAAAACAAACCACAAAACAAAACCTCTCCATTCCAGATGCATGTTAAGATTAATGAGACAGTTTTGTTTTCTAACAACACTTCAACGTTAATGCTTCAATAGTAAATGTCAAAATAAAGGTCTAGCATTTAAAGCTGAACCTGCCCTCTTAGTATCACACAGCCCAGTCTACATCTTGCTTCCAAATTACTTGGGGAGGGGGATGGAACACCACCACCAGCCCCCAAACCCCAAACCCATTGAGATACTCTAACTGGGGAAACAAGTCCTAAGTGTCATGCATGGTTTAACATTATCTGGTATACATTAAGTAGCAGCTCTGGTATGTTTGTTCTTCAGACATAACTAGACTTAATTCTGCTGCAGTTCTTCCTCTACTGCTGTTGTTGCTTTTGTTAGATACTAAGGTGAGGGAGAGGCAAATGCAGATTCTTCCAATACGGGCAGTGTGAGACCTCAGAAAAGAACAACAACAAAAAAAGACTCTAGAACTACATTGTACACTGTGTGACTGTATCCTCTTTTTTTTTTTTTTTTTGCAAGTAATTCATTACTTCGATAGGCTACATTATGCAGCTAATAACTTCTGCAAACATTACAGGACCAGCATACACTTTGCCAGAAATAGCATGTATTGTTGCATTTTTTAAATGAAGCTATTAGTGAATCATAATCACCTTTCACCATCTGCATATTGCTACAATAAATTATCAACAGAAGACGGACATAGTTAAAGATTTATATACAGTCAATTCACCCTAGCTTATCAACATATCTACAGGCAGTCAATCTTAGGCTTTCATCTCAAATTGCATCTAAAATGGCCTAGCACAGAAGCTTTTGGCAGTGTTTGTTTTAATTTTCAATACAAAGAAAAATAAACGCATCTTTTTTCCATTCTTACCACTGGATTAGGTTTAGGAGTATACACTCTGCCTGGTTTCACTCCACTGGAAGATCTATGCTTACTAGGAAGCACGACTTCTGGGTTGGGCAGTAGTGAAGATTTAACTGGTTCAATAACAGATGGTGTTGGGATGTAAATTGGCTCTGGATCTATTTCACCTTCTACTTTCACCCACAATGGACAGTTCCTAACAGGCTGTTCCGGCTCCGAGTCGCAGATAGCTGAAAAAAAGAAGAAAAACAAAAACAGCTTATAGATGAAACACCATCTAACACAGCAGTTACAGAATTTTCTGTTTGAGCCTGAGGTCTAGCCATGCAGCAATCACTAGTTTATACTACCAGAAAATACTGCTGGTTGTTTTTCTTGTTTGAAATTCTAGCCAGAAGTGACTGGGATTTGTCCACAAGAGGAAATGAAAATAAAAATTATTCTACACTAATCATTGTTTTTCACTTGTACTGTGATAGCAGATACAGAAAAACACTGAAGAATTAATGATCATCATTGATGCTTTATACTTAAAAATTACAAAACTCCCCCCAAAAAACCAGACTTTATACCACATCTGTATGGAAGAATTCATTTATTCCAGTGGAACACCAGAAAACACTATGTTTGTTTTTAGCTATTGCTAGAAGTACTAACTAGCAAGAAACTGAAAGTGTAAATTCAAAGTCAATCTCTAGCAATTTGGTTTTCTGTACACACCTTAGATCAAATCTGAAACTACCATAAACCACTATATTTTCACTGAAGTCAGTGAACTATGCAGCTATACACAGCAACTGAAAATACAGCTCTAGATACTCACTTGATAAGAGGGAAAGAAAACAGCACTGTAACAGTGAAGATTACCAACAGGGACAGCAGTAATTATCTTGTATCCTTATTCTTGAAGAGTTGGGGAAGAGTTTAAATTATCAGAAAGAAACTCCAGCTATTTGATCACAATAAACAACTAAGTAGTGCCCAAAATGCTGATCAGATAATTAAGTTTTAAAAAAGGTAAAAGGTGTTATTCTAGTCAGCTATATGAAACCTCTTGGAATTCACTCCCAATTTCTGGATTTAGAAATGGCATCACTACTACATCCTAACAAAAATGTCCACCAAGATAGGTGCTTTCTGCAAAGCTGTAAGTAATCACTTTTGCCCAGCAATACTCACTGTATTCCACCCTTTTTCTCTTCTTCTTATCTTTCTGCTTCAGCTCATCTTCCTCCCCATCACCCTCTTCTTCCACATCTTCACCCTCTTGCTGTTCTTCCTGTGTTCCATAGGACACAAGATTTCCACGCGCACCCTTTTTCATTATTTTCTTATGTTTTGATGCTCCCTTCACCAGCAACACTCTTCTCTTCAAGCAAGTACAACCAAACATACAGTCTGGCCTGCGGCAGTGGGTAGGCTGACGCTTCTCCAGTGCCAGACTGGCACATATGCAACCCAGTCGACAGAAATCATTATTGCAAGGAGGTGCTCGTCGTCTTATTATTTTGTGGATAGGTTTGGTTTTGAGAGAAGCCTAAGAAAAGTTTTAAAGAAGAATACACTTAAAATTTTAGTACGAGGAAATTTTAGTAAAATTACATCAAGTATATGCAAAATTGCTATTCGAAGTTCATTTAAAATAACCCCTCCTGGTTTACATAATAACCCCCTACATGGTTTACATATGAAAATTTGTCATCTATACTGAAAAAAACCCAACCAGAACACAGGAAAGTTTGCATTTGAAGTCTTTTGAGAGGTGATTTGAGACAGCTAAACCATCTTGGCAATAAGTAGGATGTGAAGAAAGCAAAAGAGGTTATCATGTGACAACCAAGTTACATGACCAGGATTTTTTTTGCAGTTCCACCAAAAAAAAGGTAACAGATAGTAGGGAAATGCAGTTACTGAATAGCAATTGTATCAACCAGAATTTTTAATGGTGAAAATTAGAGAACTCAAATTAGTAATGATTCACATCAACATGCTATTATCACAATTAGTTTTTTCACGTACTGCTAAGTCAGCACTTCTCAACTTTCACTGCAAAGACTACACCACAAAGGAACATTGTGCTTTGTCAAGCTCCTCAGCAGCTTCAGTCTTGTTTTCTGCATCTATATGCAACACCAGCAAGTGTACAGAGTTGGAAAAGCAACAGTACAGAAAGGAAAGGAACTATTACAGATCTACCTGAGCTGTAAGCAGGGTTGCCAGAGAGATGTCTGCTCGTTCTTCTGTAATATAGGTCCGTGGTTTGCCATCCCAGAGAGCACAGTCTTCCAAGTCCATTAACTTCACTTGAGATTTAGACAAACCTGGTGGACGAGCTCCTTGTTGCTGTTGCGGTGCTTGGTGCAAACTAATCTGTTTTGGAAGTATGTTTTCATCCAGAGCTGGCACCAGGAAACTATCCGCTTGGTTATTCAAACTGTTATTTGAGACAGACTTAGCAGCCTTTTCCCCTGACGCTGAAGAGTTCTGTTTCTGCTTTGTAGAAAAAGGTGAAGGCAGTATAGGCTTGTAAGATGATTTTACTCTACTGTTTGTAGATGTTTGTCTGGCTTGAGCCTTTGTCTTCCTGGAGGTAGATGACAGAGGAACAGGCTTGAACGTATAAGACGTTGATGGAATTATGGTGGACTGCTTCTTTAAAACACTGTCAAGTGTTCGCACATAGCTAGTGCTCTTAGTGGGAAGTTGATACACCACAGGAGAAGTTGGAGTGTTAGAAGAGAATCCCATACTTGTTTCCATCAATTTCCCTTCATTTTCCAGGTACTCATCCAGCTTGTCACTGCAGAAAGCTGAGCGATTCTTCAGGGAACCTTCTGAACTGCCACCTAAATAAATAAAAAGCACTTTAACTAGCTCTTAGGAAAACATACTGACAAATCTTACATTAATTACACCATATAGAAGAGGTAAATAACTTCTTTTAAATATATATAATTCTTTTTTATTTTTTATTTTATTTTATTATTTTACTTTTTTTACTATTTTACTTATTTTACTATTATTTTATTTTACTATTTTATTTATATATATTAAAAATATATACAATTCTTTTTGAAGAGTACAACACAGGCACACCAAATATAATCCACTCTGAAACACAACCAGCTGTCTGAACAACTGTTTTTGTGAAGATTTTACATGTGTATTCATTCACAAAACCAGTAAGCCTTCACAGGCAGCACTTCTATGTAACTTATCTTCTTTGTCCTGAACATCTAGCCTACTTGGTACACCACAATACATCTGGAATACCCCAACACAACACTGTATGACAGTGCAGAAGGTACAAGTATTTGATCTAAATAAATATAAAGTAAAAATTGGCCATTTGCCAAATATCCATGTCTCCCTGGGGCAGGGCAAAGTAATCACATATGTAAGGAATACTTGTTCTAACTGGAGTTAAAAATACACCAGTAGAAACGAAAATTGCTCTAGTTCATTAGGGTTCCTGGGGCAACAGGATTCTGGAATTATCATATTTCCAAGCAAACTCAAACTGACAAACAAAACCAAAACTATTACAACTTTGATCTTCACTCAAGCCTTCTGTGTAAAACAGAATAGATGCATTTTTATCTTACTTGGAATATGTTTCTCCCTTCCCTCATAAACCTCCATTCTGACCATGGAAGCAGTACCAAAGCACGTCAAGAAAAAGGCCGTGTGTTGGAAATATGTATACTGATCTCTTTTTTTTACCTTCATTTCTAGAAGCACCATGAAGCTTCCCTCGCCATCCTTTGATTTTTCTGAAATCGTTTGTCTTTCCTGTCCTGGAAACAAAAGGAAATCCAGTATCTGGAAAAGAAGAAATTTAGCCTCAGTTTATGAACCAAGCTTGGTTTTATCAATGTCCTCGCAAACCCTGCTTATTCCCTTTCAGGGGTAGATGAACAGTAGTAAACCAAAAGGCTGACTCAAGAGACTTGCTTTTTACCTTTTTTTAAATTAACATAATACTTAAAGCCAAGCTTACTGTAGAGTCCTGCTGTATGGCCATGCATCTGCTATCCCCTACAAAAGATGTCTTCTCCTGTATTTTCAGTTTTAGTCTCCTTAGCAATGGTGCAAGCAATTGATTCCGAAACTCAAAAGGGTGAATGAGCTAGTTATTTGGCGAAAATGGAACAGGCATGTTTTGAGCTGATACTACAACCTCTCACAGCAAGGAAAGTAATTCAAGTCTCTCCCCTCAATTGAGTCGGTGACTTTTATACGACCTGTAGAAACTCCATTTAGTGTTTAGTGTTCTGTCAAATTATAGCTGAGTATCAATTAGGGGCAGGGAATAATCACAAAAGGCAAACAGCAACATCTCTGTCAAGTTATCCACCAGCCCTGGGAGCTAAACTGGAATGTAAAAATACTAACAGGGATCTGTGTGGCTGTTTTACATATTGCTAGGCTAGAAGTAACAGGATTTGATAGAGTTGACTGAGGTCTTCTGAACTGAGTCTGCCTCTTTTGCAGTATAAACAAAGCTGAGATACAATGTCTCCCTCTTTAGCAACATCCAAAAGCACCAGAGTAAGAAATACACAGTAATCAGAATATTAAAGCAGGAGAAAGAGGTAAGTAGGAGAAAGACAAGCACCCCTATACTTTGTCCAAGCAGTTTATTATCAAAAATAGTATCTACCAACAGTATTAGAATCATGGTCACAGTATAATGAGAAATGCACTTGTCTGGATACCAAATGAGTTTAAAAAAGCACAACTAGTCAGCATTTGTAATAAATAAGTATCATGAAGTTATAGATTATCCCCCAAGTGGTGCCTCAAGCTCTTCTAGAAAGTTCTGATACTCAGCTCTGTGAAAGAACTTTTTTGTTTTGCATGTGAACAACATCAGAGAAATTAAGATTGCTTAGGCTTTTTCTGAGCAATTTGTGAGTAGTTAAAGTGTAAATTTACACCTAGAAAACCCAGTTCCAATGCCAGTATAAAATAATCTCGACAGATATTATTATTGGATTACAACCATCCCAAAAAGGTAAGGCTGATGACAATCTGGCCGGAATTACTCAGGACTCCTTGGCCAGCATAATGATAAAAGGAAGTTCTCACATTTTGTCATTTTAATACTGCTTTAAGCCTTTTAAGATATCAGAATAATAAAAATAAAAAGGTAATACTTGAGGTTTCAGCAAATTCACATTCTACCCACCTGGAGAATTGGGATTGGTTCCTGGATAGCCCCACAGAGAGTAATTTGAGTAGGAAAGAGGAAGCTGCACACCCAAGTATTTCAAGTCAATGCTCATTGTTGGGTCCACGGAATTCAACTTCAGTCCCACTAAAAGAGGCGAGTATCAGTAAGTGTCTCAATGCAGCAAGATGTTAGGAAAATGAAAGCCAAGATATTTACTACAAGATAAACCATTAAGTTATATACAGGCTTTTCTAGCATTCACCCACTGTTTAAAGACACCTGAAAAAGAACATTAGCAACTATAACCATTACTCACACCGGATTTGCAGCAGGTACGAGTTAAAGAGCACTTTAGGGAATGGGAAATCAAGAAAAAATTGAGTTACTTTTCACAGGTTTTTTTGTTACTACAGAAGCTTCTACAGAAATTTATTAACCAAAATGCCAATGTTGTAATAATTCTCACAATAGAAGTTTTTGTTTATTCATTTTTTGAAGAAGTTAGCACCATTTACATCCTTGAAGGCTAGAGTTACTGCCTGAAGCCAGTTCGGCTGTCTATTTGATATTTCATATCACTACATAAATTATCAATCCTGCCAATGGCCCCTACACAATTCCCTTCACTACTGAAAGCTATTCTTGTGCAAGAACATAAACCACACACACTTCAGTTTCAACTAGCAATAAAAGACAGGAGCAAACAACATTTCGGTTCTGAAGAAGAGCGTGTGTGTGTTTGGAAATTATGATATAAATAAAGCTGTATTCAGACAGTGCTCTCAAGACTAGTTCATCAAATGATCCAGATCTCAGTAGGTTATTTTTTTTCCAGGCTTGGCACTCTGCAATAAAACACTTTTTTTTTTTTCATGAAGCAGGGGGGAAAACAGCTATAAAGAAACTAAACAATCTGTATTGTTGATGCTACCACAAATACTTAACTGCTTATAACATCTTCCTTCATCAACTCCCCCAAAATACTCAAATTGAAAGACTTTACTAGGTCACAAAAGCTATCTTTATCCATGGCAAAACAAATACATATACAGAAATGCTGAGAAAAAAAGCAGCCAGTAAATTTCACTTAGTACCTTTTTCAGAAAATACTGTTACACTGAATTCAAGAAATGACTGTTGTCAAATTCTGGAGTTGAGAACATCTGTTTTGGTTTTTAGCTATAGAAACTGACAAATGCTGCTCCTGTTGCCAACAAGTCTGAAATTCATCTATTAAACGTGAGTTTTGAAACTGAAAATGTATGACTTGACAAGGCTCAGGACACATAAAGTAGTATTTGCACATACAGCAGAAACCTTGTGTTGGTGGTACGCATTTATTTTGGTAAATGGGAACACAGTGACCTGATTACTGGCAGCCTGAAAACAATCGACATGGAACACATCTGAAACATAGTTGTTTAAATGGATACTGTTATCAAAGACAGTCTAGTGAGACATAATTTTCAAACATACACAGTGAAAATGAGCAGCAAGCAACTCAATCTAGCATTTTGTGTAAAAAACATGTCAACTGCAAAATGTCATGATGCCATCCATTTATTTTCAAATTTTATTTAAAATAAAATGGAAAGAGTACACAGTTTATTTTGACACCCCATTTGAATTGTTCTGTCATCTTCAAAAACAAGCCTAGCTTTGTTTTACATTCAAAAATACGATCACCCATACACAAAATTTATTATTTCAGTAAGAAACACCCAGAGAAAAAACAAGAGGATGACTCCAACAAGTGCAACCTGAAATGAACGCAGACAGCCTAAAGAGAACAAATGGTAACAGCATGTATTGTGTCAGTACAGACATCACCATACATTGCAGGTGAACTACTCCTTCTATTAATTTCTATTGTCCCCAGAGTATTGATAAATTTCAGTTGCTGTAATCAAATAGTAGCAAATGAAGAACCTTAAGAGCTTTCTCCTCTCCATCAGATGCAGCTGCTAAATCTGAAATACAATGCATGATAACAGTGCCTTTGATTTTCAGGAATACGATAAGGATTCAAATTAGCTAAGACAGAAGAGACATCCCATAGCATTGCAATACTCCAGCAGGAGCTTTCCTTCTAACATGCTTAAGTCAAATTCCCTTCTTTCTGAGGCACCTTCTTCCTGCAGTCCTGGTGCCTCTAAGATCTAGATAGCCTCAATCACCATTTTCTTAACTTCACAAATCAACAGCAATTGTGGGGTTCAGGTACAGCTCCAACACATCATCAGTGAATCTCAAAAGGAAACTTAAGCTTCTCAACTGCTGTCCAAAATCAAAAGAAGAGTTAACATAAAAATTGTTATGTCCATTTCCCATACTGCAGTGAGGACAAGAAAGCCAGCAAGCTTCTAGAAAATGGCTGAAAGCACATTTAGAAACATGCACTTCACATCTTCCAGACAGAAGGAAGCCATGTCTCTTTGACTGTAGTAGTTCTGTAGTAGATGACAAGGAGGTATTAGTCATGATCTGTGGCCAAAAAATTTTGGAGAACAAGTATCAGAATCAAGAAGGCTAACGAGGCTGCACCAAACTCCAGGATGCTACCTAGAATCAGTCTGTCTGGAAAAAGATACAGCCCTTAAGTCTGGCCTAGAGGCACTCCCCAGCCACCTTCTTATGTCTTATTGATGATATTGTGGAGAGAAAGGAGGAAAGAAACCCAACAATCCCTCTCTCCATTATCATTGTGTTCCTTCCCCAATCTTAAGTCTGTTGCAATGGAAGGCAACAGATCTGTAACTTTTTGGAAGGTGAAGGTGATCTGAATAAAGATTGAGCCCAGTTCACATGCAGCAGCTGAAGTCTAACAAGAAAATTATATGTATTGCAATTCCCTTCACAGCCTGATCAAATTAAATCTGTATCTATCTGTAGTAATGCTCTTGCTGCTAAGTCTTCATATAACTACTTCTCCCTCTAAAAATTAGACAGGTGAAGGTCATTCTCTTCATTGCTGAATTACAACTACATCATTTAACAGGCTCAGTAGATTACCATCCAACACTGGAAATGATGGTCCCAAGCACTCAAGAAAAATCAAAATTCTTCAGCTCTCTTTTTCTTAGTCTGATGCTTGACTTTTCTTGTCCATTTCATAGTATCTGTGAACTGCTCAACACCCTTCAGAAGGTATCACACACTTCACCACCACTCATTTAGAAGCTGGAGGAAGAACACGTGGGTTTTACACATTCCCAGCTGCAGAATCACCTCATGAGTAAAACAGCCCTCACTAGTGTTGTGGTTGCCAATGTACCATAATTTTATTATCTTTTTCTTGGGTAAAAATAACATCTAGGAGGCCCACAATATAATCCTAAAAAGTCTTAACACTGCTGTAACATTTGCTTAGTGCTCTATCTAGCACCGCCAGCAGCTGACCACAAAAGGCATTTTGCCACCATTTTTGAAATATGACAACAAACTCAGACTTGTGAGGGCAGGCTGGACACTGAGGTCATTAGAAAATAGGGCCACCTATTTCTGGAATCATGGGAAGGGAAAACTGCATTTAGATATCCACGATACAACTGTCAACACTGATGCTATACCCTTGAGGTACAACCTGGCTGGAGATGGGTTATCTTATTTCATTCCCACCACATCCAGGACAGAGCTCTAAGAGTTCTCTACTATCCTTCTTATAACTACTTTGCAAAGGGGGAAGACCAGAATGTCAGCTCAACACTACCAAGATGCAAAGGCATCCCTTTAAAATGGCTGAAAAAAAATCACAGCCTAGTTCTCATCATACCCTGTGTGTAAACCATTCAAGGTAACCCAGGGTTCTTCACAGCAGAAGCTCTGTGAGGACCCAAAATAACCAGTACTGGAGTCAAGATCTGTATTCGGAGCCTCAATCCCTGCAGCATTACAGTTATATGTTTGAAAAATTCAGGGCCAGAACCTCAAGAGCATGAGGTACTATGCTTCCATTCTCATCAATTTCTTCATCATTTGATCTGATGCCTCTGTTAATGCCACTGGTCTCAGGACTACTATTGCTGAAGACTTTCAACATCATCAGTAGAAAGAACATTAAATTCTGCTGTGTTGATCCTTGACTTTCCTCCACCTGACCTCACGATAATGTTGTCTATATAAATGAAGGATCACAAGCTAGAAGTACCTTGACTGGCCCTCTTATGTGGCTAGTAAACCTGGATCTACAGTGACTCAAAGAAATAGACTCAAACATAGCAAATATAGTCTTCATGAAGTGTTTCTGGATCTCTAGCTCCTCTACTACCATGAAGCAGCTATTTTCTATAAAGGAGTAAAGTCAGCTCCATCCGCTCTCTGCAAGGATTAGCTCATTACAAAACAGGCACTGCCTGAAGTCTGAAGGCTCAGCACCTTCTGCAAGAGGCATATAATGATGTGCAGCCTCTTGCTCTGCTGTTGGAGACTCAGGATTCACCTTTTGCCTCCTCTACCTCTTCTACTTTGCAACATGAATGTGTGAAAATGAAAACATCTTTATTGGCTGGCTGAAACTACTTTTAAAACCTCTAAGAAAAAAACTGCGCCAGATGCCACAGATTCACTCTCATTGCCACAAGTTGCAAGAGGGAAAATGACAGTTTCACACTAATTTCCCTTCATACTCTCACATTTGTACACACACACCTGTACACTTTCCTGCGTTTGAAAAAAAAAAAATTCACCAAAATCAGATCCCAGTGGTACTGGGCATACGCAGTATTACATCCAGTAGGAAATTATCAACTCAATATGATTAAGTATAATATACAGTCAGGTGCAACAATATGTACATGGCCCACTTACCTTCCTGAAGGCTAGGATGTATAACTTGCTTATGCCTCAAGGTCTTCAGTTCTTCCATCAATTCCTTTTCGAGTACTTGTATTCTTGCTTGACAATCTACTCAAAAAAATAAAAGAGAGAACATATAAAAAGCATTTACTGTGCAAAAAATTTACTTAAGTGATTAATTTTTGAACATGTCTTTACACAATCCCTCACTGCAGTGAAAAGCCACTTCAAAAAATACAAAAACATACCTGGATCATTCGTAGTCAACAAGGGAGCCTGAAGATTCTGCGACTCTTCTCCTCCAGTTCTATCAACAGTGTGAATATCAAGAGCTTCCTACATACATAAAATAAAGAGCCTTGAATAAGTATAAGATACCTTAAAATGCTGACTTAGGTGCAAGCTAGGCCACATCGAAATACCGCCGGAATATTCAAGACATGAAATTGTTTAGCAAATGAGTATGCATGCTTTTATACAGAACTCTAGATCCCACTATTTCCCCTTAAGTTGCTAAGAAGTAAGAAAATGTTATGATTAACACATGGACAAGATAAGAACAGACTTGGAAAGAGGCCATATACCACACATCTCAAAACTTCGTCTGAAAGAAAACATACCTTCAGTTTGTAAGTACAAAGGGCTTAAAAATGAGACATTATAAAAGGTTTTGAATTTTATTCAAAACAGTTAGGTTTTACCTTTGATGCAAAGGACACAAAGAGGACGCCATCAACATCTTCAAGGTCCGGCTTAACATCTGGAAGGATACTCCCAGGCCCCAGAGAGGTGTTCTTGCTCGTTATTACAGTTTTCCCTATACCTTTAGGTGGTCGACCAGCCTTGGAAATTTTCAGTTTCCGTGGCCTTCCTCTTTTAGTTGTAACTGAGGATAGGGTGTTTTGATTGCTACCAGAGCCTTTCAGGGACACAGGATTCTTCAGTATGCCAGGCCTTTTTCTTCCACAGATCTCTTTAGCTGAAAAGTGACAACCTACTGAGCCCCTGAGATTAAAATTAGCTGATTTGGATAGAGCCCACTGGGTCTCTCTGATTGAAGAGTATTTCTGTGACATTTTACTCCCAGAAGATTGTTTTTTCATAACTAACTCCTCAGTTACAGCGGCTGTGCCTGAGCAAGAGCCTTTGTGATTTTCAAAACACACAGGAAAGGAGTCCAGTACTGCACTCAAAGGGGATTTATCCCTCTTGCAAGGGGAAAGCATGGTCTGCGGCAGCTCAGATATCTTTACTGTGCTCTTTGTAACTGCACAAGGTTCCAAATAGACCACAGGCATCTTCCCACTATCCAATTTTAACATTTTTGCTTTGGCAACACCTGAAGGACTGGTTAGCATACGCTTCCTAGACCCGAATTCTCCATCAATTCCATCTGTTTCACCGCGTCTCATCAAGTGTTTTTGTAGGACGGGATCATCATCATCAGTGTTGGAATACTCATCAGTTTCTTCTTCTGTGTCTTCCTGTTTCACACTTACTCCCTGTGTGCAAATAGTTGACTCATAGTCATAGTCATCTAACGGTTCCTCTTTGACAACTACATTGAAGTGCCCATTTGGGTCCAGTGGGGATGCCACACGGGAACTGCTTTCATAACTGCTAGCAATGGGACTGGGGTGAGAGGGAGGAGACAAAAACAAAACACAAGATCTTTATCAAATCTCTTCCTTTACTGAAATTCCATCATCTCCCATAATCCTTGGTTACATATTGTAAAAAACTTCCAAAATGCTCCAAGACATGAGTCTGCTAAATAAGCTGTCATTTACAAGCTTACATTTTTAGAAGCGCTCAAAAAAAAAAAAAAAAATCGCCATATTTAAAAGCAATCCAACTTCTTATCTGAAGGCAGCAGCACAATTTCCTTCCCTAGTAATATCAGGGTGACATTTACACTTTTTCCTATTTGAGACTCAGCGTGAACTCATGCTAAGCTAGGTTTTAAATGCTCAGAAGTGTCCTTAGTTTGCTGTGTATCTCATTAAGTCACCATACTAAAGCCATTGTGCTTGCAAATGAGCAGCCAAGTGAGCACTTAATGCACTTCAGTTTACATGACTTAACTAAAACTTTAGTTAATTCATCCTGAGGCCACATACAGACAATTCCTAAATTCAACTGTTGTTCAAACGCTTACAGAATGTTAATATCCTATGGAATTGTAATCCATCTTCCACTAAGTCTGAGTATTAACCTAACCAGAATTTGACAAACCATGCATTAGATACTGAAGACTAAACGGTACAGCCAGTTACACTCCAATGATGGGCTTCTTTGAGGGACAGACACATCAGTCAAAAAATTGCAGTCAGCAGTTTTAAGCGCATCAGAAACTGGCTCCTCGTCACAATTTCAAATATAACTTGACATGAATTTTAATATCTTATATATAAAGGGGATATTGCTTTACATATTGTCTATATGTGCGTGTGCATTTTATTATTATTATCCATCTCCCCAGCTTTAAAGAATGACTGAGCCCCCAGCTGGGGTTGAGGGAGGGGAAGATGTGGAGGAAGAGGCTGCTTTCGCCTTGTGTAGGCTGAGGACATACTTAAGGGAAAAAAGCTGGGACACACAAGAGTCACAACATGGAGCTGGAAGTCTCCACCTCCTAAAGAAAGACTGCAGTGTTAAATTAGGGAGCAGACAGTCAAGACACAGATTTATACATTTACATATAAAATTCCTAAGCACAAGACAGAAACTATCCAGAAAACCTGATGTAATTCAGAAGGACACTAAGTAACTAGAATTAAGCTTGAAGGAGAAACCTGCTTTGTGAGGGAATAGCAGGCAGCAGGCAAGTGGCATACCAGTCTTGTTTTGTCTACTGTCTTCTCTGGCCAGTGAGTTTCCTATTAGAAAGTTTCTAGCTTTCATTTAATTAAGAATGTCAAATGTAAGATTAAAAAGCCTTTCTTCTTCAGTGAGTTTACTGTGAAAGAAATTCTAAGACAGTCCACTTGTAGGTTATGGGCAACTCAAAACCCTGTCACATTACAGCTAGAGGTTCTTTCAGTACAGCAGATCCACAACTGCAGTGAATGCTATTAAGAAGATCCAAGTCATCTGCTCCTCTAACTTAAAAGTCTCTAAAACAGAGAGACAAAGAACACTAATAAATTTTCTGGCCAGGAATAAATTTCTCATGTAAGTTCTACTGTTTCTAGTTGGAAGCCCAGTAAAGCCTGGACTTCTCTAGCCATTTTCCTTTACCTACTGCAAGACGTATACTCAAGCTAAGGATTACCTTTCTATTAGGGATCTGGACAGTATCCAAACCAAAGAAGCCCTGCTGTAAAAATGACGTTTTCAGACACAAATGCTATTTCACTCTGTATATTGCAACTGTAAGCCAAACAGTGACAAGAGAGAGGTATCACCCATGTATGCATATTTATGAGAAAATCAAGTATTTGCACTAAATGCTGCACAGCATTTTTCTAGATTTTTAAATTCAGATGCAATTATCAACTTTTCAAACAATAAAAAAGTTGCTTTTTAGCACTGAAGTAATTTCAGTTGGCCCTTAGTTTGTGAAATTACGTGCAACATAAGCAGTCACAGAAACTTCTCTCCCTGTATTCTATGGGAAGATGAATCATGCAAGTTTGTCCTCTCGAAATCCTTGGCTTAATCTGAGATCAGGGAAATGGTGAAATAATGTCTGGAGTAGCTCTTTCTTTGCCTGATATGCAACAATGCTCATATTTAAGCAAACTTCTTTGTACCTTAAGCAATGTAGTTGGTACCCTCACAATAAAGCAATAAAAGCAGACAAATCGCTTTCTTGGGTTTTGCCAAATGAAAAACTATTTAGCCGCTAATTTTTTGAAAGTATTAATATATATGAAGGTTTGGGGGTTTTTTAGGTAGACCATTTTAAAATATACCACGGAAGAAAAAAAATCTGGTTTCTTTTGGAATTAATCTAGCAATCTGTGGCTGAGGTTTGAACAATTATCACTACTTGCCTTCCTCTTCCAAAAGGAAGGTCAGGAAGGAAGAAAAGTAAACTGTCAGACTAAACACAAGACAACTAAATTAGAAAAACAAAGACACTTGGAGCATTAAAAATCCCACAGTATTTGTATTTCTGATGCAGGAAGTTCAAAAGATCTTGGTACATTATTCTATAAGACTTAAGAACCACTAAAGTTTGCTTGTGGTTCCCTCCATGGCCCAGGCTTCAGGCATAAGCATTCCTACAAAGGCTCCCACAATGCAAATTAAACATTTATTTTCTTTACAATACACCCGATGAAACTAAACATACTATCAGGCCACAGAAAAAAAAAAAAAATACTACTTTGTATAAAGGAAATAGTCCTTTATTTCCAAAGCGCACCAATAACTCAAGATTAAAATTCTTCTCAGGTATATGTAACCTCTTACACAGTTCCATTCCCAGAAAAGTCAGAAAAACTGGGCACTGGTGGGAAATATGCACTACAGCACTAGGAACTCCACTTCCTTTAGTGAACGTTATCTAAGAGGAAGCAGTTCCCAACTTCTGACTCTCACTCAAGTCTAAACTCAGCAGAAATCACTACCCTGCATAAAAGCAAGATAACGCCTATCAACTACTAGTAATAGCTTGTCTAAAACAAACAAAAAAAAAATTTGCCCAGTCTTCATTAATATGCAAGTATTAATATATCTAGTTTGATAAAGAAAAATGTCACTCACTCAACACTGTCCTTGAAAGGCTGACATATTTATGAACAATCTTAATTGCATGACATGAAAACATTGTGAACAGATCGGAAGGAAAAAGAACTGATGTGGAAAAAACTCCAGCACATAAGAATTCAGTTCTGACATTTCTTGGAGATTAATTTTTCTCTTTCCAAGTACAGAATCTGACTTTTTCACCTAGATTACAAAAACATAAAACAAAAGTTGGACAATGCTTGAGAGTAGTTCTAGGAGAGTGGTAACATTTATTCATCAAATGATACATGTTTCCAAACCCGGAATAGACAAAAACTCTTTACAGTCTTTCCCCGTCTGTGCAGCTTTTAGCACATTTCAGAGACAAATTGTTTTGGAGATAAAACCAGGGAAGGTACTGCCAATTTGCATCATCTGTTCTTAGGGAAGGTCCTTGAGTCCTTAGAACAATGATTTTTGTTCCTTGGTAAAGAAGGGAACCAAAATCTCCAAGGTGTCCTATTGAAACATTTCTCCAAGTAATTTGCTTCAATGACCCTCTTCAGGCAAACCAAATTATCAAACTTTTAACTTTTTCAACTGCAGCTGACCCCAAGGAGAAAAAAATATCACTTTAAAGACAAAATAAATGTTTCAGTAATTATTTTCAGAATTTTACTGTTTTACTTCCAATATGGAAAGTTATCTAAACACTTCTTCATGCTCTATCCTTAGGAACTAAAGAAAGCCCACCCTCTCTGAAATCAGCATACTTTCAGTCTTCAAGATGGGTTTCTCTACAATTTACAACGTTTTTGGAGAATATAAGAATATAAGAATATATATAAAATACTGCAGAAGAAAGGTTAGGGCACTCTAGATCACAAAACAATTCTAGTATTCTTAAGAATTATTACAACTAAACTCAATAGTCTCAAAGAACGGAGAACTGCAGTTTGTTTTTTTCAGTTACTCAAAAGGCAAGGAGATGCTTTCCGCAAGGAAAAACAAACAATAGAGCAAACCTCTGTCTGCTCTAAAACACACTGAAGTAGTATAGTAATGCAGCTTTGAAATAAACTGCATAATTATGTCATAAATACAACTTTTTTTCCTCTAAGAACTGACTTCTAATTACACTATTAGCATCATCCTAATATCCTGTAGTTAAATAATTTCTTGGTGTACTATCTACATAAGGCTGCTTTGGTCACTAAATCTTTGGCAGATTAAGTCTGGTATTCACAGACAGACATGAAGAAACATGGTAGGAGAGAAACCTCTTTTTTTTTTTTAAAAAAAAAATCACTTCTTCAGGTTCGAAGTGTTTCTAGCACCCTACCACCTCTTGACACAGATTCACTAAATCTGCTCTATTCTATTGCTTAGATTTTGGAAACTAAGTGAAAGTGCAGTAAAATAATTGGTTTTGCCAGGCTTGCTCTACCAACATGAGTACTTACTCGTTAGCCGTTTATGGGTGGGCTCCCAACATACACTAGATTGCTTTACTACTGTTTGCGTGATATGAATAGAATGGTTCAAAAAGCCAATACTGGGTAAGTACGTAGACATAAAATTACTATGGAGTACATTAAGGCCTGAACAGTCTAACCATTAATCTGAAGTACTTCCCTAGGTGCAGATTCTCTCGCCTCACAGCAAACATGAGGCAACTGACAGGCAGGCTACCTCATACTACTTTGTGAAATAAAAGAATTCATACAAGCAATTATTGACAAAACAGTGGCATGCTGCCAGTTACAACTGCCTTGTAGCAATCCCTACACATACCCAACCTAAATACCCATAGATACCACGCATCCTCACCCATCCGCTAAGGAAAACTGAGGATATAGAGACTGCATGTCACTGTGGTAAGCAACTCTAAAAAGAAAGGCAATGTTCTGACTGCAATGTGCTCTGTTTAAAACTCTGAAAAATTAAACCAAATCTTCTAAAATGCTAAGAGAGTTAAGAGAAATCCCTCAACACTTCTTTGCAAAGGGAGTTAAAGCAACATAGGAAAAAATACTGAACACTTACACTCCTTAGGCACATTAGGAAGTCCAGACTGAGGACAGTTTAAGCAAAGAAAAGCTTTTAATAATGCTAAGTGTTTTGCCATCTCAGGTCAGGCAACCTTTAGCTGTAAATCTGTATACTGAGCATTTTATTATTTAATGTTTCACCAAACACCCCCCTCAACCAGTACTTGTGCTAAAAATAGAATGTTAACCCACCTTTCAGAGACTTCTTGTTTCAGCTTTGGCATATCACCCGAAGACAGGTCAGTGTCCAGGACACCCAGGAAGTCCCTTTCTGCATTAAAGGACTCTTTGTCCAGATCAATGTCTGATGGGTTTTGACCAATGAATGAAGAATCTAAAGTTCTCTGATGAAAATCTAACACATCAGCTTCAGCAGGGTGACCATGAATGCTCGCGGCGCTAAGAACACCACCGCCTTCCAATTCCAAGTTACTGTTTTGTTTCACATCACGCTGAGGTCGACTATTCAACCCATCATCTCTGAATCCTTTAGCAAAAGGATTGTAATCTATTTTCAGACGGGTAATCTGGATGTTCTGGTAGGCTGTAACTGCAAAGAACTCTGTCTGTGGAAAGGTAAACGTGTGGACATCAGGGCCATTGAGCTGAATGACTTCTGTGGCTTTGTCTGCAGGCACCAAGTGAAGTCGTGGCAGGTAACGGTGCATGGAATGCAAGATTATATGTCCCTCCTGGTCCAGGGTATTGTTGGTAAGCTTGAGTTTGTAGAAGGATACCGGCTGGTGCATCCAGTAGTAGCCAGTGGAGGGGGATGCTGGATGAATAAACACTCGCCCGAGAACGTGCGGTTCTGCCCTCCCACTGGGCTCCCACAATTGGCCGTTCCATTTGTATCGGTGATTGTCCACAGGGGATATGTCCATGACTAGGATGTACCTCCGATAGACATCCAGACCTGCAATCCAGTATCGGCAGTACGGGAACATGCGCCTCCCCTGCTTCGTCAGAATCATTTCTGTGTTGCGATGGTAGAATTCATTCCACATGCTGTTGTTATCTAGGGTGACAGTAATACCCCCCGAGACACATTCAGCTGGGAGGCAGGTCTTGACTTTGGGTTTTATTGGAGTTGATACACTGCTGGCCAGAGCACAAGCATCACGGTTTGCTACTAGGATTCCCTGGTCAGCTTTACCGTTTCCCTGCGGCTGTTTCAAGATGACAAAAAAAGCAGGTGCTGCACCAGACACAGTCCCACCATCCCGGCTACCCAAGACAATCTGCTGTTTCTCCATGTTGAGTGCTCTTGGAAAGCTCTCAGATCAAACGCAAATTCTACACAGTGCTGATAATCTTCTAGGTGTGTTCACCATTCTGGAAAAAAGGAAAACCCAGTTAGAATTATTCAAATACAGCCTAAGAAAGTAACTAAGTCTCATGTGAAATCCTTTCTCTAACAGTTTTCCACATTAAAAGCTTAAAAGATAGTCAGTACTGTAAAATTGAGCACAATCAGGATATATCAAATCATGGTTGCCTGCCTGCGTGTATATATTTTAGGCCTTACAGCCACAGGGGCTATGACACCTTTAAACTGCATTTTCATATAATGCCTTGCTTGATATGTCAAAGTGCTCTTTGTTCTCCTATTGCCTCAACTCTTCAGATCATTTGGTTAACAAACAGCATTTGGTAAAACGTGCAGAAGCTTTAAAAAGAGCAAATGGCACATCTCTGACACAAAGGCAGAAGGCATTTGCTCCTGCCAGAAAGAAAAGAGTTCCCAGAGGTCCAAGACTTTTCAAAAATGAAAAGGGGGAAGGAAAAAAAAAAAAGTTAAAAGCATTTTTCCCAAATTTCTTTGTTGAAAAAGACTGTGTGTTGGGATTTCTTTGCCTGTCCCCCCCAACCCAAAGAACTTCTAAATGTGTGTGGAAGACAGAGACAAAGAATAAAAGGAGGGGGGAAAAAAGTTCAGATGGATAAGCTTTGGAGAAAAATAGACAAACTAACCCCCCAAAAGGCCATGCAGCTAAGATTAAACGGATGGATGCGAAGCACCAGGCAACCTTAGCTACCTCTATCTTCTAAATTATGGAAATAATTTAAATCGAGTAAGAAAACATTTGTACTGTTATGACTAGCCTAATCACTGTTTAGGGAACTAAAAAAGTTACCTTTATCTGCATATACAGAATTCTACTTTTGTGTGTCTACCTCACAAGTTAAGCATTATGTCAACTCTCCATCAAAAGATCATAAACAACTTAATTTTTCAAACAGCCTGCACATTTCTGAATGTGAAAATTTAAAGTAAATGCTTCTGGTAACTCACAAGAATGCCATTCCCACATTCAGATGCTCGTATCTTGATCCTTATTATATACGGAATACACCACTGACAAAAAAATGATCGATTCTTGTATCAAGTGTCTAGTTGGTGCGAACCAAAGACAAGAGTGAATCACCATCACTAGGAGTTACTTGCTTGAAAATAATCATATTCCTTTCCAGAAAATTAACTCAAATTCACAAATTTCAAGTGAACTAGGTATTCAATAAGAAGTATTTATTTTCTTAGGATTGGGTTACTGTAAGAGGAAACACTCCTCTGTGCAAACCAGCTGCCACATGCATGTGGGAAATGACCTCAAAGCTCAGGAGGCAGCCAACTTATACTCCATGATAAATGCTCTTGACACCTAGGAAATACGAGACACCTACTTCCACCCTTTAAACTTTGCACTTTAAAGCTCCGTGTAAAAGTTAAACCAGAGGAAAAACACAGAACTGTTCTCCACGGGTTTTGAGATCTGTTTAAGGTACAAAATCTGGTTTTCAGTTTTGAGGACTAAACACCCACAAAGACACCCACAACCACCCACCCAGCCACCCAGGACTACTTAATAAGAGTCTAGAACACAAAATGAATTAGCTGTTCAAAATCAGCTTCGTATTTTCTATTTTAAGAATGCTGCCCTGCTTTTTCAACAGAGCACATCTGAAGTCCCAGCAACACAAAAACCTATCCCCCAAAAAAGCCTTTTCATGTTCATCTATAAAAACACAATAGAAGTAGAAATCTCTATTAAAAATCAGATAGATGGAATGGGGAGAAAGAAACCACATCCTAAATGGCATGTGATTTTCCACCAACTTATCCTCCCTATATATACACACAGCATGTTTATACGTATATTCAACGTGCAATCATCAAGTGAGTTCACGTTAATGCTGTGCAACATACATCAAGACTGTATTAGCTCATGAAGGACATACACTATCAAACTGATTTCAAGTCTGGTTTCAGATATGCAGAGAGCCTGTAACTTTAAATTTACCTGAGGTAGAACTTACACAGGCCAGAAATAAATTCAAAAAAGCTCAACAACCATGCATTCAGCAAAAATTCTATGCATACAAAGAGCTACTGAGTCACGGTTTCTGTTTTCCAACACTTAAAAAGTTCTTACATGGTGCTCCTGTAGTTATTTCCACCATAAGCTCCACTCACAGTATCAAGTCAGTTTGAGATGTGTGTGGTTACAACGTGATTATGTGCAATTACAGTAGCCAAAAGCTACATTATTTCAGAACTAACACGGTCTGTTACAAGAAACATTTCACACGTTTTATTACACTCTGTCAAACATACTAGCCTGTTTTATTATGGCGTGGAGTTTCTAATCCAGTATTTCAAGGAAAATGTGTATATTTGTGGAAGTTGAAGGTTTAATCAGCTTCGGATACTTCACTCCTCTCCCCATATGCAGATCTTATATTTGAGAAGCAGCATCGAACTAGACAGCAGTGGCCAAAAATACCGAGAGTTGCACTGAGATGTGCTAAAAGCAGGAAGATAATCAGATGTGAAAAAATCTGGGTTTTCTAAAAAAAAAAAAAAAAACAACACAACACAAACCCGAGACAACAAACCCCCAACCTCCCAAGCTGCAAGGAGCGGAGTGAGGTCCCGGGCGCTGGCCGCTCCCGCCGCGGGGCCGGTGACGCCCGGCGCTGCCGCGTGAGGACAGCCGTCAGGCGGCGGCGAGCCGCGGCACAGCCCGCCAACCGCAGCCGAGCTGCCGGCGGGAGCCCGGCGCCGGGTCCAATGACAGCGAGCGCTGAACGCGCGGCGCTGCCGTTCAACGCCGCGGCAGCGGAGCGGGGCCGCCCCGGCCCGGGGAACTGCGCCCGGTGCGGCGAGAGGCGGACGCCCCGCCCGGGGCAGGTGGCGTCACGGCCACGGGCCGAGCGGCGCACTTGTCGCTTTTAATGCCCCTCCCCCCGCCCCCCCCCGCTGCGCCGGACGGCCCCCGGCCGGAAGCCTCGGGATGGGGGCAGGCAGCCGCCGCCGCCGCCGGCAGCCGCTCGGGCCTTTCCGGGAGCGGCGGGGGCCGGACCCAGCACGGCCTGCGGTGGCTGGTGGAGGCGGAGGGACCGGCGCACGTGGGGAAGCCGCACCGCTCTTCGCCGGGGACCCGCGCGGCCCTACCCGGCGCCAGGGGGGCGGCGCGGCGCCGCCGGCGCTCCCGAGGCGGCGCCTCGCGTCGCCACCGGGGAGCGGCCGGCGGGCCCGGGCCCCGTCGCCTCGTGGCTACGCCTGGTGTTAATTTTCGCAGTTCGAGAGGCAGGCGGGAGGCGCGGGGGGAGGCGCGCGGAGCTCGCGCGCGGCGCCAGGAGCCGGCGGCGCCACCCCCCCCCCTGCCCCTCCGCCGCGGCGGCGCGCCCCCGCTCCCCGGCAGTTACCGTGCGGCGAGGCGAGGCCAGCGGCCTCCCGCTTCCTTTCTCCTCACGCGGACCGTGTGTCCGCCAGCTGGGGACAACGTGCGTGCGCACCGCGGTGACATCACCGCGCCGCAGCGCGCGCAGGCGCGCCGCCAGCTCGCGCCTCCCCTCCCTCCCTCCCGCCTGCCCGTCACGTGCCCGCGCCGAGCGCAGGGGCCCGGCCCCGGCCCCGGCCCGGCCCCCGCGCAGCGCCGCGCGCGCGGAAGCTTCTCGAACGGGCGCGGGGGGTTTCGAGGGCCCGCGGCGGCCCCGAGCGGCAGCGCCGCCGCCCCGCCCGGCGAGGCGCCCGGCTGCACCGCTCCCCCCCCCGCGGCGGAGAGGCCCGGCCCCGCCTCAGCTCACGGGCCTGGCCCGGGGCCCGCCGGCGGCGGGGACTCCTCCCGCACTGGCACACGACGGCCGGGGGGCGGCGCCGGCGGGACACGCGCCCGGCGGCCGCCCGGGCCGGGCAGAGCCGAACCAGCGCCGCGGGGCCGGCCCCGGCACAGCCCCGCCGCTCGCCGGGCCCCTCCGCAGCCTCGGCGCGCCGCGGGCGTTAAGGCAGGCCACAGCCGCGCCGCCCTCCCCCGGGCGGGGGCCGCCTCCTCCCTCCCCGCTGCCCCGGGAGAGCGCCAGCCTTCCCCTCGGCAAGGGCGAGGGACACCCCCCTCCCCGCCATTCGAGACACGGACGTGGGTACCCGCCCCTCCCGCCTCCCCGGCGAGAACCCTCAATCGCCGAGGTACCGCGGAGGCGGGGATCAGCGTTAGTCCCCCTCCTCTGGCGCTAGTTCTCACCCATCTGCCAAAGCTCCAGTCAGAATTTGGCTCTACACCGCCAAGCGCCCTGTGACACTCGGGCAGACAACACAGACCGGTCAGACCGTGCCCCAGGTAAACCCCAGGCCTGCCGTCCCCTCCGATGTTAGGCAAACCAGGCAACGAACAAAACCTGGCTTAGCACGGTCTTGGCATAACCGTACCCGAGTCTTCCCGCCCTCGGCACCTCACCAAGCACACCACGCCTAGACTTGGCAGTCCTTCGCATGTCAAGAAAATCACACTTTGTAAACCAGGCACTTCTGAGAATAAGCCCACTAAACCAGAATTCTGAATCTGAAGGGAATTCACACCAATACGCAGCATGGCTGCAGGTGAACACCTCCGTGAAGCCCCCTGTCCCCCTTTCTTCAGTTAAGGATATTTATTTTACAACACTGCATCCCCTAGTAAAGGGCAGATACTTACACAGTGGTGCCAGAAAGCCATGGCATCAGAGTTGGTAGGCTGAGACTAAAGCCTACCGCCACCGTACATCAGAATTTTGTACTGACTGCTGCCTACTGCAGGTGGTAACTTCACTAGGGCTGCTCCTCAGCTTAACACAGTCGTGCCTTTGCTGTTAGGATGCAGAAAATGGGGCAAAACAAGAGCAACATTATGAAGGCCAGCACCCCTTTGAAGGTTTCTTGGCAACAGAAGTTTATGCTGGGGGAGATCATCTTAGAAGCATGTAACTAAAGAAAATACACTTTTAAGACACTTGAAAAACATCCATCAAAACAGTAACATAAATAGGTATGCAGGAGATGACCATGAAGTTGTTTTTTCACTTTTAACTAGGAGAATGAACTCAGGCTAAAAAAAACCCGTACACATTCACTGTACAGAGAAACTACTGAAATACAAAATTCTGCAAATATCAAAGAATGTAAGATTGTGATTTTGCAGTTTATAAAGGAGGTATGGACAGAGGCAGAAGGGAAGCTTTAGCCCCATTGTGCTGGGTTTGGCTGCGACAGAGTTACTTTTCTTCATAGTACCTGTCATGGGGCTGTGCTTTGGATTTGTGCTGAAAGCAGTGTTGATATCTCAGGGATGTGCTTACACATGAGCCAAGGCCATTTCTGCTCCTCACCCCACCCCACCCCACCAGTGAGTGGGCTGGAGGGACACAAGAGGTTGGGAGGGGACACAGCCTGAACGGCTGACCCCAGGGATATCCGACACCGTGTGACGTCGTGCTCGGCACATACAGCCGGGGGAAGGAGGAGGAAGGAGGGGGGACAACAACATTCGGCATGATGGCGTTTGTCTTCCCCAGTAACTGTTACATGATGGAGCCTGGCTTTCCTGGGGATGGCTGAGCACCTGCCTGCGATGCGAAGTGGTGAATCAATTCCTGTTTCCTTTGCCTGTGCGCACGGCTCTCGCTTTACCTGTTAAACTGCCTTTATCTCAACTCACAAATTTTCTCACTTTTGCCCTTTCGATACTCTTCCCTATCCCACCCAGGGCGAGTGAGCAAACGGCTGGGTGGGGCTCAGCTGCAGCTGGGATTAAACCACAACATCCACGTATGTAAGGTTGGCATGGTGGAAGGGAAACACCCCAAATGCTGCCAACAGCAGATTTGGAGAGAAAGAAAAAGGTTCAGAGGAATTAGAAGGAAGGAGATATCAAAAAATCAGAGCGATAGTATTCTTTTTGTTAAGGGTCATATCCAGCCATTTTCTAAAACAGCTTCACGTGACAGTTCTCTCAGAAGTTTCTCTTTTGCACAACAAAAAGTCGAGGCTAACAGCCATGTGCTTTCATGTTTCACATAGCAAATATGAAGTAAGGAATCAAGAAAGCATTCTAGTTTAGCTGTAAAGCCTGGGGGGGTGTGGGGGTGTGTGCAGCTCAACAAAGGACGTGGCTCCTGGGGAAGCAGGGCAGTGCCACCAGCCCTGTGTGTGTGTATGCACATCTGTGTCCCTCTGAAGGGCAAGGTCAGGTGGGGTAGTGCCAGCCAGCCAAGAGAGAGACAGCACGTACCAGCACCCGGAGCGGGGCTCGGCCTCAGGGGCTTACATGGCCAGAAACCAGCAACTGGGGAGACTGGGACCCAGGAACCAGCTGCTGGGCAGACAGAGTGTCTAGGCCCAGCTGCTGGAGGGAATCTACCTTGTACATATATATACACATATACGTGTGTATAAAAACATACATACACACAGACACTCTCACTAGCAGACCTCCATCCTGCTCAGACAGGAAGGGGAGCAGGCTAGGGCTGTCGCTGCTGTCCGTGTGAGTATCCGTGCATCTGCCTGACTGGTGCAGCCAGACACATGTAAACACAGGCTCTACATGCTCCTGCCTATTGGGAACACATTTTCAGCCATGCTACCGGTTATACCTGTGGGCACAGAGCTGTGGCAGCCTCAAGTCTCAAGTCGGATCCAGCACAGCATTTCTCCCTTAATAAATTCAATCAGAAATAATTACACCAATTAAAAAATGAAGCCACGTTGTCCAAGATTGATCAGGAATAGTCATACTATACCTACAGCAATCACATATTAGGTACAGCAGTCATTAAGTTTTAGGGTCACAGGATACATTGACACTCTATTTTGTGTTAAGCAGTATGTTCCTGAACAGTGCCAATACAGAAATAAGTCTTTCTCCTTCAGCAAGAGGGCCATTTTGTATGACTAAGAGCAGCTGCACAGAACTGAATAGCAGACAGCGCCACGTTCACAGCCCACAAGCCACATGTTCCGGTGAGGGTAAGAGAAGCAACACCAGAGACTGTTGACATTGCCAAGGATTTTGCTATCATTTTACCTAACGCAGGTAGAAATCCTTGCCTGCAGCAAGAGCAGAACCTCTAGTTTATCAAGAGAACAAATTCACCAGTAGAAGTCATAGCAGTACCACAGATTCCCACCAGCTTAAGCAACCCGGTTCTGAGCAGCTTATAGCTGACAAGAAACAGGAGTACTGCAATAAAGAACTACATCCCATTTAGATCAGTACAAACACCAGTTTTAAGGTCTTGTTTGCACCAATTGGCAGCGTAGAAATGAACTGGTTTGCACCAGCCCTCCATGACCAGTTTAACCAGTAATGCGATGGTCATTTTTGAAATGCTGAAGTTCACTACCAAGAAGTACCCTCTTCCTCAAAATGCTTCTTTCAAATATATTCCATGCTTTGCAGCGTCTTGAAAGTATGAACAACAGTCTTTACAAACTGTATTTCAGTATCCAGCAGATCACATTCCTTCTTTCAGTAATGCCTACAACCATGAAGCACCAGTTCAAGCCTACACACTACAAATAACACAGAGCCCGTAACTTTCACCACCCAGTAGCCCAGAGATTGCTAGTTGGAGCTGCAGCAAAAAAACGTGTTCTTCAGCTACTGTTATTTCTAACCCGTCTCAAAAAAAAAAAAAAAAAAAAAAGATTCAGTAACAGATCAGGAGCTGGAGGGTCACAAGGCCCCGGCCTTGCTAAAGATCTGTATATGGGAAAGCAACATGTTGCAGACATAGTTAAGCGGAACGTAACAGTTGCCAATGTGTGGGAAACATAAAAGAGATGTCGATTACATTTTTTGTTAGCAATCCCCTTTCAGTTTGAATACAAAGGCCTCTACTACACAAGTAGATACACGACAGGATATTTCTGTCATACAGTATACTTTGAAAGGCACTACTACTAGAGCATTACTGGAGCATAAAGGAGGCTTTCGGCTCTCAAATTCACTAGCTGAAACTAGACTCACTAGCTGAAAACAACAGCTATCAAAACCAGCTGTGCCAATGTAATACACCCACAGCAGCAGTCAGTCAGCAGAGCCTAGTCTACAGGTTTATTACTAACTACGGCCAGGCAGTCCTGACAATCATAACAAAGTCCCAAATTCTGGCCGTTAAAAAAAAAAAAAAAAAAAAAAACATTTCAAAGACCTGAAAATCTAGTGATGTTATAGTCAGAAGTGTTGTGCAATGTGCACATTAGAAGGGTTAAAATACAAAACTGTACTTTCCTTAGCCAATATTTTGCCACTTTGGACAATGATTAACACAGTAGCACCCTGCAAGAAAATCTGTTAATTCTGAAACTCTGGGTTGGATTAAACTGCCCACAGAAAGGTAACCTAGTCCCATCTTCTATACCATAACTGGTCCCACTGGCCTTCAAGTGCTTCTCCAGAAGAGTATCAGCCTCCCAGAGCTGAATGTTTGCTCTACACAGATGTCTCCAAGAACCTGCAGTATCTACGACAGCTCCAGACCCCTGCCCTCAGGCAACAGAATCCCAGCCCAAATCTACTTTAGAAAAAGCTTACATCATTTTGTTTATGATAGAGAAGTATCTTAAGTCCTTCTTTTAGGTACAGCAAGGAATCATAATCCAGTGTCAAGAAGATTAAGGGTGTTAACTGGTGGCAGAATCTAGCTAAAAAGTGTGAGATTAAAAAAAATTTATTGCAAGAAATGGACTGTTGCAGGGGGAGGAAAAAAAAAGAGGAGCAAGAAATCTGCTTTTTCAGATTTAGGTTTTCTTGATGATGCAAACATGTTAGAACACGTGCTCCAGCCGCGCACAGAATGCGCTATCCCCACAGCAAGTATGACACAGCTCGTGCTGTGCACAGATTTCAGCCCAGAGCATTCCTTTATACTAAAACAAAATTCACTTAATTACTTTATACTAAAAACAAATTCACTTAACACTCAGAGCCCTGACTATTGCAGGATGAATAGATGGTAGTTCAGGAAGTGCTTCATCAACTGTCAGCTGCAGCCCTGCAAAAGCAGCGGCTTCTGTTGGAGGAACAGAGCAAACACTGCAGGGGCAGGAGGAGGGAAATACCGCTTCACCTCCCCAATACTAACACTTTGACACAAGAGTCCAAACTTTCAGTCCCCCAGAAAGTTGGTGCTTTAACAGCATTAATCCTGCGATGTACAGTGCACAGTATTCTCCATCTCCTGAGAGGTACCTGATCTTTGGGGAAATACAGAAATCTTCCCAAACACTGAAGACTGCACAACCCATTTATATGAAGTATGAACCACTGGTGAGAGGGCAGGGAGAAAAGCCAGTGTTCACTATAAATAACTGCTCTTTTTTATCTATATATTTTAAATGTTGAAATAATAACATTGTAATGTATTTTACATATTTTATCAGGAAGTCATTGATAAGCCCACTACTCATATATTCAATGATTACTGTAATTTTTTCAATATACTATTATTTCAGCTACTGAAAATTAAAAAATAAAAGAATAAAGCAATGTTTTATGCTTTTTGCCACGCAACACTGGCAGAAACAAGCCATAATCAGCAGCAATAGCACCATTTTGATGAATTTCAGTCCCTTTATGGCCATCATTGAGGAAAATTTATCACATGCGCAAATCTTCAGCTGGGGATCTTGTCCACATCATAGGAAAAAAGAAAAAAAAAAGAGCAAAAAGTAAGAAAATTCAGCAAAACAAGTCAGGCAAGTAAAAAAGCCCTCACCCAAGCTCAGGACTACCACACGCATTCGGCTGCTGTCTTACAGCAATACTCATTGTTACAGATTCACCAATGGCTCATCAAGTGAGAGCTGGCAGGGAACCTCCATTTCCCTTTTAAGTTATGGTAAAAAGGAGCACAACACCAATTAAAGTACCAGGCTGTTGGTGATGGGTTACAGGCTTATATCTATCTTCATTATTGACTTATTGACTTTATCCTGTGGTCAGGCAGACTGCACCATATTAGCGGAAAGCACTGTACTGCAAGAGTTAGCAAAACAGCACGATGCCATCATCACAAGTATTTGTTTAACAGTAATTAGGTTGCTATCTTGCCATTCTCCAAATTGACTTTTCCTGAAGATAGTGACTGTAGCAATGAATGCAAACATTTTTACTGTAGATATGTTTTATCTGGCTCCCACATTTGTTTTCTGTCTTATGCTGTTCACATCCCTTACTGCCTTTCTGTTCTGGGCTTGATTTAAAAAAAAAAAAAGAAAAAAAAGACTTTCTTCTGGTTGCTTTCTTCTCACAACAAGCCTTCATCATTCTTCTCACCCTTATCATTCTCAGTGCATTCCTCCTTATCCAGTTCATAAAAAGATATATCAAGGCTTTATCATAAGTACTAAAACCTGCCAGAATCCAACAGTAAAAGCACATCCCACCTTTCTGTGGAGAGAGAAGAGCAACTCCACCACCATCATTTGATTCTTTGTTCTAAAGTCACCCAGTACTAAAAAAACAAACAACACACACACCAAAAAAACCCCAAAACACACACCACACCACATTCTTAATTATGGAAGAATCAAGTAAGCCTTGCTGGTGCCACAGCTAATGGCACTGTTTCCTATGTGCATACCATGGCTCAACATAGATCCTCTGCTGTTTATGAAAAATCAAAGGGCCAACAGCCTCTTCGATGAGAGCTCTTTCTCATCCCTCTAGGCAGAGATCTATTTCATTGTGTTTGTAAAGAGAATGTCTTGGACTTCCCATTCCTTCGGAAATTACGTTTTAAAAAGCCAACATACACAACTACATACTTTGTAAGTGATCTAGCCGATTTGTCCGAAATGAAGAAGTGGCATATGCTCAAAGAGAAACAATTTCAATTTTTTTTTTTCTGGCAGGTGACCAAACAAGTTTATTCACAAGCAGGACTAACATTGGTTTTCCTCCAGTTGCAGCTTTCCCTCCCATGGCAGGCACAACAGCATCTGCACCAACACTGAGCTAACAGCAGGTGAGGTGAATACTCTGCTGCTGCTAGATGGAATACATAAGAGAATGAGTGCTGCCTATCTCTGCCGGATTCAAGAACTATGTTTTTTTCCCCACATAAACACACACACATGCACAAAAACGCTCACCCACAGCAACATTTTCCTGGCAGAATCAATTCCCCACCCCAGTTCTCATTATGGACTCCCAGGGAACCGTGCCCGAGGGCACTGAACAGGTGCTGCGGCCGCAGAGCCTGCAGCTCCATCGGGCAAAACACCTTAAAGTGGCAAGAGCGGTTCATCAGCCTGCCCTCTTCTTTACACACAGCCTTCGGTTTTCAAAGTCTGCTGCAACTTCACATCTTCAGGGCTTCAGCCCACTCCGTCGAATGCGATTAAAGACGACCCATGAGTCCAGATCCCACTGTGTCTGGAGTCCGGCAGTGTGACTGCGTGAGCTTTGATATCTTAACAGCTAGGCAAGAAATTCAAGCCACATTATTGGAAACCACTCACCTAACCAGGCTGATGAAATAACTGCTAACCCTCATGCCTACCAACTACAGACCGAGCTCTCTTTCCCATTTTTAAACCTCCTTTTCTCAACCAGCGCAGTACCTAAGGCCACCGACAGCCACTGAACCCAACACCGGCACTGCACCGCCCTTCCGGGACAGCGCTGTTGTTCGTTTATTCAGCTCCCCCGGGCGGGACCGGCCCCGACAGCCCCGGCCGGCCCTGCGCGCACTCCCGCCACACGAAGCCGCCTCCCGCGCCACGCAGGCGCGTCCTCGGCCTGCCGCCGCCCGGCCGAAACCTGGAAGATACCAGAATCACGGCGGGCGCGCTGCGCCAGGCGGCCGGCCGAGCCGCCGGGAACGGAGCGCGGGCAGGGCCCGGGGCGGGGGTGCGGGGGGGTGAGGGCGGGCACTGCCCCCGCCCGCCACCAACGGCCGCCTCACGCGACGTGCCGAGGCGCACGCGCGCTGCTGCGGGCCAGCGGCCGCCCTCGGGCCGCTCCGCCGGGCCGTTACGCTCCGCCCCCAGTCGAGGGGCCCCACAGCCGCCATTCCCCCGCCCCACTCCACCCCCTCAGCCACCCCTCCGTGGCGCTGAGCGGGCGGAGGGGCGGGCACGGCCCCCAGCACGGGCGCAGGTCCCCGGGAAAGGCTCTCCCGCCGGGGCGGGGCGAGGCGCGGCGCCGGCAGCCCAGCCCCGTCTCACGGCTGGCGCTGGCCACGCCCCCGCCGGGGGACGGTCCCCGGGAGCGCGATGGCTCTGGGAGGCGGCAGCTGCTCGGGCCCGGGCCTCACCCGACCCTTCCCGGCCGGAGAGAGCCCGGATGCGGGGCCGCGGGGCTGCCCCGTCCCTTTAACCCCCCCCACCCCCTCGTCAGGTGACCGCCAGCCATTGCCCAGCCCCCACCGCCCGTCCGCGACCCCGGTCGAAGCGGCGCGGGGGCGGTCGAGGAGAGGGGCCGGCCCGCCCGTCCGCCGCTCCCCGCCGCGGCCGCCCCCAGCGCGCCTCAAACGCGGCCGAGAAGGAGGGAGCGCGCACGTGTGATTGGGCCGCCGCGTTCACGTGACGCGCACACCTCACGCCACCTCCCTCGAATAAAACTTCAAAACTGGCGTTGGGGAGGGGGGAGAAGGGCGGGGGGGGGGGGGGGGGGAAGGGGGAGAGGGGTTCGGCGGGCAGCGCCCCGGGGCGCCCGGCCGGCTCCTACCTGCCTCCCGCCGGCGGCTCCACGCGGCGCGGGGCGCCGAGCAACGCCCCGACCCACGCGCCCCGCTCGCGGCTCCTGCGGCCTTCGCCTGCCACGCGCAACCTCCTGCCGTCTTCATTGGCTGCAGCAGCCTGTCACGTGGGCCGCTCCCGTTTCTCCGGCCCCCTTCCTCTCGCCTCCCTGCCCACACCACACCCCCACACACCCCCCGCCCCTCCCGCGGCGGGGCCGCCCCCGCCAGGCGGGTACCGGAGCGGCCGGCCGGGAGGCGGGCGGCGGTCGCGGTACCGCTGCCTCGCGACGCCCGCCAGCGGCGCGCTGCCGATTGGCCGGGGCCGCCCGCCGACGCAGTTCCGCTGCCCGCCGCCGGGCCACGCCCTTCCTGCCCCTCCCCCGCCCGTGCGCGAGGGAAACACGCCGCGCGCGCGTGGGCCGCACGGGCGCCGCGATCGCCGTTGGCGGGTGGGGCGGGCGCTGTCCCCGGGCTCGGCGGCGAGGGGCAGAGCGGCCACCGGGCCCGGCCCGCTGCCGGGGGACGGGGGACGCGGGGGAGGCTCGGCCGCGCGGGGCGGTGCCGTCCCCGCCGGCGCCTCCCGTGGGCGCTCTCCTCCCGCCGCTGCGGGCCCCTCCCGGGCGCGGGGGGCCGCCGCCCGCCGCCGCCGCCCGGCCTGGCGCCGGCTTCCCGGGGCGTGCCGGGCGCCCTCCGGGGAGAGCGGCGGAGCGCATCCCCCTTCCGCCGCCCGCAGCCCCTTCTCGGGGCTCCTTCGGGCGGGCGGCGCCGCTGCAGCAGCCGGTACCCCCGGTGCAGCAGCCGGTACCCCCGCGGCCTCGCCTGTCCTCCCTCCTTCTGCCCAGCGGCGGTTGTAAGTCACGGAAAAAGGGGCTCACCGGCACCGGGGAGCGGTGTCCCGGTGGCGGTTCGGGCTCCAGGCTAACGCCCACGGTGCGGTGCCGTTAACGCGGTTCAGAAACGTTCTCAGGGTTGCTTGCGCAAAACCTCCATCCGCAGCGGGACCCCCCCGGGGCGGGCGTGTTTGCTGAGCATCCGCAGAACGGCCATGGTACCGGTTACCGAGTTAGCCACAAGCCACCTGTGGTCATTTATGAACTGAAAGAGGCCAGTGAAGGCTGTCGAGTCTTCAGCGTGGGGACGTATTCAATTATATATTTAGATACAACATCCCTGCGCGGCTTAAGAGAAAAGGTGATTCTGGAGATCGCCATCCAGAAAGTCTCTGTTTGGTCCAGAGTAAAATAATGGAACAAATGCTGAAGGAAAAAAAAATACGTAAGCAAGCCCCTCTGAGCTATAGGCAGCGTGGGCACATACAGAGGGGCGAGGCTGGGTGGACTCTCCAGCAATTGTAACCCAGCCGTACAGTAACTACGACAATGAAGAAAGGCATCTACACCATCTTGAAAAATAATTTCAGGTTGCCTTGGGCATAGGCTGATCACATGTAATGGAAACTGATTAAACATGTAAATAAAAGGTGATGGGAAACAGCACCATAAGGCAGGTCTGAGCTAAAAGTTCTGTGATGGAGATCCTGGCCTCGAAGGGCGCAGAGTCACGGCGGCAATCAATCAGCGTTCCCCAGGCATGGCAACCTGACTGAGAATTTGTGACAATACGGCTTAGGAGCCCTTGAAGGATGCAAAAGGGGAGGTGTCTAATTAGGGGTAAATTCATACTTTTACAAAATTGAACTTCCTTTGGAATTGATCCTGAATTGAGTGGTTGGTTCCCAGATCACTGAGAAGCTCAAAAATACCTTCCCTCACCTATTAGATAAAGATTTTTGAGGAATCCGTATGCAAAGGTTACAAACACGTTAACCAGTGCATAAGCTAAACCTCTGGTGGGCTTTTTGCGGTCTTGCAGCCAAAGTTTGGAAGCGTTTGGGTGTCAGCGAGTGGAGTAAGCACCGGTGGGTCTACATCCCGTCTTTCTGGAGTTCATGAGCAGACCAAGGGATGGCCAAGCTTCTTTGAAATTCCTGCTGCTGTAAAGGGTTGCGGTGCCCAATTCCCAGCTGCTAGTTAACAGCCTAAGCAGAGGAAACATCTCGCAAATGAAATTTATCATATGACATTAAATGTAATAATGTTGCAAACCCAGGAAAGAATACAGATGTAATGCAAAGGCAATCAAACATGCCAGGGCTCTGGACAAATGAAAGATAACACATACAGGGGAAGTAGGTCGTTGGTATTTATTTCTCAGGGGAAAAAGGCATTTTGACTGGAGCAGTTCTGAAGGAAACCTGATGGTGTTTGTGAATATCACAGAAATGAGCCAACAGTGTGATATGGCTTTAAAAAAAAAAGTGTTGTTTTGGTCTTTAAGCGCAAAAACCATCCTTTATCCGAGAGGCAGATCTCACGACTGCTCTGCTGAAGAAGCTCCCGTGCAAGTCAGATTTGGAAATCTTAATTTTGAAAATGTGCATGTAATTTGAAGCAGAGATGCCCAAATTACATGGTGAGTTTTTGCAGAAAAATTCTTTGCTGCTCATTCCCTCTGCTTTTTTTTCACCTACAAACAATCCTCTCTTTGTCGACTAATCAGGTTTTTTTTGAAAGCTGAGTATTGGGAAACTAGAGTTCATTAGAGATTCAGGGAACTTAAATAAGGGCGGAAAACCAATACTTCTTCTCTCCCAGTCTTTTCCTTTCTGAATAAAACCTTTAAAAGGGGAAAACGGGGGAAGAACAGTACCTGTCCTTCCAGGGGGGGTGTTTGCCCAGGGGCCACACTGCTCTGCCACACCATTGGTTCGCCCAGAGGCTCCCACTCGCTAATCGCACTTCTCTCTGCTTTCCTGTTTGCAGGTCCTCCTCCCTTTAAATCAAACCCCAACTTTTTCAGCTCTTCCATTCCCACCCATCCCAGTAAGAGTGATAAAACAGGCCTGTAAATCCATTAGGAGAGCTCCCACTGAGGAACATATTTAGGAAATAAAGGCATATGCTTTAGAAAACTGAGCAGAAACAGGCACATCCTTTTATAGGAAGAAATTATACAGGTTTTGAGTGGGCTGAGCTCGTGGGAGGAAGGAAGTGTGATACAAAGAAAAAGGGTGGTGCTAAATCTGGTCTATGCCTAAGGCTGGCATTTTATTGCCAAACTCATTACCTGGTGTGTTTATTCCAGATGACTGCAGAATTCAAACCCTGATAAACAAATTTCATTCTTCCATTAATAATATCCATTTATAATTAGTCATAATGTAAAAATAATTACGTTTAAACAACAATAATTACATCTAACAACAACCACCACCCTTATGTTTGAAGTTATTTAAATGCTTTAATCAATCATTCAAAGTCTGCAAAATGTCAGAACTAAGGATGCAACTTCCTGGGCACTGAATGAGTCAGGATCATATGAAGGAAATAATGTGTGAATTTTTCATGAAATCAGCATTACGCACAGGGGAGCCAGATAAAGATTGCTGAGATAATTGTGAAGCTGGCATTTACTTGCTTTCTAGTGTCAATTTTGCATCCCAAATAAGGACTTTCTTATCTGAATACATGGAAAGGGTTCATAGATGTTGGTTGCTTTCTAAGAGTTCCCTAATGTTGTTTTTATTGGGCAAAGTTTTAAAAAAGATCAGTTGTCTTGGTTACACTTGGAGCCGCTGCTGTTGTGCATCATCGTCATGATTTAAGCCCGAACCTTCTCTTTACACCTGTCACCAGAGCTGCAAAGGTAGCAGTGTAATGTACAGCAAGAAAGGCTCTTCTTTCCAAAGCCTGAGGCCAGGGATCAGCGCTGGGACTGGAGAGGTAAGGTTAGGAGGAAGGCCTGTCCAGATTTTCTGAAATAATTCTGAAAGGAAAAACAGCAGGCAAAGTAGAAGGCCTGGCCCTAGCTTCATTGTTGGTTTGGTTTCACAGATGTAATAAAGTCCACCAAGAGCTCACTTGAGGTCTCCAGACTGCTTCCCCTAGTCGCCTTCCTTCTTGCGTCTTCCTGACCGGTCGGTGGTCGGTGGTGAAGACACCTCTCTGCCTCTGGACACACATGACAGTGTGGGCTCCTGCTTTCTCTTACAGAAGACTGCAAGATGGCCGAATCTACAGGGGTCTTCCCATCCCAGCTTTCCTCCACAGGGTCCAGGGACAGTCAAGACCTCTGACTTCCCAAATTGTTGTCCTCCCCAGCCCAAAGAAGTCAGGGCCGAAACAGGACCGCATTTCAGCCCTCAACCTCTGTCTTTCTACAGAGAGGAGACGTGCCGCAGCACCCAAACGAGACAAGCCGCTGACTGCAGCGCATCTCTCTGCAGTTCGCTCCTGGCACTGTGATTAAGGCAGAAACCTCCTGGGAATGCATCTGTGGTGAGACACTTGGACTTGGCTTTCTTGCTATGGGCTAGTTCCTAACGGGCACAAGCTACTTTTGGGATCTGGCTCAAGATCATTGCTCCCTGAGGGAACAGCAAACAACCATCCCAGCGCTGCAATTCCAGACTTACCGTTTCTCCCAGCTGCTTTATTCACCAGAGGTTTGGGTCTTCTGCTGTGCTAAGCCTTGCTGTGCCTGGTCTTTTTCCTTCCTTTTCTCCTTTTGAAGGGACCGCAGCCTAACAAACCCTTCCCTGCCCAAATGGCTAAAAACCACCAGCTCCAGGTGCCTGGCCTTGTGCTGCCCCTTCCCTACTGTGATATGTGACTCCAAGAGCAGGGGGTTAAACCTTCCTCCTAACAAATCTGTAGGGAAGGAAGTGCAGGCACAGCTCCCCAAGGGCAGATTGTTATCCCAACAGCATAAATCTGAGACCTTTTAATAAATGGCGGCAGGGGGATGGGGGATAAACCTTTCCTGAAATATATTGTGGAGGACATCCTTGCCCTGCAGCCTCTCCATCCCACCTTACACCGGTGCAAGGAGACATGAAGCGGGCACAGCTCGTCCCTCCTGCAAAGGCCAGAGCTCTGCCCCTGCAGCCCTGGCTGCCACCTGCCAGCACGCTGGGGCCAAGGCTTTGGCCCTTTCCCAGAGCCGGAGGCCTCCCCGGGGGGTGACAAGGCGGAAGGAAAAGGGAGAAGAGAGAGGAGAAGGGGAAAGGGAAGGAGCAGGCACCAGGGGCTGGGGCACCGCTCAGAGGGGAAGCACTGGGGACACCAAGTTTGCTGCATGGGTTGGAAACCATCGTCAGACCACTGTGGGCTATCTAGAGGTTCCCGCACATTTGCAAAATTTTTGCTCTCCCCGAGGGTGTGTGAGTGGCCAACAGCAGGCGGGGAGAGCCCAAGGCATCAGCTGTCCCACCTGTGCGTGGGGGCACCCTCTCCTCTCCCCTGCCCCGTCCCCCAGCCTCAGCAGCACTGCCCTGGCAGAACTAAGCAGCAGGACAGGCAATTTTGCTACCCGAAGCACCTTGCTGCCCTAAGCACCTGCCTGCTTGGCTGACACCCATGTCCTATCTCAGAGGCTGATGCAAAGGAAAAATAAAGCCCCTGAGGCAGACACATAACCCAGAGACCAGCTCAGACACCTGGCAGCAGAGCACCAGCCCTCTCTGCCTCGCCTGAGGCAAGGAAACTTGCTCGAAACTGGCTGCATCAGTGAACAGCGCAGCCAGAGCGTGTTCGCAGACCAAAACAGTTGGTGCTAGCAACCCCCGGCTTGTGCTCTACCCACCTGGGACAGGGATGGGTGCTTCAGTTGAGCTCCTCTCTGGGCCTGGGAACCGACAGCCCTTGGGCAGCCTGTGAGGGGTAGGTGCACCCCCCCAGCTCATCTCCCAGCGGAGCTTCGGTCAAAACTCCCCAATGCGTGGTGAGGGAGGGACCATCAGGACACTTGCTATGAAAGCAGCATCCTTACCCAAAGCAAAGACATGCTAAGGTGTCCACTTAAAGCCAGTGTTCGCACGCTTTGTATTTCACTGAAATGCATCCAGAGCAATTACAAAATGGGACAGACAAGGCAACCATCAAATACGCAAAGCACTTTCCATAGATGCTGCTGATAAACAGCATAACCACATCACAAAACTGCATAAGCATCCTAGGGAGCAAACATGCAACAAACTCTACACAGACTGAGAGCTGGCGCTTGTTGAAGGCATTTCTGCATCTCTCCCAAGCCTGTTTCACTGTTGGCTTCACAGGGGAACTCACCAACTGTATATCCAGAAATCTCATCAGGTTTTGTGTGCTGAATGTCAGTGCAAAGCAAAAATTACTAGTTTGGGGCCTGAATTCTCATTTCAGTTGCTACCTGTAGTTTTGTAGCAGTCAATAGGTGTAACTGAGCAGAAATAAAAGTCTGGCCAAAGAAAATCTCCCAACTCTCAGACTGTGTGGAGCCAGAGACCAGAATTTTCTTTCGCTCAGCAATCTGCTACTCCCTCTTAACAGCTGAATCATGTTAAAATATATATTCAGAAACATAAGCAGGATTACTCCTCACTGTTCACCAGCAAGACCGCTAAGCAGAGTAGAGTGCCAAGGCTGCCTCGGGGAGCATGCCTGCTGCCTCAGACCCCCGGGACAGTTCAGTGGCATGGCAGCAAAGGTCTTGAATTGGTCAGCAAGGTGAAGGATCCAGCCAGGCACACACAGCATCCTTGTGGGTGGAAATGCTGCTGGGGCTCAGGGACTGCTGTTGGTGCTGGGGCTGCCCCAAGCCAGGCAGAATGGCAGCTCTCTACCTGAGGCAAGGCAGGGACATGAAGGAGAATGTGGCCGAGGGGAGGTATGGAAATTGTGTTTGCAGGATGCAAAATAGGATTTCATGGCCTGGGCAGGCAGGAGGAAAGGCTGGAAGGAGACCTGTGGGGGAAACAGGACCTTCAGGTGAATGGTGAAGGGTTTCCTCTATAGAACTGCAAGTCATTAAATTAATGTCTTCAGCTTTCTAAAGGGCCCATGTTCAACCACCTTTATGGGCACATTTCTGAGGAATGTAAACAATGAAATGTGAAGGACTTTAAAAAACAGGTCAAAGTCTGCTGTCAGCTGAGTCCCTAGAGCAGCTCCGATTCCTTCTGTAGGAGAGGAGGCCAGCATTTCTGAGAGACACAAACATCGTGCTGCAGAGGACAAAATGTCCCCAACAGGCACATTATCCCACTGCTGCCCTCTCTGAGCTTTCCTGGCTCTTCACTGAAACAGTCGATGCTGGCTCTCTGGCCAGCCCTCTGCAGCCAACCCTGGGGGGCCAAAACTGAATTTGATCCCCAACATCCTCAGGGTAAAGCCTTGCCCACTTCAGGCTGCCCTGGGGCTTTTCTGTGCACCTCAGGAGGTATCCCACCACGAATGCCTGCACAGCCAGCTCAGCTCCTGTTTCCAGCATCCTCCTTGAAGCAAAAGCTCAAGTGGGAAGAAACCGGACAGTTGCCATTGTCTGTGGGTTCATCTGCACCGAGGGAAAGGTATGTCGTGCCCTTCCACCATACCTGGTGAAAACAAGGCAGCGCCTTGCTTCCACCTGCAATAGCAGGAGGAAGGAAAAGAGAGTTGTGGGGGAAAGAGAGGTACATGTCACACTGCTAACGCATGGGAAGACCATGGGAAGACCACAGAAAGCCTTGTCTTCTTTAGGATTTTACTCTCATTTGCACTAATGTTGAGCTAAGAACATCTTTTTCTCTATTTGCCAAGCTCACTTGCCCAGACCATTTGTAAGATGTTTACTGAGAAAATAAATCCATTAATTTTTTCTCATGAAAGTTTAGAGCCTTCCTGGAACGAAGGCAAGTGCAGATTTCCTACATTCACAGATTTCCGATGCCAGTAGAAATTAGTCTAGAAACAGGCAAGCTGTAAAGCACGATGTTGAACTCTTGCCAGCCTTGTGACGGCATCATCCCATAGACTTCCGCGTGCTGCTGCGCATTGGCCCTGCTGTGGGATCAGCATCAGGGCTCAGTGGTGCTAAATAACGCTTCAGCAGCTGAACAGGCACAGGGAGGAAAATCGACAACATCCCAGCAAATCATCTTCACCTGGGAGAGGTCAGGGCATGGTGTAAAGGCAGGCTGGGTGCATTTCCAGATTACAGACTACGTCCTTCTCTCAGTTGTGTTATTTTCATGCCAGGGACCCAAGCTCTGATGATCTCGGTGCCTTTCTCACTGATTTACACCAGTATCAGCAATGGGCGACTCAGGTCCATAGTGCAGGAGGCCTCTGGGATAAGGCCTGCTCCACCGAGATGACAGTGATCAAATGTGAGAGCATAAATCCCCAAATAAAGACCCTGTGTGCCAACTGTTGTCTTCGGTTAGAGCACTGCAATCCCCTACCTACAGCTTGACAGAGCCCAGCAAACTGGCAGTATTTCCTGGAGTGTATTAAGAGAGAAAAAGGAGAAATAGCCAGCCATGTTATTTTCTGCTATAAATAGGTTCAGCTTCTCTCATTTGGATCTTTGCCTGATGATGCCTGCAGGAAAGTTGGCCCACTGGCAGGGCAGCAGCCCTGAGCAGTTTCAGTGGTGATCCAGAGAGATTTCATCAATAGGTGGAAAATATGGGAAATATTTCATGTAGCAAGCCCAGTCGTTGCCTCAGGTACAGCCCAGTGTTAACAGCTTCAATGAAAGTGCATTGGCGTAATTGGGAGTGTTGGCAGACAAGCCAGAGTGAATCAGACGGGGGGGAGGGGGTGTGAGAAGTCACCGGCTGTTTGCTCTGCTGGAGATTTCCACCCCCACAGCAGTGCTGGTAGAAACATGTGCCCGTGCTTCATCCTTTTCCGTGTATCGTCTGCTGTCTTCTCTACCTTCAGCAGTGCTGGCACCGCCGGCCCCAGCTGCTGGAATCCCCAGTTCCAGCAGAGGAGGAGCAAAGAAATACTGGGGAGATGGGTCTTAAACTGCCCCAGCTGTCTGCTGAGTAAATGCTGAGCCTTGAAGTTGGGATTTGACAGAGATTTGGGTTTTTTTTACTACCGGGGGTTCTGGCAACAGCTAAGTGCTTGTTTTGTTCTGGGATGCAGTTTGGGTCCTCTGCATAACCCCCAAGTCTGCATCTTCCTTTGCCCTTACACCCTGCAGCTCGGGTACAAGGTTCACAGGCACCAAAAGGCTGTTAAAGCTCAGTCCCTCCTCATACGCCCAGCCACAAGCCTGCAAAGTATTCCTGCTCCTGTTTCTCTTTGAGTGTCTTTGTGCAAGAGGAGGGATAATGTAGACAAATAATACCAGGAAATGTATTAATTAGGTCTGAACCTTACCTGATGTTAGTGGAGGCATACTGCTTTACATTGTCTAGCCATGTGAACCTTGGGTTTTTTAGCTTCTTTTAAGGTAATTTAATAAGAAGAAACAAGGAGAGGCAGCAGTGAGTGACCAAAGCGCTTGCTTCTCCAGCTAACACCTGCATCGCACAAGCCAAAGCGGCTGTTGCAGACATTCATTGGCAGAGCAGAAACAGAGAGGCAGCAGCAGTCTCTCACACAGCTTGGGTAATAACAGGGTAGCAGCCAGGATCATTGTCTTATATATTAACTAAGAAAGGAGCGACCTTCTGATTTTGCTGCCCTAATTGCCACGTTGCAGTATACAGAGCGTGCTTCTCTCCAATGCCCTACTACTTCTCTCAGCTCCCCCTTTTTGTCACCTTTACTGGCACTGTGTTTATCAGCATGTAGTGCAATATCTTATATTCTCAATTAGATCATTTATGCATGCAAACCCTCTTTCCTCTTCATGAATTCCTGCTTCCTCACACCGCAGGCTGGCAAGAGCCAGCTCCTATAAAGACTCTTCTGGAAACTAGTCCAATCCCATAAAATCCCTATTGAACTCAACAAAGCTTAAATCAACAAGTGCCGTCTATTTCCTGAGGTCAAGCATTTCTTTCAGTTCTATTTTAAGCCAGTGAAAAGAAACCGGAGGAAACAAAAGCTGTTTAGATACTCTCCAAGCTGTGGCTAGTGGCTCCCGCCTGGAAAGCTGGGCTTGGTGGGAGCCAGCAACCATGCTGCTGAAATACCTGCTTCCTAATTTCGGTCCTATTGTCAAACATGACCAAAAGATGTTCCATTTCCCCAGCCTAACTGCATTTGGGAACAACTTGGCTTGGCATGCCTTGAGCTGGAGGATCCATGGAGTAATTAGTAAGCGAGGACTTGATCATCTTTGTTTTGTCGCTAGACCTCAGTGCAGTGACTGAGGTCTGATTCATACTGACGCCAAGTTCCTTTTATATGACAGAGCAAATGCAATCAAAAACCATGTCCATCGGTCTTTGCTGTTCTTGGACCAAGTAATTGATTTTTAGCTCGGTTTCCCATGGTAACAAGGCTTTCTGATCACCAGCTGCACGTGTTGGCCCTAATAGCTTTTGAATCCACTGCTTCATTTCAGCCAAATGGGATGGCAAGATTGAGGTCTGAAAGATAATTAAGTTCCTACAAGTTTTCGGAAAACGGCCTGTGTGTGGCAGACCCCATTAGTGCCACATCGGTACCTTCACTGCATATGGGAATTCAATGACTCCGTATTGGACACCAGAGATTCCACCAAGGGATAAAGCTCTTGTAAAGTACCTTAACTAGGGGCAACCTTCACCCGGAGGTTGCAATCACCCATGGATGCAAATCCACAGGAGACCAGGCTTCCTTCACTCTGAGCGTTCATAGAACAACTTGCTGCTTTAAGGGAGCATAATGGGTGTTAAATAACAAACAGTATAAAATTAGGACTGTGTATGAGGGTCCATCACAGAAATCCCTAGTAAAAAATACAAGAATCTGCAAAAGTTGGTGGCTGTTGAGCATCAGAGAACAAATACTGCCAGCAAAATAGAATGTAAATCAGGAAGATATCCATGTGCAAATATTGTTCCTTTCTCTGGTCAGCCAGACTCAAACTTCTACTCAATTAATTGCGTTTGACTTCAGGGAGTGTTTTTATTGAGTCAAGACTGCAAGACTTCCCTCCAAGCACAGCTCAGGAAGGAAGGTGGCAGGTCCCAGGGTAGCTGTGCATTAGCTCCCAGGTATAACCACGCACTGCAAGCACCTGCTGAGCTGTCAGCCCTGAGCACGCCCTTCCCCGCACCGTGCAGGCATGGGATGGGGCTGGAGCATCCCCGTACCTGCAGGCTGAGCTGCCGGCGCAGCCCGCGGTCTAGGGCCCATCAGTCAGCCCTGGCAGTGGAGCAGATGGGGGCATCTTTCCTCGTGCATCAACTACTCCTACGCAACACAGATGGCACTGTGAGCTTCTGCTCTGCCCTTGCTGGGCACAGTGTGGTCACGACCCTCTCCCATCCTCAGGGAGATGTGGTCAGGCTTACCAGCGCAGGACAGAGGTTGCTTCAGCAGAAATATGCAGTGCCCCTTGGCTGCCCCCCCCGCAGGGGATGGGGCAAGGGGTGTTGCCTGGGATGATGGGAGGGACTGTGCTGTTGTACTGGGCTCGTGGAAAAAAAAGAGTGGTTGTGTGGGAAACATTTGATTTAGTTAGGAAACCAGTGTGCCAGACTGGTGCCTGAATCAGAACTGTGTTAGGCCAAAGCTTTCCTGGGGTCAGGGTCACAGTGCTGTCGCCGAGTGGATGCAGAGCCAGGCCAGCTGCATACAGCCTCTTTACAATTTAAGAGCAACAGGCTGCAGTGCTGGACCAGAGCATCTCATCCTTTACCAAAACACAAAGCCAGCCCCCACCCCAGACCCCTGCCTGGTCCCAGCTGGGGCAATGCCTTCTCTGTTCTGGGATTTCATATATAAAATTCCCCATCTCTTCTTTCTGACTCCCTTGTTTGCTGTCTTCACAGCTCATCCCATCTGTCCCCATTTTAAAACCTCCTTTCCTCCCTCTTTTCTCACTAGCTCTTCTTCTGGTGACGCTTCTCCCACCCACAACACAGCCTCGTTTGTACCTGCTCTGACCAGGCTTGTGTGTGAAAGGATTAAATCATCATTTGAACCAGATCCAAGGGACATCACTGGGCAATGGAAACTGAAAATATTAACTAAATCAGCCGCTTCGTGCTTCGGAAGTTGTTTTTCCTGCATTGCAGATGGGGGGTGAGCACTCGTACCATTTACCATCACTCTTCCTCTCTGTGTGAGCTGGCAGGCAGAGGGCGTGCAACATGCTGTTTGCTGATGAAGAATAAAAGCATGAGGTACACCTTTTCTTCTCTGTGAGCTGGAAATCCAGGGGCTCTTTTATGTTGTGCTTGGAACATTTGACTCAGCAGCTGAATTTTACCCACTGCCTCCAAACCTCTCTTCTGCAGAGAGCACTGCCAGGAGTTGGATGGATGCAGGTGATGGTTTTCAGGCAGGAACTGATGCAGAGGTTTTGCGTTCTCAGGTAGGATGCAGCACGTCCCAGTAAGGGCTTCTTCCCAGGCTCCCACACAGCGGTGGCCACAGAGCCCCCATCTCTTTGTGGAACCACTGGCCCATGCCCATCAGATCTCTGCCTTCAGAGCCTCAAGGTTGGAGCAATGCAGAGTAACTGCCATCTGGGAAGGCCAAACATGTTCTTTGCCTCCAAGAAGTAGCTTAATCCTGCTTGGTGAAGGGAGAAAGTCGTCTTTCAGCTGGGGCTGACAGATTCACTGTGGCCCCATCCAGTAAGTGAGCATCATCACAAACTCTGCCACAGATAAAGAGGCTGGGACTCAGACACAGTACATGTTTTATTATTAAAAAATGCATAAAAACTAAAGACATGCTTCCCAAAGTTAGAGTCTATATGTACAACTGCGCTTCCCAGGCAGCTGCAGGGAGCATAGCCTTCTGCCCTCACTGCAAATGTGCACCGCACAGGTTTTTGTTACCCTTTGTTAGGTGTTATCTTCTCACCTGCATTTACAGCATACCAGCTAAATGAAGAGAAAACCCTGTACCGCCTGGGGTAGAAGATGGTGCAGTTTGTATCTGCGACTGAGAAACCGTACTGAACTTCTGGAGACAGCTGTAGGACAGCGCTGTTAAGTAGGAAACTTACGGAAAGGACCCATGCCCAAGCCCCAGGCTGAAATTTCCCTTCCCTAGGAAGTGTTCTCACTAGGGGCTGAAACTGGACCGGAATTTTGTAGTTAGCCCCGAACCTTACAAGAAGCAAATACTGGGCATCAAAGGGTGGAGTGTTCTGACACCAAGTCTGCAATCTCATTTGACTTATTTGTCCCACCTTTGCCGACTCAGCAAATGGTGACATTTGTGGTATTTGTTTCTGAGGAAGAGCAATGTGGAATCCTAAGTCTTGTGATACAGCCGAGTTTTCAGCACACTGGAAATAAAAGAAATTAAGATCTAGCAAATATTCAGGATAAGTAGAGTAAGATGTAACTGCACTTCCTTGCTGGGAACCACTGCACAAAACAAATGCCGATTTACAGTAAAATATTAAATTATTAAAAACCACACAAGCACTTGCAGTTATAGTGAGCCAGACATGCTGATTGGAAAACAAAACAAAACCCGAAGAGCAAAACCATTAATTTTGCCCTGTCTGGAAGGCTGCAGTGATAACTAGTCTATGTTCTGATGTGACTTTTACAGTGTGCCAGAAGACCTCCTAAACAGGAAGGCCAGTGGTTCTCAAGCCTTTTCACCATGAGGACTCTCTCTTCAGAAAGAGATCTCCCAGTTGATCCCTTCCCTCCAACACGCACACTTTCCAAAACAGATTTCGCACATTCACTACAGCAGCTACAGCACTTGGTTATTTGAAAATGTCATAGCGCTGTTAAAGAGAAAGATTAAACAAATCCTATTTTAAAGCAAATGCTGAATCCTGCTCCCGCTGAAACTGAAGCAAGTCTGCCATTCTGTATCTAAGCTGTCTCCTTCCTCTCCTGTAGGGCAGCACTTAGCATTAATTAGCACTGTTTCCCCATACTGCTGTTAAGTCCTCTCTACACTGTTTCCTTTCCATCCTTTTGAAGTTGGATTCTGTCCTCACACAGGCCAGCTGCTCTCCCTCCCCTCGCATTTTAATGCCAGCTGCAAGTCTGGTCAGGCCTGAACTGGCATCAAACAGAAGAAAAAGAAAGACATGAAAGAGGTACATGGGGTGAAGAGGGATGCTGGATTTTCATTTTTTCTAATTTCACCACTCATCAGAACGCCTGAAACTCTTAAAAGAGCCCCAGACTGAGGAAGCGGCAAGTGTAACTGCATGAAATAAGCCAGATGTTCAAATTCAGTGCTGGGTAGAAGCAGCTCCGCAGATCAGTTTGAGAACCACTGAGGTAGGCAACAAGTCTAGGCAGTACTGCTGAGTGAACACAAGGGGAATTTTGCCCTCTTGTCCTGAATGACAGTGTAAATACCCACTAGTGTTTTCAGAGGTACCAGTCCCGAAATCACGCAGCCAGGATCGAAGACAACATCTACACGAGAGCGAGCACTGACTGAACAGAAGGTGTATTCAGCTCTGCTCCAGCAGTCAGTGAGAAGGAGCAGAGCACAGACTCTGACTGCCCGCCTTAGCTTTGAACTTTCAGTGGGATGCGATCAACCTGTAACCCTTCAAACCCACCCTCCCCCAAATTCAAGGGGTCGTTGGGGTTGCGGTCCTTCCAAGCCGTCCGCCACTGCAGCCCACACAGGTGGTGAGAGCTACAAAAGCTGCCCAAGAGCTCTGGCCAGTGCTGTTCAAAGCCATTCCAGATCCGGCATCAGAGCCCCAGGCGACGTGGCACTGCGGCTGCACACATCCCGTCCCAGGGAAGCAGAGTGTCACTGCTATGTACAGGCTAACAACTTTTCTCTCCTTCTGTCTCCAGCTCATACAGAAGGCTTTTGTCCTCCCCTTCCTGCCCATCTGGATGCCTTTCACCCTCAGCATCATCTCCAAGGCACAAGGGGCTCATGATGTAGCGATAGTCACTTGTGACAGCAGCAGCTGCCCCAGCAACGGTCTCTTCACCGTCCGTGTTTCCAAAGGAGGCGTGCAGGGCAGGGTCACTCGCAGACGCCTCTTTGTCCTTCCCAATGTTGACATAGAGAGGATCTTGACTGGAAGAGAGTGTGGACATCCTCCCCCGAATCATTTCCAGCTGGGACCGGAGCACTCCGAAGCTGGGGCGTAGCTTGGGCTCAGGATGCCAACATCTGCACATGAGATCATAGCTGCAAAATAGAAGGAGACAAGAGCACTGAGAAGTAGAGCAGCCACCCCCTGCACCTCCAAAGAGGGGCTCTGCACAGCGCACCTTAAAAAGCACAGACACTTTCCCCAAAACCTATCAGCCTCGGCCTTGCACAGGTGACAGCATGTGGGCAGCCATTATGGATCTAATTCCTTGTTCCTTCCCACATACAAAGGCATTCTCATTTTGGTCAAAATAATTATTTAGACAGTACCAGAAAACCCAAAAGCCCTGTCAAAGGATGCTGAACTTCTTGGTAAAAACTTTGTTCCACTGTCTCTGAAGAGCTAGAATAGGACTGTGAGTGTGACACCACTTAGTAATAGCTTTTGAATTTGTTCACCAAAAGCATCCTGACAACCTCTGCTGCGGCTGAAGCCATCCCTCCAAATTCTAGTTCAGGAGCAGATAAAACACAGGAAGAAAGAAAACAGAGATCCAACTGTGGGAGGTGCAAGTTCCAGAATATTCTTTTTTCACACCGTGCTGGCTCAGTGCTCCTGGTGCAATGGAGTCGTGTCGCTGTTGCTGCCCAACAGGTTTGGCAGCAGGACTGGAAAAAGGCACAGTGGGTTTGTTTAGAGGGCTGTGGAGGAACGGACAACAGCTTCACTGCTGGGCTGAAACGGCCTTTCTACTACAAAGGAACCACCCCTACGCAGAAGACATGTTCAGTGCTGTTACCAGCTTCAGGCCCCATCCTGCAGCGTTTCTCCTGCGGTCAAATGCCAGCCACCTCAGCTCTAGTTGCTCAAGGGCCAGTGTGAGGAGACATTGGTGGCCCCGAGAGCCTGTGCTCGGGCAAGGAGGGCAAGTAGCTGTGCTCCCCTGTGGCCCCCTTTGTGGCTGGGCGCCTGCGCGGGCTGTCCTCCCACCGGAGCCCACGGGGTTGGAGTGTGGCCAGAGCCATTGTCCTCCTCCTCTTTGTGCATCACCCGCAAGACTGGCAGCTGCATTCCTATGGCGTTATTGTTGCCAGTTCTGCAGGGAACAGGGACAAAGCACTGTACTGGCACTGAAAAACACCACAGACAAACGAACCTCAGTTACACTTGTAAATGGAAAAAAATCTGATATGGCCTTTACTGGGAAATAAAGCATTTCATGATGGCTTTTATTTTACTTTTCGCGTCCCTTGCTTGCTATCAGCTTTACAAGACTGTTTTTGATCTCACACTAGTTTTACAGAAAGCTTCTATGGCTCAGTTGTCTTAATCCTGATTTACGTCCCTCACAAACAGTAGAAACAACTCTAAATGGTCCAGATAAAAATAGAAACTTCCTATTCTGTGGCACCAATTTATTTTCTTCTATCCTCACTGGAAAACAGAAGAAATTCATTTGGAAAAAAGTTAGAAAACTACTGGCTATACTGAATCAGCCCAAAAGTCCATTTGCACCAGTGGCCACTAGCAGATGCTTGGGGAAAGCACGTAAGGTGAGGGCAAGCATGTAGTGAGATATTTCCGTGTATTCTTTCAGGTCTCAATAACCTGTAGCTCAATGGCCCCTCAAAATGGAGGCTGTACCTTTTTAGTAGTTTTTGATGGATTGTTCCTCAATGCCTAGCAGGTTTTTGAATCTCTTCTCTATTTCTGGCATCTGTAACATCCTATGGCCATAAGCTACTCTCAGCAGTCAAGATGCAGACATGTAATGAATGTAAGCAGTGGTATAACCGTGTTTCCATTTCAACTTTGGAACAGTTAAAATGAACTGCTGAGAAGATAAAAGTGTACAGCTTTAATAACAAGAGTACAGATTATTCCCTATGGGGAAAAAAGGCTGGAGAAAGGAAACCATGTGAAATAATCCACCATCAGAGCAGGAAGGAAGAGGGAGGAAAGAGGACTTCATGTTATCCATTTTACAAATAAGGAGTGGCTTGAAAAGGCCACTAAACTCATAGTTATGTCTTGCTCTGGGCATGACCCTGAGAAAACAGAGACTTGCTTGGGCACTCAAGTGAAATGTTTTCACCTTGTCCGGCCTAGGCAAGCTTCTACCCTGGGAGAAGTTATGGTGACACTCCCTGGGGGACCTCAGCCCTGTGTGTGGACTCCAAAAAACTCCAGCCACCACCCATGGAGCAAGGGTTCCTGAGCAAACATTTCACGTAACCTGCTGGCCAAGAATGGCCCCTTGGCTGCAGGACTAAGGCAGGAGCACAGACTGCAGCATGTGGCTGCCTGCTCCCCCGTGGGCCACCCGAGTCCTTCCTGCAAGTCTGAAAATGTGCGAAAGCAGTATCTGCAGAGTTGTCCTGGTTTTGTTTCACCTGTAATTTAAGGTGGGACACTGATCTACAGAACCTTAGATCCTCCTATCTGCTCTCTTCTCTTTCATCCTGCTATTTCTGTGAGAGTAGTAGATCCAATTTTGAAAACCAGGCTAAGCTTTGAAAGACACATGCATGCCACTGCCTCTGCAATCCAGTTTCCTCTTAGTCTGGCTAGATTACTTTTCTATTCAGCCTTCAGGGTATCCCATGAAACTCATCTCTTTTCTCAGATGCTGGCCTGAGAAGGTAGGGAGCAGAGAGTTTCTGGAAACACAGTTATAGTTTCCACAAAGCCTAATGTTGACAATGTTCAAACCCTTGAGCCAAGTTAGCTGCTCGTGTAGCTACCGCAGGTTCCAGGGAGCTCTGCCAGCAGAGTATCTGGTAGCTAACACAGAGACTTTCTAGTGAATGCCTCTATGTACTGGGAAGTGAACAGATTCAGATCAGCATCCCAGCCAGCTGCCCCTGTTTCCTTCCATCGAGCCAAACTTCTCAAGGAATCGCATGTCAGCAGGGCGAGGAAGTACTCACACATCTTCCAGGCACTCCGGCGGCTGCTTCAGCCTGTTCCCACTGATGAGGTAGTTGTAGATTTCTGCATTCTCAATGCCAGCATAAGGGGTTTGCCCTCGGGTCACGATCTCCCACATGGTCACCCCAAACGCCCACTGAAAGGGAACAGCACACAGAACAAGTGAACAGACCGTTCCCTGCTCGCTGGGGTGGGGTTTCATGCTCAGACTGTGCCAACCCTCCCAGTCTGGGGTAGTATCACATGAGCAGCAGTCATGCAAGGACTATCCAAACTCTAGCTAGAAAACAAAGAAATGAGCCATCAGATGCTGCTGATGCTGACACATCATCTTGGGAGACAGCTGAAGGCCCTGTCCGGTCCCATCCTGCAGAGGAGCAGGGGAAGGTTTGGGAGCTACTGCTGACTTCCACCTGCAGACCTCTACCAAGCTTCTCCTACCCACAGTTCTTTAAGGTATGTGGTATCAGTTTTGTGGTTCCCAGCTACAGGAAGATTTTGGGTTGAGGCTCACAAAGCAGTTTCTTAATTCATTGAGCCAGATTCTAAGTTACTGGAAATGTACAGGCACAAATGAAAGCAGAGTTTAGCCAATAAACAGGGCAAGGAACAAACCACTTATGGCTCATGGGTCTTTTTTTGCTCTACACTGCAACAGTTGTACTTCTACATTTAAACTAAACTGCAAGGTTTGTTAGGTGCAAAAAATTATTACTTTCACAAGCCCTGTCCAGTGTCTATTGTAAACTGGCTGAACTAGCAATCACCAATCACTAAACACTCTACAGTGGTTACAGCACCTCTGCTGCACTTGTACACGACTGTGTGGGTTACATGCATTTCAAATGCCACCTTCAAATTGTCATGCTGAAGAGAAAGCAAAAAGAAAAAGAAGAGACTGCTTAAAGAGAGAGAGAAAGGAAGAGGAGAAGGGGAAAGGTGAAGGAGAGGATGGAGATAACCACTGAGAAATGAAGGACCAAAGGACAAGAGGAAAAGGGTTCATGACTTCTGCCATAAACCACTCACGCATATTTTTAGTCTTGAGTTCTGACAGCACCCAAGGCAGAGGTAGCACTCTCCCTCAAACACAAGGCAAACTCCCTCTCTCATCACCAGGGCCTTTTCCTACCCTCAATGAATACAGAAGGATTCCTCCACTTCAGTACGAATACAAGTGGTCCCCAAATGCACCAGAGCAAAACTCACCACATCACTGTGTGTTGTGTACAGATTATCCGCCAGACTTTCCAGAGCAAGCCACTTCACTGGCAGCTTGGAGGCACAGCCCTGACGGTAGTAGTCTCCACTGTAGATTTTCTTAGAAAGCCCAAAGTCTGCAACACTCACGTTCATGTTCTCATCCAACCTAAGGGAAAGTTTCAATGACTAAGAAAAGTATGTATTGGCCACCTCAGGACAAAAAAAAAAAAGTTATGTCCAGGGAACTGAGGTATATAGTTTACCAAGTACTACCCAGAAGCATAATGACCTCATCTACTTGATGACCAATGTGAAATAGTTTAGTGGTCTCAAATCAGTTCCTTGAGACTAACAGGAAGATAATTAGGACTAAGGAAATGGCTATGCTCAGATGGTCTACTCTGTTATATAAAGTGAACTCAGATATTTTCTGTAGTTTCCAAGACTATCAGAGGACATCTGTAGTGCTCACTGTTACCACCAAGGCCTGCACCCTGTATAGGCAGTCAAAAAAACACAGGGTGCTTGCCTAGACTGCCTATTACAACTGCTCAGACTAGATCTGCAACATCTTCATTCCAGGCCTGGTTAATGGTCTCAATTGCTCTGTCACTCACTTAAACCCAGACATGTTGGTAGACAGTGCATGTAAAGCCCACAAAGACTTCATGCTCCCAGGCCTCGTAAAGGATTCCCTGCTTTCCCCAGATGTGCTGAAATAGGCATTCGGCTTCCTCTGGAGGCTGTCTGTATTTTTTAGATGTTTAAAAATAGGAAATCAGTATGGGTTTCTCATAAATGTCAAAGCAGGCTAACCTATCATTTTTCATTATGACTATCAGGCTCCTGTCTGTACATCTGGATGTTCAAATGCCTTTGGAAATCTGTGTCTCATTGCGGATTTTACCGGTTGTCGTGGTTTTGTTCAGAGGCAGAGTTCTGTCTGCCAGAATGGGTTGTTCCTTAGTCCATTCTCAGGGAAGAAGCAAAGTGGAAAGGATAAAAAAGGACTTTTCTTCCCTTCAAAGCAGACAAGGCAGTTTGGGGACTAGAACAGCATCGTGGGATCATACAGTGCGTTCACCGTGCAATTATTTCTAAAGGTATTCTCCACAAGCTTTCAGGGAAATTCTACACTTCTTATATTGTGATAATCAAGTCCTCAAAATAGATACAAGAAACACAGACTACAGGCTACAATGAAAGTTCCTTTCTCCTAGCACAGCCAAATCCATTCTCTCCTGTTGGTTGCATTATATTGCAGAACAAATAGCCCATGCTGACACACAGCCATTAGAGTGACTAATTACAAATACATATTGTAATCAACTCTATGAAACTGTATGTGCAGACCAATGATGGAAAAGTTCCTTATAAATAGGGTCCATCTGGAAGCTCAGTGGGACATTAGGAGTTGCTCCCTGCTCCCAGCACCACCACCACCCCCATTGGCCACGGCTCCCCTATGCCTACTCTCACTTAAACGCAAGGACCAGCATCCTTGGACAGGACTTCTCCCCACTTCTGTTGCACGAAAGGCTTCTCATCCCCCTCTCACCCACTCTGGTCTTTCTTTTCTCTAAAAACTCATGGGTCACTTACATGCAGTTCCGAGCTGCAAGGTCCCTGTGTATGAAATTTTTTGAGCTCAAGTACTCCATCCCGCTGGCAATGTCAATCATGAACTTGAGGAGTGTCTGAACAGGCAAGTTCTGAAAGAAATAAGAGTTTAAGTTCTGTTCCTGGAAACTTTCAAGGCAAAACAGCAAGATTTACTGGTAGGTTACTGAGCAGGGATGGGGGATATAGGGAGGCGATGAAATGGAGGAGTTGGTCCTCAAAATGCATGAAATGAAATACTCCGACACCACACCTCGCAGCTTTCTCCAGTATTAAAATCCAGTCATCTGCTGGTGCCTTTGGGAGACCAACCCTGAGCTGATCCACGTACATTCTCTGAAAATCCACACTCTCCCAGAAGGAATTCTACAGTAAGACAGACTTACAAAAGGGTTTTCCCCGATCCGTGACATCAGCAGAAAAGCATGAAGGTCTCCATGCTTCATGAAGGGCAGGATCACCATGGGGATTGGGAGACGGCCCTTGGGACGGCTCCGTAGACTGACTCCTGATGAGGACACACACAGCAAAGGAGTTTTAGCAAACAGATCAGTCCCAAGGGGAATCTTACAGGCTGCTGTGCCTTTCTCTTACAAATTTGAAGGAAAATATCCAGTTTTGGCAGGTAGGTTCCATGCTCCAAGCTCCTTTGCATGGTGTCAGGCCAGAAGGTGTTAAGATACCTCTAACTGTGTTTACTTCAAAGGCAGCACTAAGTGCCTAGTGCCTCTTGGCTCTCCTTGTAAGACCAGCTATAAATGTTTCTAGGATCACTCCAGACCAGACAGCCCCAACCCCGGCTCTGCAGAACAGTCTCCACGTTCTGGAAATTGCCCATATTCCATAGTGCTCACCCACAAATGTCTTGCTTCTTACTCAGTATTTTGGAAAGGCACAATCTCCCCTGCCTCTGTTTGTCTACCAAACCACCTGTCCCCATTTCACAGCAGTTTAGACATACCTCAGCTAGCCACACTCTCCCTGTAGTATTTGCAAGAATCAAAGAAATCGTTTAAATAAGAGATGCTTATTACAGGTGTATGAGGGCAAGTGTTGTGAGCACCTACACCCGTTCCAACTCCCTCTAGGCCTGAGAAGGAGCAATGCTGATACATGCAGGACTCCAGGCAGCACGGAGGTGGCTGCACTAGCACTGCTGCTGGACAGGAGTGGGGGTGAGTATGTGAGGTGGTGTGGGATTGTGCAGGAATGGGATGTGCTCTGTGGCACAAGCACCAGCGCTGACTTACCAATCAGTTTAGTGACATGAGGGTGGTCAAATTCCTTCATACACGCAGCCTCTCGCAGGAACTCCTCGATGTCGGTCGAGGTAAAGATGTCCGCTGGAAAAAAGCGACTGTAAGTTTTCTTCATTTGTGGGTGGCCTCCAAGGGGTTTTACAGATAATGATTATGAGAAGCGTGTTCTTTGTGGCACAGCACATCCTCTCAGACCTACAGCTAGATGAACCGGTTTACAACAAAGCAGAGCCTGACAGTTTCTCCTGGGATGGGCAGCAGTAAGCACACAGCAGGGACATGCAGTAAACTGGCTCTCAGCAGAGTGAAGACCTGTTGATTAGTGTCTCTTTTTTCAGTAACAACTTTCCTTGGAAGCCATGCAAATCATGTGTGGGTTAAAGATGTAAGAATTAATTAGCTAAAAGGACCTAAACTACAATGTCAGGGAGAGAAGACATCGCACAAAATTTAAGAAAATGGTGAAACTGAGGAGATGACCTGGAGCCTCTGGCTGGCACAGCAGACCCCAATTCATCTCTGATAAGGATGGCATGAAAGATCAACCCTTTTATGTCTCTTAGCATGATCAAGTCTTCTAAGGTGCTAGAGCTAAGATTTCTTAAATAACCACACTACTACACAGCTTGGACCAAATTCAGCAGTGACATTCATCAGCATAAATTTGGAGTAAATTATTTCTCATTGCTCCGGATTTAAATCTCCAGATTTATGAAAGTGTATCAATACAATCAAGAGCTAGCCCAGTGGACTACTTTCCCCACTGCTGTTGCTGAATTTAGCAGGAGTCCTCCAGTTCTGCTAAGATCAGACTCAGATCTGTAGGGCAGTATTTGCATTATCTGCCTGAGGCAAGTAATTTAAATATGATTCAGAAGACAAAAGTAGATTTCCTTTTTTGCAGTCAATGGAGAAAGGAAGGTGCCTCTGGAGGATGACAGAGTTCCCAAGTTAGATGCCTGAAGGTAGACAATCTCACTACAGAAAAGCTTGCAAACTGATTAGAATGATTGTTGAAACTGGATGAAATGATGCAACCTACACTGATGTGGTACTAGCATATTTAGTAGAAACTGGTATTCTGTGGCAGCCAAACTCAGCTCCAGATAAGTGACTGTGACTCTGCTTTTAAGTCAGTCACAGTTAATTTTTGCCTTACAGGCAACAGGAGTGAAAATAACATAGGCTAACATATATATACATACATATATGCACATACTTGCTTTGACTTATACCTAATCTATTAATTGCTTTTCTTGTTACAGACTTCTGCCTGATGAATGTGTTAGCTGCCCTTGTTATGTACACTCATCAAATGACAAATCACAAGGGAGTTAGACTACTTAATCAAATATGCCTGACTGAGATGAGTTAACTTGTCGCTGCATTCAGCCCAAACACTCTTCTGTTTATTCTAGGATTTATGCTTGGAGGAATACTGTCTTTCACTGCTGAATTATCAGACCAAGCAGAACTGTCTGAGCTGTCTATGCCACATGATGTGGTGCTGTGTTGAATCAAGCAACTGAACGAGACCCTCTATATACAGAAGCAGCTGTGGCTATGACTTGGTTTTGGTTGCACTCACCACGTGCTAGGTGCTGTACAAGCAACCAAGGTGGTATAGGTCCTTCCCTGAAGAGCTTCCACCATAAAAAGACTGACATGAAACAGATGGGAGACAACATGGGTAGAGTGGGAAGCTCAGAGAGGAGTAAAGAGCATCGGGGGATGCTTGCTGGAGAGCAGGAAAGATAGCGTTTAATCTTTCCAAGCTCTCTTAAGCACTTCAGGTAGCCCTGCTCCCGCTTACCTTTCAGCATCTTCACTGCCACTTTCTGGAAAGAGCCATCATCTAGCTTCAGTAGTGCCTCTCGAACTGACCCAAACTCCCCTGTGAAATGACCAGAGCAGGCAGTGAGGGAACAGCTTCTTGTGAAGAAAGTATGATTCACAGCAGGTTCACTCCAGAGGTCACTGGTAAAGCTGAATAACCATAAGAAATGCAGCTACCAGCTTCATTTTTCGTTCTGCAGTTCCAGCCAGCAGCTTTCAGCATACGTGTGCCTAGAAGAGGCAGCACTACCAGAAGACAGAGGCCACTGTGCTGGCAGTCCAGAAGACAAAGGAAAAGAGGGAAAGAAAGCAGTCCTCTACCAGACAGACGATGCAGAGTCAGAGTATAAACTGGGATCCTAGGCAGACATTTCTGGGGAAGCCATATCATGAGGGATGAGTCTGAGTGAGGCTTCGGTCAGAGAGGGGGCTGTTAGCTGGAGCAGCGAGTGGATGGGTTGGCTGAGGAAGCTCTCACTGCTGACAGCCGTCAGAGCTGAGTAATGGTGCCAGGACTCAACCATTTGAGACACAATCAGGCTTTATCTCTCAAAACTCAGGGAATGACTTCTATGATCACAGCTGACCAGACAAAATATAGAACACCTACTTGTGTGTGCGGGATATGCTTATTCACAGCAGGAGGTGTTTACCCTGGTCTGTTCCCTAAGGGACATCAGAGGAAATGCAACTGGACAAACCCTCTTCAAACTATTTTAGCTTGAAGTGGCTTTATATCACAGCATAACAGCTTCTTTGAATTAGATCTGGCTCTAGATTTGCACTCCCTAATTTTGTAACTGCTTACCTCACCCAAAACACATTAGTATGAGAAACTCTGGGACTGAAAAGGAAACAAAATATGGCACTCAGGACACCTACCCCAAAAGCATTACCTGTCCACTAGCTTTTCACCAGTGTCCTTCACTGCTGTATGGCACGTGCTTATTTCACAACAACCACAAGCAGTGGATCTGACCACAAAAGAGAAAAATGGGAAGGAGCAAAGGCATTTTGTACTACTTCTGTATTATGGAGCTGTTGCTCAGCTGTCAGCAGAGCCCAAGGTAATGCAGTCATGCCATTTGATAACTTGTATGCTGAGCACGGGCTGGGGGAATGGGTCTGACAACACAGAGCAGATCCTGCCAGCTAGCATCCTCCCACCAAGGCCATCCCCAGAGGCCCCACTGCAGCCGATCTCCAGTCTGTTACCTGCCACAGGGACAGCCCAGAAGGTTGAAGCAGGATCCCAGGAACTGGCCAAGAGCTGACACTCACAAACAGATGACACACCTATTAAATTACTTAGCATTGCTAAGCCCTCCAAGACCACTTCTGCAGGAAGGTCATCTTCCTGCTCTGAAAGAAATGCATTTGTTCTAGGAGGGATGGAGCGGAAGAATGCTCCCAGTGGGAAAGGGTCGGAGAAAACCACAATAAAACTAGTTCTTATAAAGAAAACAGAAGCCAAACACTTCAGCTTCCTTTTGCTTATGACCTCTGACTTATGCTCCTCCCTTAGTTACTGACTTTAGCATTACACATTTTCACTTATTTCAGGCCTTCAGCCTGAGAAGTAGGGAAGGATGATTCAACAGTTAGCACACTGGCCTGCCATTTGGGAATCCTAAATTCAAACCCACCTTTTTGCACAGAGTTTCTGGGCCAACCTTTTAGCTAAAGTTAAGTGAGAAGATCCCACCTTTACTCTGCCCATCCCTCTTGACCTGAAAACCTCAAAGAAATGTTAGGAGCACCTGTGTGGGAGAGCCAGATGGAGATCCACAGTCAGAAGAGCTCCTAAGGACCTGAACTAATGAGGACAAATGTCAGCAAAATTCAATACCTGTTCCAAATGTGCTTCTGTAAGAGCCCAAACTAAAATCTGGACTCAAATCACCCCAGGCATTGAGAATATCTGAAACTGAATCACCTCTGTCTTTTTGAGGGGTTGGTGTGTCTGAGGTAGATCATCTCTGTCTCTGTATTGTCTCAGACCATTTAATACTTGACACATCCTTATGTAAACGGAAGGAATTCTATAGCACCGCTTTGTTAGTAGAAAGAGCAGAAGTTTAATCGAATATTCCTTTGTTTAAATCTCTGAAAGAAATTCACACACCAGTGAATCAACAGTACTTTGGAAAGCTGAGCACAGACTGCAGTTCATGACTCTGCAGAGCCATATTATAGGAATAGCTTAGCCAATATCCTCTTAGTTATGCTAAACCTTTGAGATGTTTTATCCCAGCGGAAGAGAAAATTCCATTTAAATTGCAGTCTACAAGCAGGAGAGAAAACAGGCTGCTTCTAATTGTTTCTCCCTACTCAACAGTAAAGGTAACACAAGCGGGACTTTCAGTGTAAAGCCTTGTTCAGTTTTGGTTCTTACCCTTGCCCAACATTCTTCCCAAGGTGAACTGCTGTTCCTGGATTAGGACATCTTTGAGTTTCGTCTTTAGCTCATCACTGATCCCTACACTCTCCACTGGAAAAAAAAAAACAAAGGAAGAGTCAAATAAGGGATACTTAAATATTCTGTCACAACATCAAGAGTCACCCGTTCTAATCTCCATCTCCAATCCAATTCCCATACTGTAAGCAAGAAAACCTGAAAAAGACAGAGTTCCCTTCCATGTCCTCTAGCCTCACCACAGACAAGAGGCCAATAACCTTCAACCACAAGAAAATGTACCAGCAGTACTGAAAAGGAGAGGGTGTGGTAACACCGCCCTTAAACACACCCACAGCAACAGGAATACAGAACTATTGTAAATAATGCTGAGAAGACAAAATCCAATCAGAAGGGACACTGATAGACACTGATTCATACAGCTTCATTTAAGCTGATGGAGCCGCACCAGTTTTCAATGACTGTCTCTCAGACTATTTTAAGTACCATACAGGTCACACAGTACCTGGCTGAGAGGGTGACATAAGGTTCAACAGTTTATGGTCACTAGATTTAACGGAGAGACCTTTAAACCCAGGGAGTCAAAGAGAGCTGGATCATCATAACAACCCAGCCATGCAGCACTGCTACAGAGAGCCATGCCCTTGCTGAACCAGGAGACAGAAATGGATCATCCCAACTCTGGCCATTCCTGGGACTCAATCTCCTGTTTGAGAAGTTACTAATTCCTGGCCTTCCTAGACTGATTAATTGGTTCACGCTTGCAGCACAGCTCAGCACACTGAATTTAAAGCGTACTGCTAATATTGTTAAGCCGTATTTATCTCACTGTTGCATAATATTACAGTCGAAGGAGTCCCTGTAGTGTGAAACTGGGGCAGGGGAGTGGCAAATTTATGCCTTGTATTAATATACACAATGACTGTAGCTGTAATTAGCAAGTGCTATGTAATTGGTATGGCAACAGCAATTCTGGCCTTTCACCTCCGCCATCCACAGTGTCTAAACCTCCTTGTAAATTAATCCCATGTTCTTGATCTAAAAACATCAGTTTCAGGGAAAACAAAGAGAAAGCATAGTACATGCATGAAAACAGCTTCTTAGGCAGAGTCACTCAGGTCATTATACTTACATGTTGCTTCAATGAGCTCTGGGCCCTCCCTGTTGAAAGACCTGGCAGCTCTGAAATGGACTGCTGGATCCCCTCTGCCAACCACACTGCCAAAGGCATGGCTAGAAGGCAGAAAAGATACACAGGGCCACGATTACATGGGCCGTTCACTTCTAAAGGGGTGTGTTGAACAGTATGGATGATTTCTCACCCCTTGCCATATAAATACTACAGATTGTTTTGTCAAAGAGGGTGCAGCTGAAGAGGAGGAACAATGTGTTTATGTTGCCTTTCCGATACACCTAGAAGGGCTGGGAACCTTCTGAAAGAGGGGAGTAACTCCTCACTGTGCCTGGGAGAAGCTGCAGGTTGGGGAAGGTTGCACAACTCACATAAATAGAGATGCTGCTGTGAGAGGGTGCAGCCGAGAGTCTGAAAAGAATGGGAACCTTGCTTACAGCAGGGAGCAACCCACAACCAAGTGTCAGAGGTGATGGAAAAGAGACTTTCCTGGGGATCCAGAGGGTTCTAGGCAGTCAGGAAGTTACAAGCAGCTGCTAGACTGAAAACCAGCATGAGATAAAGGGCCCAGCCCATAAGAACACAGAAGATGCGGGTCATTTTGAATCTCTTAAGCAGCAGTGCTAAGGACTTGCAGAATTACCTTGATCTAGTTTATATTTCCATATTCTAATAAAGCGCAGCTATTGACATAACGTTTTTTCTACTGTATTTTTGGTGTTCTCATTCTGAAGAAAAGGTAGGGCACTTTCCTGCTAGTCTCTAATCCGGGATCACCCCCAAAATTGTGGAAAAGTTATCCAAAGAAAGTGCCAAAAGTACTCAATCCACAATGCTTTTCGAAAAATAATTGATACAGAAACCACACTAGAGGAGAAAGTGAAGATCGCTCTAACCAGCACAAGGAGAGCTTCCCTTACCCAAACCGAGTTTCCTTTCTTCTTTTCCGAAGGAGAATAAGAGCCAGGGCAACAGCTGTGACCAGAGCTGTGAGAATGCCCAATGCCACAGGAACCCAGGATGTCCCATAAGGAGGTTGCCTCTGGCCACCTAGATGATGGAGAAAACACCAGTCAGGAAATAGAAGACTGTCAATGGTAAACAGACCATACAGGGATATTTCTTCTTTTTACTTGTAAATGGAAAAGCCATGCTGCTGGATCTGGTGTACACAGTGGGTCATTGTACGCTGGAATTTGGCATAAACAGCCACTCAGTCAATCATCAGAAAAACTAGCTGTTTCACACAGCAAAGGCAGAGCACATGCATCCAGTTATCAGAACCTATTCTAAGCATTGAGCTTCAAGAAAGCAAAAGGCACTGCTCCAGATTATACAACTTTACATGAGCTCATGATCTGGGGTCCTTTAAACTGAAGTCTCAGGACAAAAAGGTTGCTTAATATGAGCATCTTCCGTGCAGGTTTCACCTTGGCCTATTTGAGGCAGTCAGTAGAACCTTGACCAGGGTACAGAGTACTGCCTGAATGCCAACCACATAACATTTTGACAGACAACAGAGAAAGACAATTGCCTCATCACAATCTGATTGAAAATATTTACTTCTCCCTCTCACACCTCCCACAAAGAGAAGTACCCTGTGGATCTTGGTATTGGCTGTAACTTCCCAGTGTTGTTGGTTGGTTGTAACTTCTCAATGTCTCTCCACCAAAGAAAAAGTAAATTTTAAGAAGTGCCCCGTGAGTCAAGAAATAAGTTAGCCAGCATGCAGGTTCCAATTCTGGTCTAATATTTGCTCCCAGAATATGTATATTTTTGACTACAAACTGTCTACAGAAGAAATGGGAGATGCTGCCAATCTGAGTAAGCTGTCAGGGGAGGAAGATAAGCAATATTGTTACGAATAAAAGAATATTATCTATGCTTGGCATTAACCCGATTCCCTGAGAGATTTCTTCTCCAAATACAATTACTAAAGATTACATGTGAATTTGAATGGGTTTATTAAAATCTAGGATAGTCCTCATATCTCCAAATTGTTTAAGAACAAACAAGAACAGGTAACAGGTCCCTAAGCACCTCCTTCATCTTCATGCTCCCTTGCTTACCTTCAGCAGTTGACTGTGCTTTACCAGAAGCTAAGGAAAAATCATCTTTGATGATGTAAGTAATCCTATTATGTTATATGTCATGACAGTATAAGTAAACCTGTCCTTAAAAGAGATGTTAGGTAATTAGGCTGAGATTTGGATGAACCTCTGCACAGATATATGTGAAAAGGAGTCGGACATCCTTACTAGCAGAGTCCTGGAAGGCAAAAGGCTTCTAAGGCTTGATTACTAGTTCCACTGTCAAACCTTATCATCCACGTTTTTAAAAATGCAATGTTAATCTAATTAGGTAGAGCTTAAGGAAACAGAGTTCTGGACCACTGAGGAAGCAGACTAGTACTTCTCCACTTGAAACAAATTATCAGAGCTTTAGCACCTATTTTCCAGCACCCTATCTCCTTCAGTAACTCATATATTCTTTTCCCACCCAGAAGGCTTTACAGGCTCTGGGTTTTATGATACTCCCTCTTGCTGCACCTTTTGACCTGGCCTTCAAGGCTACTTATCAGGAGGGAGAGGGATCAGAAAGATAAGTTGAATGAGAATACAAGAAAGGTAACTCCAACCCTCTCCACAATTCCCCAAGCCAATCACTCTGGCTGTTCCTGACAAACAGTCAGAGTAGAAACAATTAACAACACTGATGTAAAAGGCCCTATCTGATAGTTAATGATAAGGTTTCCTTCCCCCTGTGGTGAGACAAACCTCTCTTGGCCTATTTTTCTAGTCTCTGTCTGCTAGCTGGCCTGGTGAGAGAGCAGGGATTTAGGTCACCTTCCCAGGGGTCTCTCCAAAAGGAGGATGGATGAAAACAAAACAGAACTAAATTATTCTCCCTGTTTCTAACTGCTAGGAATCAGGAGCCCATCCCACAGATTATAGCAAATGTATCAGAAATAGAAATGAATGTTGAAATTCACTGCTTCTCCTCCTCTGCCCCACAGATCATTGCTTCCCACTCACGCCACTGAGCTAGAGAGGATGGCTGCAGCCCAAGTAAAGACCAAGTTGTCTCGCCTCCCCCTCTCCCATCTCCTGCACCCCCTTTTTCCAACCAGCATACGCCTTAAGACTGCACAAGGTGGAGAGAAGACAGTAGTACTAGATGAGCTTAAATGAGTATTTAGGAGCCCTTTGATGATGAGAGAACCCCTTTTCTTTCTGTAGCAGGTTTTATATCACAAAAGTGTGCAAAGCATGTAATCCAAGAGTCTTCTACTGAGAATGTTTCTGAAAATATTAAAACAATCTTTGTTAACAGTGCAGAAGATCTCTACATAAGCAGGGTGGAGCTCCCACTAGCTTTGGCGTGATGACACATACAACTTAACGTTTTTACAAGCTTAGTCATTTTTACTGCCACTCTGGGAGCTGGTCAGAAACCACCCCTGGCATTTCTCACATAAAGCAACCAGTGCTGGTTTGCTATTTTAGGAAAGTAAGCGACTTATATTTTCTACCAGGCCTGAAACAAAACTGCAGTCTTTTTGCAGCTCTGCTGTTTAAGGCCTGTCAGTTTTTCCGCACTGAACCTTTATTTCCAGTCTGTTATGCTTGTGAAGAAATATATCTGCTTCCACACAGCATTTGGCCAAAACAAGCACCACTCCTGATGCTACTTTTTTTGAAGTGGTTTGTAAATAAAAACAAGCAAACATATTGTGCTTTCAGGACTACCCCATTCCAGCTCCCTGTATAATGCAAACCCTATACATTCCCTGGGGCTTCTTGCCAGTGCTGGCCTTTTTCCAAAGTGATCTTCTAGCCCTTTCAGGTACTTTTCTCTATATTTGGGTGCCACAGAAAATACCTGAGCAAAAAGCAAGAGGAAAAAAAATTGATGGAGCCAATACCAACCTCTGGTAGAGTCAGCTCTGGACCTCTGCACCCCTTCCTTCTGCTTTAAATAATTTGAGGGCTTTGATCCCACAGTGACTCTGTGCTCACACATAACCATCAGTACTGACTTCATCACAGGAACTGGGTTGCCAAAGGGCCTTTCTGAGTAACGTGGCCATTAAAACCATTCATTAGATGCACTACTGAAAGTAAGGCTACAGTTTTCTCCTGGTTACTCTGCCCCTATCCCCCACCTCCTGCTTGCTTGGGAACCCCACTCTAGGTTCCCCCTGCCATTCCTAAGTATGGAGGGATCAGGAGGGATCAATATCCATGTGATTCCTCAAAAAACACGTGGAGTGCAAAGAAAGCAGCATTAGAGATTAGAGACTAATGTCTTGTCCTGCCACAGGCACTGGGAACAAAACCTCAGGAGACTGTGGGGTATTTTGCACGATCACACCTCACTGACTTCTTACCACCAATCTATATTGTTATCCACGTCTTCCTCAAACTTTTTACAGTTTCCTCCACAAGCAGCAGTCGTCTCTCCCTTCTACCCATCTCCCCATAAAACATCCTGCCCATCTCCATAGCGTGACTCCCATTTCCCACTCACTGTGAAATACAAGTAGCAAGCAAACCAGTGCAGATAAGCTTCACTGCCCTTTAATCACTTAGGAATGCACTCCACACATGCATGTTTTTCACTCCCAACAAACCCTTCCACATGGTCCAGACTGCATGGTACAGGTTCTGTGCCATCACCTCCCTCTTCTACAACTAGCTCGGCTTTTCCATGGAGAGCGCTAAACTGGTTTAATATAAACACATTCAGTAAAACCATTACAAAACCCCATGTGGTCATGGTTTAAATCGGGCTCAACTGAAACTAGTCAGTAATGGCTTTAAATTAAATCAAAGAGAACCTATGTTAGAGGAGTTTTCTGTCACATTTAGTCTTGTAAATGTGTGTGGCTTAAGGCTAAATGAAGGATTTCAAATCTTTATTTGCATCTTTTCTATTGTGTCTCCCCTTGCCCTGCTCTGCACTAAGCACAGCAAAAGCTGGTTTAAGAAGACACAGTAGTGGCCAGAAGCTGTTTTGTTTATATCATCTCTTTAAATATTATTTAATTTCTACTCTGCCTGATGAAGTGTGCTGTTGTATAAAGCCACGTGGCTCAGTCAGTTGTAAGCACTCAGTCAGACGAAAAACAGCAGCCCCAGTGCTTCTGACTTTTTTCCCCAAAGTGAAGGGAAGGCAGTGAACACTCACCCATGACCTCTTGGGCTTCAAGCAGGAAGATGTCACTCCAAGGGCCACATCCTGCAGAGTTCAGCACACACACCCTGATGATCAGGTCTTTGAGAGGATTCCATGTTGTGAGATTAGCTTTTGTATCCTGTACAATCATCTCCCCCTGAGAGCAAATGGCAACAAACTGTAAGCAGTCTTAAAAGGGATCTAGGCTAAAACTTCATCTTTAAAACTAAATGAAAACAATACTGTGTACTTCACTGATGCTATAACAAGGGTTGGGAGTTGTGACTCCTGGGTCCTAGTCTCTGTTTTGTCACTAACTTGGGCTGTCATCTTGGGTTTCTCTTCTCCACCCAGGGCATAGGGACTATATGAGGTTTAGTGATTTCTTCCTTTGAGGTCCATCCATGAAAGTTGTTACAGAAATGGGTTTTTTTGGGCTATTAAAAGATACACCTCCTTCTTGTGGTTTAAACACAAAGATGCACTAACACACTCCAAAACACCTGACAGTTTTAATCCAAGAGAGGAGTTGTTTTAACTTGTTGACCAAATCCCAAACGGCTTCTGAATTTCATGGCAAATTTTTACTTAGGATGGCAAGGCCAACATATTTTCAGTAATTTTGTGGATCTTCTTCATACACATCATTTGCAGTAAACCCATGAAGATTAGGCTGCCACTACTGACACAATGTAAGTTCAATGGGAATTCAAAATATTGTTGTTCAAAGTCAATGACGCTAACCTAGTATGAAATGGATCATGCAAAAAAGGAAATAAGTGTCTTTTCCCTCTAGCTGTCTATTATTAAAGGCTTGTTCATCATTAATAAGCGCTGGCTAAATACATCTTAAGAAGCATGAAACCATAAGAAATGCTGTGAACTTCAAAGGCAGATAGATACCTGGGAAAGGTCAACGCTGAAGAACAAATGAAAGGCCTTCTACCCTGACAAGGCCCTTTCAACTCCCTACATATTGTAAATGAAATAAAAGAATCCACAACCTTCTTTCCGTGATTTACAGTATAACTCATTCACTTGTTAAATACATGTTTGCTGCTAGGTTCTGAAAAGCCAAGTCCCAGTCACAGGAGAGAGAAAGCCCAGATTCTGCATTGTCTGAGCTGCCTTTGGGACAGCACTAGAAAGAGGCAAAGACAAACTGAATTCTCTTTATGTTGTCCTTGCTGTACCAGGAATGGCAGAGAACTGGTCTGCCTGCAGATAAACATTCAAGCGAAGGAATTCTGAATATGCCAGGAAGGGAGAAATGGGCCTAAATCTTGAGGCCAAGTACTGAGGAGTTGTTGCAAATCAGAACAGATCTATTTACACAAAAGCAATGCCAGCAATCTAGTCCCCTGGTATGGATAAGGGATGAGGGATCCTAATGCCTAGAAAATTTAATATGAACATTCTCCAACTCTGTGCCCAATGGCTCAGCTCCCCTCTCGATTTGTTACCTGAGTTACATTATCCTGAATCCACTCCAGCCTGTATCCCAGGACATTTTCTTTCAGCACATCTGGAGTCACACCTTCCCACTCCAAAATCAGACCAGGATCTCTTTGGATAACATGGATATTTTGTGGGGTGCTGCTTGGAGCTGAAAGCAGAGGACAGAACACAATCACTCTCTGCAGGAAAATAAGGACTATCCACACTGAAAATGGCTGAAAAGACAGTTTCATCCTCTTTCTTGAGATCAGCTGGAAGAGAGAGTGTGAGGGGAGAGAACAACTTCTGCAAGCCACCAGCACTATGTTTGCTTCGAGTGGAGACGATAAGGTGGGTCAGTGTCTCTCGTTTCTTTCCAAGACCTCAAGAGTCTCAGGCAGCGAATGGGACATACACCCAATACGCAGAAGCCCCGTGGCTGGACCAACTTGTGTATCATGCACCACTGCTGTTAACCACATTTGACTGCACATTATTATTTTACGTTAGGTGTTAGGAGACCCTTAGAGCGGGCAAGCAATCTGACAGTATAACATTTCCTGCGTTTCAGAATTAGCAAGGAGGAGTTCAATGAAATTTATCACTGTCTCTTTTTCAGATTCAGAACTGCTTTCCTGTTCCTGTCTGCTATTTGCTTACCAAGCTCCAGGGTTTGGAAATAAACCCTGTCGGTGAAAGGGGAGCTGCCCATCTCATTGCTGCACTGCACACGAACACTGTAGTTGGTGGAATGCTTCAGGCCTTGCACACCGTAGGCAAAGGGCGGCACTGGGGTGACTTCAGTGGAGACCTCCTGGCCATCTGGTGACTCGGCTACCTGCGCCAAGAGTGGAACAGAGAAGACTGCTGTCATAAGCCACATGACTAACACATCCATAGGGATAAGAATCCATTTCACGGTTAGTTTAGGAAAGTGTAAGAATAGATATGGTACCAGTGGTGTTTAAAATACTGAAAAGGGAGTTGTCAAGCTAAGAATCATGAGCTATGCTTTTATTTGGCGTGACATCACTTTCCAAACTCTGGCAGTACAATAATTTTCCACCAGCTGAAAATTTGGTTCCTCTTATTTTAAAACATTTCCTTACTTCTGTTACAAATCCTACAGATGGTTATTATTTCTTTTAAAGAAAACTAAATCTGCTTGTTGCTTTGAGTGCTAGCAGCTGGCTCTGAGGCTTGTCTAAATTTGGCCAATGAAAATTGGTAGATCAACTTCCCTGTTGCCCAGTGCCAACTTTTTCTCAACTCCTTTTTCAGAATTTTGTATATTTTCAGTTTTGTAGTGGATTGAAGACATGGTAGACACTGTTGACTTGGTTCAACTAAACTGTTTCAAATTAAACTGAAAAGAAACTTTTTACCACTCCTGCAACCCTCTTTTTTTTTTTTCCAAATCTGAACTTTTAAGCAACACAAATGTTAATTGAAATCTGATATCACTGTGTGCTTTTAATGCACAAACAGGTTCAGCATTCCTGCTTTTGTACTGACATTAGCAGAAATCACTGCTTAGCTCCCAGGCTCAGACTATCTTTCTTCTCAAGTGCATGTGAAATAGCAAAGCTGGGAGTAAAAGCAAGGTGTACTGACAAAAATGAAACACTCATGGACTTTATATTCTTTATATAACAGTCTTTCTCCCTGCCCTTCTGCTCATTCTCATGCACACTTTGGGCCCGCTGATTTACTTGGCTAATAAAAAGGAAGAATCTCAAGTTCTCTTAATAGAAAAGCATATTGTTGTCATTAACAGTGTCATCCAAAGCAGGGAAAGAAACAAGCAGACTTTTGTGTAAAACCCTGTCAGTTTGATGATGTGTTTCTGTTCAACAGTCTGAAGAGTCGGTGCTCTCACATCTGCCCCCTTTATGCCCTGGAAAATGGCTCATGTTAACAGTCAGTAAACGTGGTGATTCCCTACCCCATTCCCAGAAGCAATCCGCCTGTCTGGACATGGTGCTCTTGGACACCCGCTGCAATTCCCGAGTGCCAGAAAACCACAGCCAAGTTTCAGTCCCCCTCCTCTTTCTGGGAGGCTCTGAGCAAAAGTGCAATCGTGGGGAGCCAGGAGCATGTGCATCTTCACATAGAAATGTGGGTCAATGTCTCTCACAAAATCTCTCAATGTGCGAGACAAAGGAAGCACAACTTTCCGTCAGTGGAGGGTTATTGTCAAGTCACCCTGCTCCCAGATCCAAACGCAGGAACTTCGTCCTCCCCAAACAGAACAGAGAAGGCTTAGAAAAGGGGTGAGAGACTGCTGAGTGGACAGAAACTGAGCTGCTCTGATTCAGCCTCTTTTCCACATGTCCCATCCCCCCCACCCTTGCCCCTGCCAAAAGTGAGAGGGGGAACTCAAAACCCAGGGTGATTAGCATTGCAGCGTGCAAACCAGAGAGAATAGGCTGTTCCAACTGGAGATAACTCTGTTTTACAAAACAGAGGAAGAAAACCATTTGACTGCTAACAAGAACAGAAGCAGCAACAAAAAACAGAGCCTGGGGCCAGTTATATTCAGGCATTCTTTCTGTCAGTGAGTTAAAACTGAGGGTCTCTTTTACTTCTGAAAGGGAATAAACATCAGAACATGAAATTTCTGGTTTCCTCCCCAAATAAAAAGAGGACTGCAAGTAAATGAGCTAGGCTGCTTCCAGTACACCTTGTGTTTATAATCCTCCTCCACATAGTTGGCAACACCCCATAGAAATTCCACTCCAGCTCAGGTTGCTGCTATAATCAGGTGGGGAAAGCACAGGGGCCCAATATACACACCTGGTAGATAAATCCATAGGGAATGTGCCTAGCTGTGTTTGCACAGCTGTCCTGCTTCAGGAATCACCATTTCTTTTTGACACTCAGTTACCAGCTGTTTGATCTGATTTTACAGTTAAGTGTCCAATGCTAGAAACTAACTTTGCCTGAAGCTGGACACGTACCATTGTTGCCAGGAACCTACAGAAGTAGATCAATTTTTCAGAGATGTTGAGTACTCAGTACCTGGCAGAGCTAAAGGATATTATCACCCTTGATTTTCTGGGCAGAATTGGTCTTTGACAATGGAAAACCAATCAAGATTTAGAGGCAGGGCTTAAAATTACTCTGAAATATGCAAATAGGCCTGACTTTGTATCAAAAAGCCCAATCTGCCTCCTGCCTCCACCATTCCCACCCCTCCTGTACCACATCCTATACTTTGCAAGCTCCTCATCCCTTGGGCTCACTGGTCTGTCTAGAGCCCAGCATTTCCTCTAGCACCACAAAGCACAGGGCTGAGCTGGCATGGGAGTCACAGGCAACTGCACTGCACTGGAGCAAGTTGCCACGGGCCAGCTGCCCCACGCTAGCCCCACGTGTGAGCACCCTGCAGCTACTCAAGGGCACTTCCCATAGAGTGATATGTGCTTCGTAGGTGCTGCAGTGTAACGCTCTGCATGGAGTAGCTGCCACGGAGCAACTGATGTGGTAACCTCCCAGGAAGAAGAATGGGGCTAGTCTCAAATTCTCAACTGGACACTTCACACTCAAAACTTCACACCCTGCTCTTTGGCACCTATATAAGCACTGAGTTGCATCCTGCTAGGTTTCCATGTTTTAAAACTGTGAAATAAGATTTCAAACACTGCTACAAAGCAGTTAGGAGAATAAAAGACAGCCCAAGCAACGTTGTGGCTCAGGGGAGTCCTGTTCTTCATGCAGGGCAGGGGACAACACAGAGGGGCCATACCTGAAGAGTGCAAGAATGGAGGGGTGCATGGCCATCAAATCCTGGCACCCAGACCACGCTGGCATTGCTGCTGGTGACTTGGCTTACAGTTACATTGAGAGGCTGGAGAGGCATGGCTATAAAGGAAACAAAGAGACCTTTCAGTATACACAGAACCGAGCAGGTATTCACATGGAAATGGAGAGGCTTGAGGCTAGAAATTATGCAATGAAATCACTAACAGAAATGGTACATTATCACATCTTCTGAGAGTGTCTCTGTCTGTTGTGAATTAAACTATTATTTTAACATTGAACAAGCTGTTGGCATCCATTCTTTAATAGTCCAGCATACTTGCTTGATGCGTACAGGCAGCAGTTGATCTCTTTGATAGTAATGCCAGCGTGTGATGTTTACACCTTCGCCACTCAGCCCTCTTCCCTGCCCCCTCCATTGCAATGCACGACCCAGCCCTGCACACACACAACTGCCTGTGGACCTCCATTGTGAACCTGATCAGGGCTTTAAAAATCCCTCCCCTGGTTCGCAGTCCAGCCCCGAAACCAGCTCTGCCCACACCACTCCAAAGGTGCTTTGCTGTAATGACCCCAAAGCAGCTGGACTTGCAGCAGGCCGCTTCGTGCTGTGAAAGTGCTGCCTCCAGGTGTCCACTGCAGACTCTTCCTCGAACACCCTGAACCCTCTTCCAGGCTTGGGATGAACAAACTCGGAAAGCATTCTGTTTCAGAGAGGGGCAATTCGAGGCAAAGGGAGCGCCTGTTACACGGCTGGTACCACACTATAAATGAAGGGCTGAGCCAGGAATGAAATCAGGATTCCCAGACTGGCCACTGAATCCGATGTTTGTGCTTCCTACCACCACAGACCAGCACCAGCGTGCTGCCCCTCTGCTCTCTGACCAGACACCTCTATCACCACAGGAGCCTCTAGTATGTTGTCGCATTAACCTGAGCTATTTGGCTTCCTTTTAGGATCCCCAATGCTTCCCTTTGCCCTCTCTTTTCCTCCCACTGTAATTCCACATAGTTACTGCCCATTCTTCCCAATACACCCCTCACTGTCTCTTTTTCAATCCTGAGTCTGTTTTCATTTAGGCACCTCACTCCTGAAAGAATTACCTGAAAAATCAGGCACCTCTCCCCTAAACTTTTGCTCACTTAAAAAAAATCCTATGCTGCTGCCATGAGTAATACTTTCCTGCAGCACCTCAACAAATTGTACCCTCAGGAGTCCTCTTGCAAAAACCCAAGGTTCTCAGGACAAAGCTCTGCCTGCAGGCCAAATTTTCCACCTCTCCCAATATCCAGCACAAAGCAGCAGTGGAAAAGTGATTGCAAACCAGGATCCCTCCAGCTGCATCTTTTACTCTGCCAGAGAGCACCTTCGTCACAATACTGCCTTCAGCATCTCCACAGGGCCATTTTACAGGAGAAATGCATAGACCAAAGCCCCCTCCCAGGTTGCTGCAAAGGGGAGGATGGGGCAGAGAGTAGATGGTGCCACAGATTAACCCTATAAAGCCTTTGTTGTCTGGTTAACTAGTCACTAGGACCCAGGGCAGGGGGCTGCCACCTAGATAAGAAGTGGGTGGGTGGGTGAGTGGGTGGGAGGTGGGGCAGCACAGCACAGGTCTGGGGTAGAATATGGACAATAAGTTCTTTGCCCTTCAGTGAAAGGGCTTTGTGAGTTAACTTCAGACTTTTCTGTCTCTTGGTTTATTTCCCTTTCGATGTTGGATATTCAGGTTTTTAAGCAATTTTTGGGGGAAAAAAGCTTGCTTTCACTGTTTACTCAGGTATCATTGAAGCACTGCCCTTAAGTCTTTTGTAAACACACTCATAACATTTGGGTTTAGCAAGATGTAATTTTCAACACTGGACAGCAGGCCCAAAGGAGGTACGGGCTATACCACCAGTGAGAATAAATAATTAACTGCTAACACATCCAGTCTCTAATGGAGACAGTCACTGAAGAGGATCAGCTTGCTTGCACCTTCCCCTAACTGCAATTTGTAGAAGGGACAGATGCATTTCCCCACCATCCACTGGGAAAAAACTGGGTGGCTGTTTCCTGTTGTGCTCTGAAACACAGGATACAACCCTGAAAGTCTTCACCACACACATGAAGGAGAGCAAAGCCAGTCTGAAAACAGGACCTCAAGTGTTAACATAATGAGAGGTAACTTCCGTGCTTGTAGAGTGGCTGGAACAATGGGGCTTTGTACTCGGCTGGGGACTGTGGGCTACAATAACAGTAATTTTCTGCTTGGAGTACACCCAGCACATTGTAGGCACTACAGAGAATAGATAATGAACAACAACAGCAGCAAATAGGAAGAAATGTTAACAGTTTGTAAATGTCCTAGCAAAAATATTTGCTTCTGGAAACACAGAAGAAACAAATTGTTTAATAAATTGTAGAAAGACTTGAGAGTTCTCACTAACAGATGGAGCTGTGTAAGAGAGGAAGGCCCTGATCACGTATGTATAGACAACTACTCCCAGGAGTAATTTCATTGAAGTCTACATGTTCACAGGATCAAGGACGAAATAAACATTATCTGGGCCTGCTCCTGTTCCTGCTGATGTCCTTGTTAGGAGCTTTGCTTTAATTTTAGCAAGGGCTGTACTAGATCTTCAAAACTTGTGCTCTTTAGAAGAGTCTCATTACTTCTCCAAGTTTACAGCTAATCTTTTAGATGTATCTTTGAGGCATTACACTCAGAACTTTTACAACTACAGCACTGGACTTGCTAATTAAGACCCGTTTTTTATCTCTAGGACATACCACATACTGATGCAGCATTTGCCCAACCACTTAAGCTCGTTCTTCCTCAGCTCTAAAGTGTGTGTGCACACAAGTGCTTGATGGTGATACATCCCTCCCAAATAGGTTGTATGCATTTATTAGCTGATGATTGACTCCTATGGAGCACTTTTGGCTAAACACAGTTGCTGGGAAATGCAAGCATTCCAAGGCCTTTACACCATCATCTTATTAACGGTTAAAAAAAATGAAAATCTGTGTTAACATTAAACAAGCTTTTGTCATTTTTTTTTTATGCTAAATGTTATTTCGAATTACGGCTTGATGAGATTTTTTTTTTTAAAGCATAATAGCTTTGCAAACTATTCTATCCCAGGATAAAAATATCCATAGAAGATATATTCCACAATAACTAATTCCCCTGTGTTGAGAAGCCTTCAAGGCAACAACTCCAAACGTTTTTAAATTAAGTTATAAATCTTACTTGTCCAGCACACTGCATTCTTGGCATAGCAGTAACCACAATGTCCTGAAGAAAACCACACTGTAAGAGCAGTAGATAGATCTACAGCTGGATTTTAAGCTATCCTTTAATGAGTATTAGCTAATACAACTGTGAGTTTCTATACAGACATAAATGCTTGCTCTTATTCGCATTGAGCAGTAAGCTACCACTCTGAACAAACAATTTTTGTGACATGCCTCTCCTGGAACTGATAAGCATGTCATTTAATGCACATTAAAGCATGACTAAAAATTCAAATGCAGAAGCATCTCAACATGAAGAGAAGGGGAAGAGCTGATTGCTCTGATTATCCCAGTTTCAGTCACTGGGAGGAACAGAGGGAACATGACATCAACTTAGGGACTTTCAAATGGCAACTGGTCACACAAAGGCTAGGAATTATTTTTGAAAGACTTTTTAAAGAGCAAAGAATTAAAAAAAAAAATCCATAAAAATGGTGTGGATGAGCAGACTTTACTGCCACTGGTGATTGTCTTGTCTTTTTTCAGCATCTAATGTGATGCCAATAGAAGCAAGCAGAAGTAATGGCCTCTTTAGCTCTAACAAGGCCCACCTATCTCCAAGAAGGAAAGATTTCCCCAGCTACAGATTCATATCCAGCTTCATCTCTCACAATTTGACTGCTCTGACTCTCTCCTTTTCAAGGAAAAACTGTTATTTGACATCCCATTTCCACTCCTGAATCAGCTGTGGCTTATTTTCAACAGCCTGGGAGACGGCCCTGCATAGCAAGCGGGAACTGCTCTTAGAGCACAAAGCATTGTTTCCACTGCTGAGAGCTCCAAGCGGTGCTGCCAGCTCGAGACAACCGCTTGCATTAAGGAGCCCTACTTTCCCTCCCCAGAGAGCAAACCCGAGTCCCTTACCCATTGTCTTTCACTCTCTCACCTTTAATTTGAACAGTGGCTGTCCGAGATGAAGACAATCCCTTTACGTTGTGAGCTTCGCAGGAGAAAACTGTGCTTTGATTAATACCTGGAGATCAGCCAAGAAAAGGAAAGGAAACACAAACAGCTATATAATCCAGCTTCAACCTTCAGCAGAATTTCAATTATGTGTGACATCCAGCTCAAGCTGTACAGGCAATTGGAGGGGTGAGCTGGGTGCCAATCAAAGGCACGTGGATTTCAATGTAATTAACGTGCTAAACACATTTTTAATGGGGAGAGCATGGAAATGTAAAAAAGCTTCCACAAGAGCTTCAGAAAGCACAGAAAAAGAAGGATGAATCTGGCAGAAGAGCAGCTCACAGTGCTTGGTTAGTAGATAGATGTCCACTTTTCACATCCTTGTGAGCATCTTTGGAGTAAGGATCGTGCTGAACCATGTGCTTATACAACGCTCAATGCTCTGGACCTCAGTCTGCCACCTGAACAACAACCATCTTCTAACTGGGCTACAAGTCCAGGCAAACTTTCAACCAGATGCTGCAGATTTCAAGTTAATGCCCACCTGTCCCTCACCTTGCATCAGGCTTCTGAAGACACACAAAGGAAGTGGAAGTTAAATGCTACTGTATCAGCACTGAGGCACCTTCCAGGCATGATACAAGGGAGGATTATGCTCCCTCTCTTCTATGAGCATCCATCCATCCCACAGGGCCCGAAAATGGCATCATAGTGATGACCAGCTGCTCCAAGATGCATATAGGTATTGCTAATTAATCAGAATTGAGACAGATTTGCAGAGTTGCCTGGAGAAGTGTGTCCAGCATATGTTTTCACTTGACTTGGCCCTCAGTTGTCTTATAGGGCTCTAGCTGAGAAAAGTTAAGGATTGACATGCTATGGGCACACAGTTTAGGAGAGAAAAAAATTTCAGAGCTGCATGGAGCAGCTTGCAGAGTGTCTGTCTTTGCCCTTTGATTCATCTCCCAAGCCTGAGATTAACAGCACTGAGAAGAAGATATAGTAGAAGAGAGGAGGAACTGCTCTAAAATGAAAGAGGAAAGTATTTGAGCTTCTTCCACTCACCCCAGTGAACCATAGGAAAATGCTGCCAGCAGGCTGAAGGCCAGGCAGCAGAGCAGCACCTGACATGGTAGGCATGTCCCAGAGACAGAACCAAACACGGCCCTGCCCTGAGGAAAACACAAAACACACCACAAACCAAGATCTTCTTGCTCTCTAGCACCACTGCCAGCACTGCTTTGTTCCAAATACAACAGTCCTTTTACCAAACCAACTGCTTGCTGAACCTTCTAAATGTTTGCTTTCTAGCTAGTACTTTACTATTATTTTCTTCAGAATTTAATACTTTCTTTAGCTAGCAATGCTTTTTTTTCTTACCAACTGTCTTTTTTGACATGCTTTGGCAATCTGACCATGCAGCTTGTGTCCTGCTACATTTTTTTCCATTGCAAAGACAAGATCTGCCCAAGGGACATCCCAAAGAACACTGAAAGGGGCAAAGAAAGGTGATGGTGATGAATATATATAATAGTAATTCATTTGGAGAACCACCAGGAGCTGATGCCCATCTTCAGCCTCCATGCCACAGACCCACAATAACAGAAGTTTTGTGAGGCACCATGGGATGAGTTCAGTGGAGGAAGGGAGACTTATTTTTTTATTGTCTTTCCCCTCTTGACTATGAATCTTTTCAGTTTCCATTTCAACAGGCAGATTATATCTTAAGGGAGCAGTTTTCATTTCCAACTTGGAACAGCATCAAGTGGCTATGTAAGAGAGGGAGCAGATGATAAAACCACTGCAAATCACAAATCAGGTTTTGATTTGCATATAAATTATGTTCTAAGGGAAGGCTTAATAGGATTGGATAGCTCAAAGGATGGCCAAAGATGTACAGAAAGAAACTCCCCCTGGGTTTAACTGTATTAACACTGATGAAGAGGCCCCAGAGATGACTCTTAGTCATAAAACCTTTTCTTTCTAAATAGTTAGCTCAACTTTGGCTCAGGGCTGCTGAGAATAACAAAACAGCAGCAAAGAGAAGTAGTAACACAAAGCTGTTGGACAGCTAACTAGAATAAAGTTACATTTATGAGGTAACTGCAAGAACAGCTGTGGTCAGGTCCTAGTAGAGATACACTGCCCTTCCCTGAAAGTGGGCTGAAGAGAGGCCTGAACACCTCCCGGTTCCTGAGTTCCTCAGCTGACACTGCCGGGGAACGCAGTCTTACCACCTGCCTGCTCTGGGGCAAACCTTGGTCTCTGAGGATATCAACTAGCCCACTTCAGCACCAATACAACCACTCTGAAAGTGTCAAACAATTACATGAGGCAGTCAGGTTTTAATGATAAGAGCATCCAGCAAGCCTGCAAGAACAGAGAAGGGGGGAAGAGAGGGGAAAGCAGCGCATGACATGGCTGTGCACAGGAGAAGGAGGTGGCATCTGTTACATGCGAATGCTTGGAGATTTTCAAGCCAAATGCCACCAACAGAGTCTCTTAATATAACTATGAACACCCTCCACGAGGTGGAACAAGAGACGCACCCAATGCATCATCTGTCCAGTGGTAACTTTACCACAGTGCCAGCCCCACCCAAGCTCTGTAAGAGCCTGTGCGCCTCAAGCCAGCTGAAAATACACAGAGCAACGATCACCCCTCGAGATGATATGGCTTTGTATATGATCATGACCCTCAATGTACAGTCAAAGACCATTCTCGCACGGTGTGGCTATGCAGTGTCACTAGGCATGATCAGAAGAGAGCTCTCGTCCTCTTCTGATGCTCAGAGTGATCCCCTGCATTGGCAGCAGCCTTACCTGACACATTTAAGATGGAGGGGGAGAAGTCTGGAAGCCCCACTCTAGAGTCTCCCATCCACCAGACAATTGTCACTGGTTCAGGGGGACCAACAGCAGCACAGGCCATATGAAATGGGGCATTAGGGGACACGGACACATCCTCAGGTTCCACAGTAAAGTAGGGCACACCTAGAAAAGCAACAGACAAGTGATAATAACTGGAGGGACTCCTTCTGTCTCTTATTTCACAGAATCACAGAATCACCTAGGTTGGAAAGGACCTTGAAGATCATCTAGTCCACCGTTAACCTAGCACTGACAGTTCCCAACTACACCATATCCCTCAGCACTTTGTCGACTCTATTCTTAAACACCTCCTGGGATGGGGACTCCACCACCTCCCTGGGCAGCTCATTCCAACGCCTAACAACCCGTTCTGTAAAGAAATACTTCCTAATATCTAGTCTAAACCTTCCCTGGCACAACTTGAGGCCATTCCCTCTTGTCCTATCACTTGTTACATGATTAAAGAGGCTCATCCCCAGCTCTCTGCAACCTCCTTTCAGGTTGTAGAGGGCGATGAGGTCTCCCCTCAGCCTCCTCTTCTCCAGACTAAACAACCCCAGTTCCCTCAGCCGCTCCTCGTACGACATGTGCTCCAGACCCTGCACCAGCTTCGTTGCCCTTCTTTGGACACGCTCGAGTTAGTTCCACTAATACCAGGGCCCAACACTGGACACCCATCTGCCCTGCCCCTATGCCTGATCCAACTCCCTCTAAGCCCTTCACAAGAACCAAGGCTCAAGATATGCTGGATCACCTCAGGGCATGAATGTCTACATACTCCCACTAGAAGAAATCAGAGAGAAAAGAGTGCTTGATTCCCAAAATGCCTTTGAAAAACCTCTTCCACTGAGCCTCCTTCAAGACTCCCCTACGAAGTAGCTTTTAGTGGCAGTATTTGCTCAATTTTTCAGCTGGATAGACTGGAGTTTAAAGAGACAAAAGTCAATAACTTTAGCAGTGGCAGACACCAATTTAAAAGATACCTGTTCCAGCTGCAGATACTTCTTGCCATGCATTAAAAACTGAAGCTTGTGAATGTGTTGAACTAGCAGCTGTAACAAACCCATGAATGAGGAAAGAATCCCCCCGGTGAGAGCCTAGGATCATTTACAATGCTCTCTCCACAGCTTAATTGACAGGAGCCGCCTTCCAGCACGCTCCAACATCACAAGAACCAGGCTGCCTTGGAGTTAGGGGTAATTTATTTCAGAGCTGAAGGCTATCCATGGACACAGCTCTCTTGATAACTATCTGTTCCCCACCGTGGAATGACTCCTGCTTGGTACAACAGGCCTTAGGTCAGGCCCACAGGGAGCAAAACGTGGCTGCAATGCTAACTACCTCAGGTCATCTCTAAGTGGCAACAGCTGAGCTTAACTCAACACATCAAGAGATGTGGTTCCTCTCATGGGCAATGCCAAAACTCTTGTAACTTCAGTGCTCCAAACCAGTAACACAAAATTCACCAGCTGTCAGCACCAGTGCTGACCCTGCAGGACAGTCAGCATGTGCTTCGGGTGGCTGGTGGAAGAGCTGAAGGCCCAGCGAAACACTGAGTTCCCTTTTATACTCAAAGCTTTCGGCATCAAGCGCAGCAGCTACCGCCTGCATCTACATCAAAATGAGGTATTCTCAGCTGGAAAAAGTGTGTTCTGGAAACTTCTGATCTGCTGCCTCACAGAAACAGAGGAACCAACAACACTGTGCATTCACATGCTTAAATTACACCGTCTGTCCCTGGCCAAAGATGACAGGCCCAAGCAGCTCCAGTTGGTGTGGCAGATGCTGAGCACCTCCAACAGCAGGCAATTCATGTAGGTGTCCAAATAGGGATTTAGAAGTCTAATGCTTGACATTTACCCTACACTCCAGCTGAAAATGGTGTCCTCAGTCTCTCACTGTCTGTCCAGTCGCTGTTTGTGTCTTTCAGGTGGCAGTTTCTTTGTGCCTTCCTCACCTCCTCGCCACTCCCTTTAGGGTGGCAAGTAAACAAACAAACTGAACCAGATCTAGAAACAGGTCACTTCAGGAATGATGGTGCCTATCTGTGCAAAGATTAATGCTCAGGACAGGTATATTCATCATCATGATTTACTGCCAGTTTTTGCTTACATGTTTTATTTTATTGCAGTCATACATAAACAATAAAAAAGAATAAACTTTCCAGATACCAGCTGTGACACCTCCGTATGCTTTGCCCTCCTTCTCCAAGGAAGATTAGAAGGGAAAATACCATCATTTCTTCTACCTGTGAGCAGGATCCCTGCCTCCTGTCCCTTTACCATGGCACTGGAGGAAACCTTTCGGGAGGATCCTGTCCAGCTTGGCAGGTTTTCTCACTTTGGGAGCAGCTAACCAGATCAGACAAGACCACAATTAAACTCTCATAGTTTAGAGAGTACAGCTGACTCATCCAGCTCAGGAACTTGCACTGCCCCTGTGTGTTACCTGGACACCTCACTGTCTGTGACACATCTAGTTCCTGGTACAAGAGGCAAGTGCTTGCACCCCGCTTTCACAGGTGTGCCATGGAGGCACTGAGCAGCCAAGAGCCAGGAAATCAGTGGCAAAGCAAGGAAATGAGCCTGTCTATTCCCTGTTCCAAGCCCACATCAAGCCTACAGGGCTAATTTTTTTTTTCTACTGCTCAGTTCTTAGACAGTGTTAATTCAGGGGGACGTGTCCATACAGACGTGGCTGGGGCTCTGACTGTAGCCACAACAGGGGTGAGCAGCCCTGGGAACAGCCGTGCGGTCAGAGGTGTAATTTCAGAGGGAAATTTCTGCAAGCAGCATAATCCGTATTTTTAAGACGGTCACACTCTGCAATGTGCCTCTTAGATCACCTCTCTGGGCATCAAATGCTATCATGTTCTCTGTAAGGTCAGAGCCTAGTTTCTAAACCAGAAAACAGTTCCAAAATAATTTTCATTTTGTGAATTCTGAGAAGTGTTTCATAAGATCAAACATTTTAGCGGTATCGCAAAGACGGTTCAATACCACTGCTACAAATTCTGCCTGATAGAGACCCCCTAAGTGGAGCTCAAGGCAGGTTACCAGACAGCACAGAAATCCATTTGAGCTCACTAAGTTAGATCACCAGTAGTCCACGCTTGTTTTGTGTGGCACACTGAAGGGTGTCAGCACCTACTGAAGGCTGCAAATGACCAGAGTAAAGATCGTCTCTCAGAGGGCAACTGTTGTTATCAATACAGAAACCACTTCTAGACAAAGCTGGTACGCCCAGAGAAGAAATACATGCGGAGGTAACAGTGAATGTGGGACTGACAGGCTTTTGCATTCCCCAGTGTTTTCTTATGCTAACAGCTGACACATTTTTTAAAAGCCCACTCCTTATCACTACTTGTTATTTTTTAATTTTTAACACTAACTCCCATTTCACATGATTACACGCTCCTTCAAGTTTAACTAGCTTCTGCCGTACTTGCTTTTCTCATAAAGGCAACTAGTTGCATTTTTTAGCTTCCGCTGTAAGCTTTGGCCTTCATTCTCAACTCTCCCCCTTACCCAGCCGCAGCTGGTTTTTGTAACTTTGATATTTTCTGCCTGTGCTATCCAGAAGGGCTCCCTGGTTTTTCAGATGGCTTAGCACACCGAGCTACGCAATCACTCCTAATGTACCCACCATGCAAATGCAGCCACCTCTGGAGTGGACCATGGTAATTGGAATAGAAATGGAAACTGCACAATAGAGAGCATTTTAAGCTGTAAACAATGTTCTCCAGATGAAACCGCACCTGAAAATTTAGGTGGACAGAAGCCTGGGATTTGTGGAAGGCAGCAGGTAAGCGTTCTCTCTTCCCGTGAGAACTGCTATGGATGTTTCCATGGCTCTGAGTGAGTGAAGCCTTTGCTATGAACACCCAGACCACACCACCTCCCACGACAGCCTCCCTGCTCCCCCTCTTTAAGACTGTTGATTCAGCTCTGGCCCAAAATGTTACCAATTACCAAAAAGCCACTCTTGCTGCAAATGCACTGTTCCTGTCAACTTCCTCACCAAATATTAAGCCATGCTATGACTACTAGCTCCTGAGGATCTAACACAATCATGGCTCAAAGGAAGTGAAAGTAGAGACAGCAAGAAGCCACCACTGCCTTGGGTCACTTTTGGGCAACCATGCAGAAGTTATTCATATCAGAAAAGACTGGACAAAACAGTACCACATGGAAAAGTCACAGCTACAAAGGCTGATGTAGAGCACTCCTCCCGAAACTCAGAATTGGGCTAAAACTGTACCTTGGCCTCAAAGACCTGTTTGGCTGATGCACAGAACCAGGTTGTGACCCTGCTTTGAGAAGTGGGTTGGACCAGATGATCCCCACAGATCCCCTTCAACCCTAACTATCCCACCATTCTACGAATTATTTGGAGATGAAAGCAACAATGGATTGAGGGGCTGGAAAGACATGTGTGTACACGAAAGGATCTTGTTTTCTAACGTGCCAAAGTAAAACCAGAAGGTAAACCTACAGATACTCTCCTTGAAGCTACTCTCCTATTTCTTACTCCCGCTCTGTAGCGATCTCACCGCAGTTAGCAGCAATGGTTCAGAGCCAAGAAGCCTGTCACTGCAGCAATCTGCTCTCACCACTTCCACCTAGAGCATATTGGTGGGGCAGCCCTGAAAGGAAACCAGCACTACTACTACTACTCCTTACCTTCCACTATGAGCCACACTTGCTGTGATTCTTCCTTCTTCCCCCCGTTCTCAACCTGGCACCAGTACTTCCCAGAATCTGTCCGCTCGACGGATTTCAAGCTGAAAAAAGTCAAAAGCCATATCGATATTTTACGTGGATAAAGCATGGTTTTGCCCCAAAGGACCCTCCAGTGTTTGGCAAACCCACTGAGACGCAGCCAGCTCTGGGGAGGAGGGCAACAGCCAGCCAGCACAAAGCGCATGGCAAAACAGCAGAGATGGGAGGCTCCTCTCTAGAGTGGGTGGAGGGAATCCTCAGCAGAGCAGACAGCCTTCCTCTGAAGCGTCCTTCCAGAAAACCCATCACTTGTGTCCTCTGAGTATAAGAAAGGGTTGGTCATCCCAATCCTGAATTGTGACTCTAGCTAGCCTTCAAGAGCAACAGCTTGGCCTACAATGTCTGAGCCAGCAGGAAACTCCAAATCACAAATCTTCAATGAGCCCGACTGTTTTGCCTCAGTTATGTGATAGGACTGGTGACAGTCTCATACAGGAACAGACGGGTCAGAAAAAGGCCCCCCTCACCTCAATTGCGCTCAGCGTTATTCTTATCCCAAAAGCACCTCGCACTGCAAAACTCCTTGGGCCTCTCAATTCATGATTTCAAGGGGTTATGCTGGCCTACTCCAGCACAGGACCTCACCCTACAAACTCTTCTGCATCCTCCCTTGCTCAGCAACAGCTCCCCTTCTGAGAAGATGCACCCAAGCACGGGAAGGCAGCCATGGGGACTGAGCACCATTCAAGCCGTAGGCCTCCAGTTCAGGGTAGGAATTCTGCTCCTCGCTTCCCTGCTGGAAATCCGCGGTATCCTCACTGCTGTTAGCAACATGAGGCTAGCATGGTGAGTAAGGGCAGAATTTGGTCCCAAAGCAACAAGGTCTCAGCTACCAAAGGCACCAGAGTGTGGCTCTGAGTGCCTGTCAATGTTCAAATGTTGATTGCCCCCCACGGGATGTGCAGCCACGTGTCTGCTGCCATGCAGGGATCCTCAGCAGATCTGTTGCCCACCTTTCTAACGCTAGCAATCCGCCTTGGGGAAGGGGAAGAGCGTCTCAGGAAGGAAGACAGAAATGGGAGTGTTTTTGCTGAAATACACAAAATGGACCACTACAGCCTGATTTTCAGAGCTGTACCTTCAAATGCCATCAGCTGTGCTGCCCATCCAGCCGCATGTTCTGAAACACAGCGATTGCAGTAGAGAGTTACACAGCGGGTGGTAGAAATGATCACTTTAGAAGAAGAAAGGAAAAAGGAGAAAAAGATACGGACACATCTAGATTTAGGACCCTAACTTAGCCCTGGTGCTGCAGACAGTTCTCAATGGAGGAAAACAAGAGGTGAGAAAGGAGATCAGACAGAGATTGTGAGGGGCAAAGAGAGTTAACTAGTGGAACTGGTAAACGGTAGAGGTTCAAGACAAACTGTTTCCACAACATAATGTTATGCAATACTTTTATTGGGCACAGATTTTTTTCTCCTATCAAAATGTTTCTTACAGACAAGCTTTGGCACAGTTGCTGGAATTGGAGACTCCGTGCAATGTCAATCCAAGAAACCTAACAGGAGATGAAGCTGGAGCTCAGGGAAGAGCGATTCTCAAGTCAGTCAACAGTTTTGAGCTCTCACAGTGATGGCACGTTTGCTTGTACAAGCTCTCTTTACACATAGAAAAAGCCAGAGCAGTACTTTGGGTCTTGTTTAACTCAGTGCTTCCAGACCTAGTTGACATCCCTCTTCTGCTGAAATAAAGGCACAGAGAGCTGCTTTGCAGAAGAGAGTTTTTGCGCCTCTCAGCGGGGCAGGACTGATATCATGTAGTGTAAATGTATTAGAAAAGCCTCTGCAAAATAACTCGGGGATGGTTCAGGTGATAAATGCTTCTCCCCAAAGAAAGGAAGGGGATGTAGTCCTGGGAGTCTCATTTCAATTAACTACCCTCACCCTTTCGGCAGACTGACAGCTCAAGAGAGAGAGTAAGAGAACAGAATGAGTATGAGAGAGAAAACCTATTTATATAAGTCAGACCTTAGTCTTCCTGCTGCATGGCAGAACAAGATGAACAAACAAGGCAAGAACATCCTTTCACCTTGAAGTCACATCTCAAGCATCACAAGCATTAGCAAAGCACCTGTCACCACAGTAGTCAGGAAACCAATATGGTTCTAGTGCATAAAATCTCAGCCCTTAATGGCTTCAATTCTGCTCTCAGTTATGCCCTTGCCACACACTAAACTGCAGACCTAAGGACCCTGCCCCACCGAGGGCACTGCTGTTGCATAGATATAGCTGATAGCAGAAAACTGTGCAATAGTTTCCGCAATATTCTTCCTTCTCTGCATCTGTTGTACCTGAGGAAGCCGATCCAGTGTTCTTCATCTACTGGAATGTACACCTGGTCTACGCTTTGCACCACTGCTCCGTCCTTGATCCACAACATCTCGGGATCTTCCATTCCCTCGAGGCTGCAATTTAGTTTCACGGGTTGACCCTGGGACACCTTTAATTTGATTGGAGATCCTGTAAATTTCATACCTAAAAAAAAAATACTACTCCGCCCCACCCCCAGAAGAAGGGGGGTTGGAGTACAGCAAATTACTCTAGGTTGGCGGTCTGGAATTGCACACCCTACCAGCACACGCTGCAGAGGGGTCTGTTAGTCTCAGCACTGCTCTACTATGCCTGCTAAGCAACAGTCAAAGGCAAGCACTGAAAGCGCAATTGCTGGAGAGAAGCGGTGGCTCTGTGTGTACATGGGGCTTTTTTCAACTCGTGTAACAGCAGGGTGAGCTTCTGCAGAGCAGTGCCCAGGCAGAGTCAGCCAGAAGCCCTGGGAGCTTCACCGTGTCGGTGATCCGGCAGCACTGAGCGCGTTCGCTCAGCACAGTACCACACCTCCCTCTTTACCCCGGGCTTGAATTTCAGCTACGGTGTTCCTGGGCTGCTAAAAAATCATCGTGCTAGTTCCATTGTATGCATTTGTAAAGAGCTGGGATACGAGAAAGAATCAATTATGTCTCGTTATTCAGGATACACTGTTCCTCTGCATTACAGAAAGCTTCTCTGCAATTTGCAAAACCCATGAAAGCAAAGCCTATTCCACAGCATACCTCGCCGAGGAGCAGAACTGTTTACAGAACAGATATTTCTGTCGTGTGACGTGGGCGCGTGCTCAGAGGAGCCTCCCTGACCCTTCAGACCAGCCAAAGGGCCACGTTGTACCCAGAGCTATATCGTTGCGACCCCAAGGCAGCAGGGCCAGAGTCGGTGGCGCTGCTCAGATTTACATTGACACAGAAGCGATCAGAATTTGGCCCAGAGCACTGTTACATGTGTGGGTGGATGGGGAGTGTTTCCCTCAAGCAGAAGTGAATATATGGAATGTGTTACCATGAGAAAACACGGAAGCCAACTATATAAGCGCGTTTAAGAAAGAAAGGCATATAAAGGAGGAACCAGAGGATCAAAGGAGATCGTGGGAAAGCAGGAAGGTGGAAAATAAATGTAAAGCTCGTTTTGTTAGGGAGAGTGGTCATTTCCTATGCGGTGGCACAGGACTGACAGACCAGAACAGATCTAGCCTAGCTCAATATTATGCCCTGGCAGTGGCCTCCACACCCTCCAGAAAAAAATGACTCCATGACTCTTGCCCAGCCACATATCACAGTACGTTAGAACTTCACCCAGTTCACTGGCTGATCAGCTTCTCACAGAATGCCTCACTAGCCTCCAGAGCCAGACAGAAAAACGCCAGTAGTGAAATCCAGAGCGCTGCTAAGTAAGCAGCCCTGTTGCTCTCAAACTCTGTTACAGCCTTACCCGTGATCAAATACAGAGATCTCTCGTGTGCCGCTTCCCTTCTTGCCAAACCGCCACCCTCCCACAGCCAGGAGGGCACCACCTCACAGGGCAGAGCCGCAGCAGAGGGGCTCGCTGCGTGGTTGTCACCGCTGGCAGTAAGGAGCCAGCGCTGTGGGATCAGCCGGCACGCTGCCACTGGCAGTGGGTACCCGGCAGAGCACCAGTGGTCCGGGTGCCACCCCAGAACACAGGCAAAAGGACTTTATTTCTTTCCTTAATGAGGTCCCCCAGCCTGTTAACAGCTGGTTTCTCACACTCAGTCTTTTGCCTTTCTATCTGCTGTTATTAATTTAGCAGATTCACAGACAGCATTGGAAAATGGGTAAGATGATCATTTTAGTTTAGTTGCTACAACTCGTTTGCTGGGCTAAGGGTTTAATCACCTTGGGTGAGGATGATCTAACCTCGCATTACTTAACTCATCTGTAAAACAAATGACATGTCCTAGTGCATGCCAGAAAGCAGCCTCCCTTTCACCACTCACAATATTGGAATAAAATATGAAAGCTTCATAGCAGCTCTCTGTTACAGAAAACTGATGCAGCCAGGCTGCTGAACACACGCACAAATGGACAGACACTTTCGTTACAGGTGGGTGCCCTCATGGAAAAGAAAACTCCTCGGCTTTCCTCAGGCTGCCCTGCTGAAAGAGTTAGCCACAAATTGAAGAAAGAAGTGATGTTAGAGACCCTTCATGGTTTTCAGTTCCCATACAAATTAATGATGTAGTAAATTAATATACAGTACAAGTGTTCAGCCTGAGTTGCAATTTTCCACATCACCCAAGTGTAATCCCTCCATCAAGATCAGCTTAAATAAAGAGATACGGATCACAGATTTTTAATAAATTCACAGTTTTTTCACAAAAATCCAGTTTTATCTGCAGCATCTCTTCCCACAGGTATATGGAAGAAGCACATAGGAGGCCAATATGGATTTTAATTCCCAACTATTCCTCCTTCTACTCTCCCACTCATGATTTCTCATCTGATTATTTCTTGAGCTGGCAAGAATGTTATCTCATCCAAATAGGTTCCTCCTGTAAGAGGAGCCTACCTGTAGGAGCTGCAGGAGTTGAAATGTATAGCTAGGAAATAAAATCGTATTCAATTTCTTATCAAGCAGTTGACTGACAGAACTGACAGCAGACAAACATGCTAGTTGTCAAAATACGTGACACATCTGTTTGCCTGTTTGTTTTTTAAACTTGCCACCACTGAATATTTTTGATTCCTATGTTTTTCGTGAAGTTCTTCGGGGAGTGGAGAGCGAGGAAGATGCCGACTCAGGCACGCCAAGGGAAAGGCTTTTCGCTCCTCAGACTCCTCCGGCCCCTGCTCCATGGCCCCAGCCCGCAGCCCAGCCCCTCCAGCCCCGTGTCCCCGCACACACGCCGCTCCACGCGTGGCGGGGAGCCCGAACTCCCGGTGAAACCGGCGGGCGGCTCGCCCGGGCGCCGAGAGCCCCGCACACACCGCCCCTCCCCGCCGCCTCGGGGGTGCAGCTTCGGAAAGCGAGTTCAGGAGGGAAAAAACAACAAAAGCCACTCAGGAATGCGTTAGCGCCCGGCTTTCCTCGGCGGCCAGCCGCGCTCGGCAAATACCAGAGCAACGCCTCGGCAAACAGCGAGGAGGAGGATTATGTGGGCTGCGACTCGCTACTCGGTACTTGCCGGCGGGCGGGCGAGCCTCGCAGCACCGGCACAGCCCGGGCTCCCCGCCGGGCACCGCCGCCTTCCCAGCGCCACGGAGCCGGCCCAGCCTCTGGCCCCACGGATACGGCGGAGCCCCCCCGTGCCCCGCCGGGAGGAAGGAGAAGGGGGCGGGGGGGGGGGGGGGGGGCACGACACAGAACGGGTCGGCCCCGACCCCCACCTGTGGCTGCCCCAGGCCCCGCGGCCGCCACACCGGGCGGCCCCCCACCCCGGCGGCCGGTCCCCGGTCCCGCAGCCGGTGCCGGCGGGGCGGCCCCTCGTTCGCCCTCAGCGGGCTGCCGTCGTCCGTAGAGGCGGCGCGGCGGGGGCTGCCCGCGGCGGGACCCGGCCGGCGGCGGGACCTGTGCCCCGCAGCCCCTCCCGCCGCACCGAGGGGACTCGGGGGGCACTGCCCCGCCGCCGCCGCCCTCCCCGCCCGCCGGCAGGCTGTCAGCCCCCTCTCACCTGCCACGGCGGCGACGTCCCGGAGCGCCGCAGCCCACAGTCCCAGCAAGAGGAGCCGCGGGATCGCCATGCTCCGCTTCAGCTCCATCGCTCCCGCACCACCATCCTCCCCACCCCAGCTCCCGGCGCCGCGGGGGGCTCCCACCGCCCCGCGCAGGCGGCAGCGCTGACAGCGGCTGAGGCAGCCCCGCGTCGCCGCTCGCCACCGGAGCTCCCCCGGGTGGCTGCGGGGACGCTCAAACTTCTGGCTGCGGGTCCGGCCGGGGCGAGCGGCAGGAGGGTCCCGCCGGGGGGGGGCGACGGCGCGGGTCGGGCGGGTCGCGGCCGGTCTGGGGTCGGGTCGGGTCCGGTCCGGTCCAGGCGCCGCCGCCGGGCGGTCTCCCTCCGCCGGACGGTCTCCCCCTGCCGGCGCGCAGCCGCCGCTCGGCGGGTCCCTCCGCCCGCCCCTCCCGGGCCGCCGCCTTCTCCTCCAGGAAATGGCGCTCTCGGGCGGCCACCGCGCGCTGTGCTCCCCCTCTGACATCACGCTCATGAATATGCATGAGCCGGCGCGCCCGCCGCCCCCGAAGCGGCGAATCACCGCGCCCGCCGCCCCCGCCCCCAAACCGGACCGGGGGCGCGCGGACCCCGCCCCGCGCCGTGACCGGGGCCGGACCCCTCGGGAGGGCGGAGGGGGGCGGCCCCCCCCGGGGCTGCTCCACCGGGCGTCCTGGTTTCCAGAGCGGGTGACCCACATCGGCGGGAGCTGCCGGGGCACCGGGCGGGGGGTGGGGGGGGGAAACCGGGTCGCTTGTTGCCCTCCCTGCATAGGGATGGGAGCAGGAGGCCAGCCTGGCCCCCCAGGAGCCCCCACCGGGGCTGGGGCCACCACGGGCGCTCGGTCCCCCCAAAACCAAGGCTCTGCCGGGCTGAGCAGCGCCGCCGGCCCCATGTCCTCGCCTCGACCGCGCTCCCCCCACCAGCCGGAGCCCGGCTCCGGGGATACCGGCCACCCCGTCCCGGTGGAGGAGCACCGGTAACGTGAGGAGATGCACCCGTGCCCTTCGAGCAGGCTCAGCTCGGCCTCGCCCTCTTTTCCGCTAGTGGAAAAGTAGGGAGAGATCCGAGGAAGGAGATCTTTGCTGCCACAGAGTTACTAGCACGGCGTGGAAAAAGTTACCGACGAACAATTAAAAAAAAAATAATCTGGCGCTGCCTCTTCGTCGGAGTTACGGTGAGAATCTGGGTTGAAAGGCACCGTAAGGAGCAACACCGGTATAACGCGATGTGGCTTTCAGCTCTGCCACGGCCCCGTGGCTCCCGCAATACTCTGTAAACCTGGCGGAGCGCGGGGAAACGGCGTTATCCCCATCAGGGGGATGGAGAAACTGAGGCACAATGAGCTCACGTAATTCCCTCCCAAACTCTGATCTTCACCCCCCCACACACCCCCCACACCCCCCCCCAGCCATTTGCATTTCTGATAGGAATTCCTAGGGGACTGGAGCAGCACCAGGAAGATTTCATGACTGGAATGGAAATGTCACTCCCTCCCCAGTGCCACCCGCCGTAATGAGGCGACCGGGAGGAGACACTGACAAGCCATTCACCCCAGAGCTTGCGGGCAGCCTGGGTTCTCTCGGGGACAGGAAATCGTGACACGGCTCTCACCAGGATCACGACAGTTCCTGGGCTGAGAAGTTCTGCGCCAGTGCTTGCTCAAAGCTTCGCGCGCACTTGCTGTGGCGGCTCCCTCTCCCCCGCGTATCCATATATACCCATCTATCCGCGTGCGTGGCGTGTTTCTGCACTTACTCATGGCGATAGCGCCTTCCAGAAAGTAGATACTTCTGCAGATTTTAGTTGTCTCATGAGAAAAAATAATGGCCACTAGAATAACGCTGTGTTTCTACGGCGTTTTCCTTCTAAGGATTTCTTCCAGCCTTACAGTTACAGAGGCTTACAACACTACACTGGCCCTGTGGGCTCAGGAAATGCTCTGCTCTACAAGCGGAGAGAAGAGGCACAGACAGCCGCCGTGACTTGGCCAAGCCCGTCCGGGGAGGCAGCAGCCGAGAGAGGCTTGACTCCACGCTGCGTGCCCGGAGCACGGCTCTACCCCAAGAGGCATGTTGTGCTTCACCCAAATGTCATAAGCGATGATCCTAAAGGCTTTGAGAAAAGGAAGGAGAAAGGGAAGGGAGCTTCTATCTGCAAAGAGGAGTCCCCGATAGAAAGTTGTTGTATCACGGCACAGGCCAGACTCTGGGCTGGTGTAAGAGAGCAAAGCTTTGCTGGAAGCAGCAGACCAATGGGAATTTTCTCCAGCGGGGGATCTGGCTTCAGCTCTTCTGAGAAGGGCTTTGTGTCAACAGTGATAGGCAGGAAGAGCCACATGAAAATTGGACTGAAATCCTGCACGCGCTGCCAGTTGGAGTGCAAACTGCTGTGGGAAAACTTACAGAGGAGTGCAATATTGCCATGCAGAAACCAAAGGAACTGGTGAATCTGAAATGCTTTTAGGAAATGAAGACAAATAAACTCTCTCGGCCTCCTGTGCCACTGAATTAAGCAACGTGGCTTTGTCCTACAGGCCGTAGCACCAGTGGCAGTGCTTGCTGCTCATGTGCACAGGACACAGCACAGTGGCTTATAAATAAGCCGGTGCCTTCCTGGCTTACGTCCTTTCCTTACTCCTTCTGTTGCAGTAGTGTGTTGTCACATCTCACCAGACTTGCTGGGCAGTGTAGGCATGTTCTAGAAAACGCCTGAAGAGCTGTGCAATAATCAAGAGGTGAATTCCCAGTGCTGGGAGACTTCTGGAGATGAGGGAGAAGGAAAAAGGAAGAAAGGAAGAGAGGGAGGGAGGGGAGAGAGAAGGCAGGAGGGAGAGAAGTATTTGCTGGACTTCCTCACCTTCCTCTGCTGTTCAGCCTCTTCTAATTATTGAGACCCAACAGGGCAAGGATGGGTGAGAAAGCAAAACACCCATTTCCACATGAGAAGCCATAGTCCTAAAAGTTCAGCACGAGCTGCTGACACATGCCACTGCTCCATTGTCAAAGTAGTCAGTCTGCAAGTGGCTACCAAGTCCCTGTGTTTTGTACCAGGCGTTTTCCATGGAGCTGCCTGGTTTGCACTTGGATTTGAAAACCTGTCCACTCCATCCTCGGACTTGGGATTTGAAGACCAGTGTTATCCCCTCCATTGCCAGGGGACAGATCCTTCATCTTGCATCAGGAAGCTGTGGCAATGACAACGCCAACAATGAAGTGGCATTCAAGGGTCGCAGGAGTAGCTCTGCTCTATGGTGTAGGAGACCCAGGACGGCTGTTCAGGTGCTTCCTGAGTGGATGAACTGTTGAAACCAGCATGTTCAGCCCTAGGCCAGAACAGGAGCTGCTCCCAGCTTTTCAGTCACCACCAGAGACTACAGCAAGTGACGGGAGGGAGCTCCATGTGTGTGAGGGCTTTTGCAGCTTAGGGATGGCTTCTCAAATAAATGCCCCAAAGCTGGGCCAGAACACAGGACGTGAAGAAGCAGAAACCCTCTGGGCTTTCCAAACCCTGCCAAGGACACGGCTTGAGAGCTGCTGGATATTGTAGTGGCTTTTGAGGATACTGAAAAGGTTAAAACAGACATAAACTGTCTCCATTCTCTGCCCAACCCATCATAATAATGGGATTGCCAGGGCTTGTTCATGTCGGATAATAATACTGTTTAACGTGGCCACTTCTGAGGACCCAAATATAACTCTCCATCTTGAAATACATATGGGACTAAACTGGCCATGCCAAGATCTTGGACATGCTGTTTAAAGCCACAGGTGGCTGCAGCAGTTCACAAGAAGACTGAAACTCATCCTGCCTGTGTCTGGGCTAAGCTTGCCATAACTGAGTTATGCTGCTCATTTGGGAATTATCTTAGCTGCAGCTGAACTCTGTTCTCATTTAATTTGTATTATTCTACCATCTCTTCCTTTCTCCTTTCTTGTCTTCCTCCCTACCACCTCCTTCAGTAAGCAACTGTGTTGAAATATTCCAGCCTCTCTGTTTCGTGAAGTTTCAGCCTCCTCCAGCTCTTACATCTTCCATATGTGCTGGTTTTAACTTTCTGTGTGAATGAAGATAAGGACAGGGAACCATATTAAAGACTTGCATTTACTTCATCTTCAGAATACAAGTAAATCAGGGATGAGTCTGAGCTTTGAGTTCAGTCTTGATCCCTTCCTAGTTCCCAAACTCTCCTGGCTCTGCCTGGGGGTGGTAGGTGGCACGGTGTAGATGGAGGACTAGGACTGGGTCACTGTAGGGTGGATCTAAGTTTGGATTTTTCTCTAAGTTTCAACGTTATCCAGTTTGGCCCCAACCCAACCATAATCATTACCCTGAGCCCAAACCTGGTTCCTCCATGTGTCTGGGATGGTTATGCTTTTTTAGAGGTGATAAACTAACACATCATATGTGTTATCTATCTTTTGTGATAAATGCCAAGCTGTCAGAATGAAAATGTCACATAAATCATACATAAAGTGTTTACATTAAAAAAGATCGACTCGTACGAATTTAAACAACCTTTCTGATGGTGCCGTCATTTGCAGCAGGTTAGCCAGGTACTGCCAATGTTTCAATTTCTGGAGTCGAAAGAAACACAGCACATCAAAACGGAGTCATCAAACCAAAACAAAATGTATTTAACATGGTGCAACAGTCAATGCCATAAGAAATCACCATATAAGTATGCAGTTATATATCATCTACACATACTGATATGACTTTACAAATCTCATATTACATGTAGATACACAGAGAACGGACTTGGGAGGAAGCATTTGTTGCAGCCCTTCTAGGGGCTCGGTTTCTTACCTACCTGCTGTAGGGTGTGACAACACTTTGCTTTTGAAAGTGACTGTATTGCGATCGTATTGCATTCTCCTGTGAGTCGTGGTGGATAATAATCTCCACCATCCACACAACAAAATGGTACGGGGCTTGCTCAGCATACGACCATCCTTTGTGGGACAGGGGCTTGGCGGGTGCGAGGTCCCTGGCGGGTCCTCAGTGTGGCCATAAGCTTCTTGGGTCGGTCCCTGGCTCTCAGGAGGCAGCTGGCCAGGCCAGGAGGGCAGCCCACAGCCCGGAGTGCAGTGGTCTGCTCTGCCAGGACCATTTGACAATGCTGGGACTAATTCTGGAAGGTGCTGTACCTGCTCCGGGGGAAGCCTTGCGGGAAGAGCCCGGAGCCCCAGCAGGAGCAGCCGGTGGGGCTGGCTCCCAGCTGTGTCTCCTGCCCCGGGCTGGGGTGGCACCACATCTAGCCAGGAAGGTGGGAAGGTGGCAGTGGGCTACTAGCCAAAAGCCCTCCCCAGGGCACATGGAAAGCTGAAAGATAACATAGAGCAGTCCTGCAACTGCTCTAATAAACGCTGTGGGTAGAAGAGCTTCCTAACAACTCCAGACTATCTGTGGGAGTGTTAATACCATATTTACCTTTTCCCTCGCCAGCACCTCTCCCCTTGTCCAGCCCATGCTGCTCTGAGCAAGTAGTAGGAATGAAACAACCACAAACCAGACCCACAGTCCTAAAAATAGTGGCACTAACAGGGCACTGATCTACATTATGGCTCTCAACAACTGCTAACAGGGGTGGAGCTGGACAAGGGTAACTACAGCTGGAAATGCAGCAGTGTCTCTGCTGCAGACCAAGCAGGGCAAGGTGAGCAAAGGGCTTTTTGCTTTATTGATGTATGTCACTGCTCTGGAAAGAAAGACCTCAGCAGTCTTCAGGGGCATAGTCTGTGGTTGTGTCAGCAGTCAGTGACATCTGTGCCACAAATACCTTATTTTTGCCCAATGGAAGGCAATTACACCCCGAAAGACATCCTCACCAGCAAAACCACAGAAAAATTGGGGAGCAGAAGTGAGAAAACTGGAAAAAAAAAAAAGGAAGATTAGGGTAAAACAAGAGGAAGAGAACGTGAAGAAAGGAGAGAAAAATGACAGAGGAAGAGGGAAAAAGACTCAATAAAATAAAATAAATAAAAAAGCACCTCATTTGGGGTTTGCAGGACGTGACTCAGTGCCTGCAGATCTGAATTCTCCTTCTGACTTGACTCTGCCTGGCCGCATGCCTTTTGCCTTGCTCTATCTGAGTTTCTTACCTTGCAGGGCACCCAAGAGGGCAAATATACTGCAAAGCACAGGCTTTATAAATCCTCCAGCAGCAACAGCGGTCAAATGCTGTGACTGAAATGCAAAAAAAAGATTGTGGGTGGGATGAGAGGAAAGACAGGGAACTGAGGAGCGGAGAAAGGGTGAGGAGTGAAAGAGTGAAAGGAAGAGGGGAACAAAAGACTAGGGAGACCAGCCGAAGGAGGGAGAGAATCTCTTGGAAATGAGGTTAGCTGTTGGTCAGAGTGACTAAGTCCTCTTGCAATGGCAGGGGGAAGAGCTGAAGCTCATCCTGCCGACCTGCTGTGGAGACCGATGCTTGCAGGCTCCCTGCCGGCGGCACCCTGCAAGCCCTGTCCCGGGGCAGAGGAGCTGAGAAACCATGGAGGCCTGTCACAGAGAGGTTTCTAGACAGGAGGAGCGCCTGACGTAGAAATGCTGCCCGTCGTGCCCCTCTGGCCTGTGCACAATCAGGACGGGGAAGAAGCGGGCGTCGTGGTAGGTTGGGGGGTTTTCGTTGACAGCCAGCTGGCTGGAGTAGGAGCAGCACTGCTCGTCCTGGCAGCCCCGGTCCGCGATGCTGCTGCTGCGGCTCCTCCAGAGGCCTGTCCTGTGGGAGCCGTGGACACGGCAGAGGGAGAAGCGGCTGGTGTTGAGGGAGAGGCGGGAGTTGCCGCTGCAGCTGTGGAAAGCGTGGCGCGAGAAGATGGAGGAGGTGCTGGAGGCACGGTTGCAGCGTTCGCAGCCATGAGCCGTTTCGCCGTACCGGCAGACCGCGTAGCTGTTGTAGGCTGGGGAGTTGGCCAGGTCCATGAGCATGGCCTCTGAGTAGCTGGGGATCAGCTGCCGGTTGGTGCAGATGTGCCACTCCAGCTCGGTGCTGTCCTGTGTGGCATCTCGGGGCATGCGGTACCGGTACAAGGGCTCCTCTGCCGCTGTGGGTGCCGTGTACTCCAGGCCCAGCAGCTTCTCCACGTGGTAGTGGACGTAAGCAGTCCGATACTCTATGAGCACCCTGAGTGGCCACGAGATCATCAGGATAGCTGCCACCCAGAAAGCATAGTGGGACACGTACCATGGGAGGTGATCCGGGTCCCCGTAGGCCATCATAAGCTCTTTAAAGTCCACATTTTTGAGCTGCATGCCTTCCCTCACCTCCATGTAGTCATCCAGCCCCTCGATCTCCGTGAAGAAGTGAGCCCTCTGAGTCAGGTAAGAGTTCTCAGACTCAATGTTAGCAAAACTGAAGCACTTGGTGAACCTCAGCTTGGTGGCTGTGTAGCTCTCCAGGCCCAGGAGCTCCTTGGAGATGTCCTTGTAACCACAGTGAGAGTAGTCAAACTCAGCTTCAGCCACGTGGGTGTTGACCCTCTCATGGTAGACTTGCGTGGTGGTGTAGGCATCACCGTTGCGGTACCGGGTCACCTGCCGGGTTCGCCGCACAAAGTGGTAGCTGATGGCCTTCCACCAGATGCATGGAGTGGCTTGCTGCATGCGGTTGATGCATTCATAGACACTGTCCACGTCTGCCTTGTACTGCAGCTCTCTCTTGACATGGCAGTGCCAGCACTCCACCAGGTACACCACGTACAGCATAGAGAGGAAGGCCAGTGGGATATAGACGTAGCCGTCTGAGCATGGGCTGTCATGGTAGATCATGGACTTGCCCTTGAAGGAGCTATCAAAGCTGAGCTTGGTGACCCGGGCCAGCTGACACCAGGCCACCGCACCCAGGCAGCCATACATGAGGATGGAGAGGAGGAGGCATTTCCAGTGGGACTCTCGGCACATGCAGGCGCTCAGGGACTGCTTCACAGGGCGTTGCTTCAATCACACCACCGGGGAGGGGGAGAGAAAGACAAAGAGAGAGCGAGGAACCCATCAGTCACACCACTTTGCATAACGCACACAGTGACTGTTGCCTTCAAGACTGCGTCTGGCTTCACTCTCGACCGCCTGAGGACTGGGACACCACCCTACCTAATATAAATGTGAATATAAACAGAAACGCCCTGCCAGGGACAGAGGTCTCTGGACAAAACCCCTTCCTTGCTTCCTCCTGGCTCTGGGGAGGGAAGCTGTTCACACAGCAGTGACTTGCTGTGCCTGAACCCCAGTTGGACGGGCCCCATCTCAGTGGGCAAGACAGGTCCCCATCTCTTTCGCCCTGCCTGGAGACAGCATCATCTACACACCTCGCCATCTTCTGAGGCCGAGAGGGCTTCGCAGCACGTGAAGCATGGGGCTGTGGACTTGTCCCTTTGCTTTGCAAGTGCTCAGCGCCTGGGTTCCCACACGGTGCTGCTGGGGAGGCTCAGGAGCAGTGTCCATCGCAGGGCTGTGGCCCCATGGGTTGTGCCAGCACAGAGGGACCAGTACTTTGTGGAGCTGGAGCTGCTGCCTGACTCAGAGCTGACTCACACCCAACCCTGAAACCTACCAAATGATCGACACCATTTTTCTTGGAGGTGAGCCATCGGGAAAATTACTAGATTCGAGTACATTTAGTTGAAAAAATTGTCAGGATTACAGCACAGTGCAGCATAGCTTCAGGCTGGTTAGAAGACTAGCTCCGACCTAAAATACGTGAAAGCTTAAGCGTTGAAGCTAAGGGTGTATGCGTGAATACTTAAAATGTAGCACATCCCTCTCTTTCAAGTCCCAAAAGTCGGGCTGGGAGTAGAGCTGGAGTTTGCACTCTCGTACTCCCACTGCATCGCCTGAGATGGTATGCTTGCAGTCCTTACCCCAGCCATGGTGCAGTGAATCAGCTGCATTGTCATGCTATGTTAGGCTATAATAAAAAATGCCAAATTGAGCCAAGCAGCTAGCGGAAACGGAGTTGTCTCCCTGCAAGGAGCAGCAGCAGCATGAATTACATTACTGGCTGGCAGCCGCCCGTCTGTAGAAAGTGCGTGAAGCAAGACCCCCCGCTGCCCTGGTAGGTAATGCGGAGGGCTGTCTGAGTTCTTCTTGTTACTGCCATCCTCTGCCTCCCCCCTAACTCTGGGGAAATGACAGTGAGAAAGCAGATACACACTGATATTCATGCATCATCATGCCCTCTGCTGAGCCTGATTTCATGCAAAAATAGAAGCACACTGTTACTCCTTCTCCCAGGGGGCCACATCTAATGCATCAAACTGCTCCGTAGATGCCAACAGATGCTAGGTTTGGGAAATGTCTTCTCTTTCTTTCCCCACAGATAAAGTTCTCCCCTAGTATAGCTCATCTTGGATCCACAGCAATTAGGATTTAGTAAGTAATCTTGAACCAGCAAGGAATTTAAGGAGCAGCATCTTATGACTTGAGAAATAATAGCATGGTGCCACTAGAGAGAAGAGTTTACTGTCTTCTCAATGAGATGGAAGCATTGACATCTAACCTTGCAGGGCTATCAGGTCAGATTTAACACTGCTTTTTTTTTTTTTTTTTTTTTTTTTTTTCTGGGACAGAGAACCACTTCTAAGTAACTATAGAGGGTTTTATGGCTTGCTGTGAGCACTGCCAAACTAGACTTCATGGGGTTTGGTTTTGATTTCATAGCTTCTAATCTGACACTGTGTAAGTGCAGAGTAATTTTATTGATTTTAGGGAGCTACATCAGTATTCATCTGCAGGGACTAAGGGCAGGATCTGGCCCCTGATTCTTCCTGATGCATCCAGCAGGAATCTGTAAAGAATTTCTATTCTTATCCTAAACCTTTTGTATGTGTGAATGTGTCAGAAGAAAGAATAATTATTCTGGGCTGTACTCCCTTTACAGTGGCCAAAATAGGTGTTGAGAAGCTAAGTGGGTTATAAAGGACATGGTACATAACTTCTCTGTAGGTAGGGCAGTGAAAAGACCTTAGTATGGGTAAGAATAAGGCCATTTTCCTTAGCCTTTTGCAGGAAACCTTGAGGAAAGCCACGAAGTGGCTTCAGGCAGTCCTCAAATCAGCCAAAAAATAACTATGGCAGTTTTGGGGGGGAATCCCTGAGTCTATGTGCAGTCATGGAGAGTTTCATCTCTTGAAACTCTTGTCAAATACCCATCACTCTGTCCCAGTGCGTTACTGCCCCAGTGTAGGCTTCTGCCCCAGCCATACACTGAACCTCGGGTCAGAGCCCCAGGATCTCCCATCTCGTGGGAACTCCACTGGTAATCACTGTCGTCTATTCTTTGTCTCCGCTTGACACGGAGCTAGAGCTTTTAAGTGCTATAGTAATGCAAAAATATGGACTGTAATGAAGAATTGCAAACCTTTACCCTTTTTCTCCCCTAAAGGTTTTCTGAGGTGAAGAAAACTCTAAAAATGAACATCTCTCTACTCCAGTCACTGGGACTGTGCAGAAGAAAACAGCTGGACAATATTCTAGCACAGGAATTTAAGTCCACACTCAGGTTTCCACAGGTACTTCTCATGTAAAATCGTTTATGGTTAATACTGTGAAGAATACCAGTGGACCCAGCAAAAGATGCCCAGCAGTCAGTTTTAATGTCAGGTGAGTGCTTAAGTACTCCATGCAGCTCCGGGAATCCTGATTTTTTCTATGACTTGTTCGAAGAGCTGTCAGCCTGGCCCTGGGCACAACCATGCAAGAGGGCTGGCCCATGTCAGTTAAGGTACTATTTGCCAAAGGCACTGCAGTCCCCACCTTCCCTTTATCTCACTTCCCTTGACTAACAACTCCTCTGCTCTCTGCAGCGATGTGGTCGAACTTCCAACTCACTGCCTGGCTTCTGTCCAAGGGGTGATTCAACCAGCCCTGCTGGTTAGGGCTATCAGTAGCCATATCGGAGCGGGCAAATGCCTCTTAATGTGCTTAGCTCCATGAAATGCCATCTCCCCTTTGGGGGAAGAGATGGTTCTGGTCTCGCCAGTCCTGGAGCAGCACCAGGCTGGGTTGGCAGCAGCTCAGAGGCTTGCAGGTCCAAGATGACATTTCTGTGTGCGTCCTCTGGAGACACTTCGAAAATGGTCTTCAACCCACTGCACTCAAAGGGCTGGATCAGCCTAAACCACGTTACCTCCACTAGTCCCACTGCAGCCTGTAAAAAAGGCAGCTTCTCTCCTCCTTGCATTAGTGAAGACATGCAGCCATAGAGCCCACTGCCACATCTCTGATTCACACACCTACCAGTCCAGTTCAGCAGGGCCTTCATGTTCAAAACCCTTCAGGAAAAATACAATTATTTTCTCCTGGCTCTTCTGACCCACTGTCTCATACCCTCATTTGTTCCTAAGCAGATCCCACTCTCCACAGGTCCTCGGTTATAAAAGGATCTCTCTTCCAGGGTCTACCCCCACAGCTGTTCCTCCTATTTCAAGTTCTGAATACATTCATCTGGCCTATATTCCCTTATTTCTCCATCCCTTTGCTGAAATATTATCTAACACAATTATACTATTAGAAACACTTATTAGAGGGTTTGTAAGAAAGACATGAAATAGAACATAATTACAATAAAAGTATCAGACATTCAAAAATCTAATAAGGAAATATATCTTTCCATCTCTCTCTGCATAACAAATTCATTAATATGTTAAACCAGTGGCTCCCAGCCTTTATTAATTAACATACCACCTTCTTGCAAGCATGATGTTTGTGGTACTACGTGGAATTTTTTCCTTTCCGTGCATAGTGTTTCAGATCGAAACAGGGCAAGCTTGTATTTCTGGGTAAGTACAATAAATGCTTAAGGAAACTAATAATTTCCATAACTTGGGCCAGCCAGCAAACGGGAGTTGTGTCCTTTGAGGAATGCTGCGGGATCTGTGTTGTTTTGATGCAGAACAAAAGCATAACCCCTGGAAAATGTTAATAGAGAAATATAATTGAAGAAAGCAAAGACAGAGAGCCTGACAGAATGCCAGAGCCAAACAGACTGTCCCAGAACAGACTGAGGCTCAGTCACCAGGCACTTTGCCTGCGAGCTAGGACTCATGGATTTGGGTCTCTAACCCAAATCCTGCTTGTTGGGGGCTTTGCTTTGCGCTTTGCTTCCAGTGTTGACCTGAGGAGCTTCCTGACAGATTAAATGAGACCAGGGTTGCCCAGAGAAGCTGTGGCTGCTCCCTCCTGGAAGTGTTCAAGGCCAGGTTGGACGGGGCTTTGAGCAACCTGGTCTAGTGGAAGGTGTCCCTGCCCAGGGCAGGGGGGTGGACTAGATGGTCTTTAAGGTCCCTTCCGTCCCAAACTGTTCTGTGATTCTACAACCACTTCTGTCAAAAGGGATGGCTTTGCTAAATCAAACATTTCATCCAAAAGGTCCCACCCAGCTCTGATGACAGTAACAAATTGTAAAAATCTCCTGGTTTGAATGGAATGCTGTGAAGAAGCACAGCCGAGCTGTCAATATTATTGTTTATGAATTTCAAGTTGTGTTGAAAACACATGCTGTAAATAATGTCTTGCTACACTCTGGCATGCAGCTGAACAGCTTTCAAAGGCGTCCCTTCTCATTGCACCTGACTGGATTGGACACTCCTGTTAACTCTCACCCAAACTATCCATAATCACAAGCCAAAATTCACTTTATTCTTCCACACTTAAGAACAACAACAACAAAATATTTCCCAAATTCTTTAGTAGATCTCATCATGAATGAGAAAAATGCCACAGGCGAGAGGTGATGAGTGTGGGGAGAGCTGAGGGTGCCCATGCTGGCAGCCTATTTCCCAATAGAGGGGAAGAAATAGTCTGTGAGGTCTAAAGGAAATGGACCAAACTATTTTGGAGCCACAGCCTTTAAAGGTCCAAAAAGCCCCCAAGGTTTGGGGACAGCCCTGCCCCGAGCTGTCCCTGGCCCCAGGCAGTGCTGCTCCGTGTTTGCACTGGGGTTTTTTGGACCGTCATTTCCAGAAAGCTCAGGCAGAGTGAAGGATCTGTGTACCATGCAAAACGAAGAGGCAGCTCCACATCCTCCCATGGTCTGTTTTCTGTCTGGTGGCGTGGAGCCTTTCGAGACACTAAATGATAGATGCTATTTAATTTGTTGCTGCAGTTGCTGGAAAATAGTCTGGAAAGCCCTAACTGCCGACAGAGAACTGGAATTTCAACTGACACCTGTAGCAGACAGGAGTTTCCAGGCTGGCAACATTTCGATTATTTCTCCTTCAAGAAAGTTCTGTGCAAAACTTAGTTTGCAAATGATAAAACATCCAGGCAGTGGCTGAAAGGGCAATTGCCTTCAAAGACACCCTCCGACAGCAGATGCCCAAGATCAAAAGCAGGTATGCAAGGACTGGTGTGGAGCCTCTCTCGCACAGGCACACCCACCCAACAGCAGCCAGGTTGGGTTCTGGCTGCAGCAACTGTAATTAAAATCATTAAAACGTGCTCTGTGTTGTAGCAGCATGCAGATTTGGGCTGTTAATCAAGCCTAGTTTAAAGGGGTGGAGAGAAAGCAGCGGGGGAGTGCACAGTCCGGCATGTCCCCCACTTAGCAGCTGGAGCCGAGCATGCTCTGGTGGCAAGAGCAAGGGGCTGGTGGCTAGGGTTTTGGCTCTCTGACCCATCCCTTGACTAATTGCAAGCGACCAGCATTAAGACAAGTGCAGGTAAATTGTAGCTGGTAACCATGCTAAGTGAGCCTGCAAGCAGCTGCATCGGGGGTGGCTAAGAATACAAAAAAATTACCTCCCCTCAAACCCTGATTTCTCCTTAAAAGGCATATTTGATATGTAAGATGGATGCTAGAGAACCAGAACAACATATTTCTCAGGGAGTAAATTGTGCCTGTGCCTCTAGGTCTCTTCCTCTTGACGAATTAACTTCCCGGGGCACAGGTCGAGGTGGTCTGGGTGTCCCTGTTCTTCCAAGCAAGCCCCGCCATTAGCAAGAGGAGGAAGGGCCATGCTCAGAGAAGCCCAGACTGATTCCATCAGCCCAGGTTTTTGGGTACCAAACCTGAAACTCTGGTGCCTCTGTTTTGCCAGTGATGACTCGCTGCTTTTGCTGACCTCTGGATACAAGCATGTCTGACAGCAGGACTCAGCCACTAGCCATGTGGCTGTCCCTCGGTGTTGGTGGGGATTCTTATGATATAATAAACAGATGGTTCTTTAGGACTTACACGTAGTCATAGAAATTTGTCCTATCAACTTAGCAAGACTATTCTGGGTCAGGAAGGTTCAGCTTCTATTACAACCCAAACTACATTTACACCTTAAGACTGGGAGACACTACACCTTCTCCCCATAGCTCCTCTATCTCACAGGCAACGCAATTTCACTCTACAGTCCTATGTACAGCCCAGTAACTAGTGGTTGGTAAAAGCTCATCTTCCATAAAGACACTGCTTTGACTGATAAAAGAAATGAAGAACCTGCAGTCCCCTTTGTAATTTGTTCTGGTGATGAAATTTTACTGCCATTGTAATTTTGTCTCACTTCAGCCCCCATTCATGGCAGCAGGGATGTCCATTCTCCGGGTGATGAAAGACTCCTTTCATATGACTGCCTTCTCTCCCTGAAGATACTTCTCCATTCTAATTAGGCACCTCTCAGACTTCTTTTTGACAATTTAAATGGGTCAAGGTCTTGGAAGTCCTTCACTGCACTGCCCTAGCTCTTTTTGCTGCTCTGCCCTCTCTCCAGCACCTTGTGATCCTTCTTAAATGTGCACCCTGCAAGTGGATACAGGACTTCAGCACTTACTTCACTGGTTTCATACCAAAACATAAAATCACCTCCCATTCCCACTCATTCCCCCTTTTTATTGTCTCCAAGAGTTGCATTAGTAGATTTTTTGCCCAGCACCACCCTGGGAGTTCATGTTCAACCACTCACCCACTTTGCTCCCAGGTATTTTTTGAGTCACTCTTTCTGAGGACAGCTGAAGGGTTGGCTTCACTCTCCACCCTGAAATGTGTAATTTAGGATTTGGCTTTGGATTGAATAATGAAGTTATCAAACGAAGCAGATCCCTCTGTAGGACTGTGTTTGTCTCATCATTACAGACCAGCCTGCTAATGTTTGTGCCAACTGTAAATGTTACCAGCAGTGATTTTATACTTAATTCCAGTGGATAGTGTCAAATCTGGTAATTATTCCTGCAGCACTCTGCCAATCTATGGCTAAATACCCCATTAACTTATACAAGACAATTGTCTTCACAAAGCTAAGTGTCAATCATAAAAACAAGGCTGTGGGCATTATGTGGACCTCAAGGTGCTCCTCACACTTCCAGTGCTCACTGCCAGGAGCAATCCCACATACAGCTCTACATACAATACTAAGAGAAACCCTCCCAAAGCTTCAGTGGAGCACATTATCACCTTGCTTGCTGTTGCTGTATGCTCTTCATCAGTAGCTGTATTTTACTCTAGAAGTAGCTGTATGGCAGTGTGGGCTTGAAACATCTCTCCTTTTTGAGCCGCCTCAGTACTGCTTACGGCATGCAAATGGTTACAGTGACAATGACAAACCTGTTGTTCTGTCCACTTCTGATTTTGACTGGCAAAATAAATTTGAACTGAAAGTTGCCAAACTGATCCCAATAGAGGGGAAGAAATAGTCTGTGAGGTCCAAAGGAAATGGACCAAACTATTTTGGAGTCACAGTCTTTAAAAATTTGATATACAATTTTGCCTTATGCTTATGCTATTTCTCCATAGCTCTCTATTGACAAAATGGCTTTTTCCTCTTTTGTCAGACTTCATGCTTCAGCCTCCTTGAAAACTCCAGCATGAGCTGTATGAGCAGAAAATATGCTGCCACAGCATGAATTTATCCTAATGTTTGTTTTGTGGACAGTTTGGGGCCCAAGTTTGACTGACTGTGTCTGGTTCACAGCCAGATATCTGGGTTCCCCAATTTTAAAAGCATTAAAATTCTCCTTTGGGGAAATCATTCCAAAAGCACGTCCTCTCCTTTTAAACCCCACGTGTAAGTACGTTTGCCCTTGGTGGCTGACCTCAAGAGCTGCAATTTTTGCTGAAGCAAAATGCTATCATGTCTAAAATGAAAGAATGAAAGAAAACAGAGGGTAGTGAAGACGTGGCCTGCATGGAAATAGAGAAATGAGGGGGAACACGGTGGGTGCGAAGCTGTGAAGGAAAAGGATAGCCTCGACATGCTCTGAATGCCAGTGCCACCAAGGCAGGGGGAGGGCGCCGGCAGGTGAGGATGGAGACCAGCCAGCCTGGGCAGGGGCAGGAGGGAATCAGGCCCAGAGAAAGGACCTGGGTGAGGATCAATGGGGGAAGCACTGAACCTGACGGCACCAAAGCATTGTATGAGCCAGCAGTCCTCACGGCCCATCTATGGCCTGGGTAGCAGCTACTCATGCACGGCTGCTTTCTCGCTGCTGGGAACTTCTCCAAAAACCAGATCTATGCCCTGATCTCCTCCCCACAGCCTGGGGGAGTGGGATAAGGTTGTCCCAAATAGGGGCAGCGACTCCCACGGAGGTGACAGTGTGCTGCAGGGCTGATGCCGCAGCTGTGTCTCAGAGAGATGTGTGGCATCACAGCATGCTCCTGCTCTCCACAAAGACCTGGCTTCAGGGATACAGGGTGACTTTATCACTGTCTTCAACAACAAAATGACTCCACAGCTTGGGATTACTCATGTGAGCAAAGAGTAAATCTTCTCTTTTTTCCTCTTTTATTTAGCAAGAATAATCTTCCTGTCCAGGGGGAAAAAAGAGCGGGCTAAACACTGACAGAGGACTGGAAGAAAAGAAATAAAAGTAGAGAAGAAAGAATTTAAAATGGTGGATAAATTAACACCAGTCATACTTGCATTTGCCTCTGCAGATTTATGCTTGTGATGAATATATCCCAATGAGACACATGAAAGGGAAAGAATAATCAATAACCACAAGTCACACACTGTCAGGTGGTGACTTGCCTGGATGAAAGATTTTTGTCTCTAACTATGACAGACTCTTCCATCCTGGTCAACACAAGGCAGTGGAAAATGTTCCACCTCCTGACAGACATGGCAGGACTTAACACAGAGAGGACCACTGAGTCCTTGCTAGGCAAGCCCTAGGCTGTGCTGTTAACCGTAACTGAGGTGAGCTCAGACACCAGCACCAACCTCTGGTGCTGAGAAAGGCTTTGCCCTTTGTGCAGTGGGCAGAGATGATGCAAGAAGAGCAAGAAGATCTCTACTCCCTGTCCCCAAGCAGCCACAACACACGTGGGTGCAGATATCATCTTCCAGCTCCTGAGGTGATCCTGGTGAAAGACTGTCCCGAGGAGGCTTGGGGTGACCAGGGAGAAGACAACTGCAGGAGAAGAGTCAGAGTACAACCTCTTATTGCTTTCCACAGCCAAATTAACTCCTAGGTCAGATACTTGTTAGTACAGTGAGGAAGGAGCTTGCAGGGATGTGCTAGACCAGATGTTGGTGTATGATGGGTAGAAGTGCTCCTCCACCATGTGACCCGATCTGGGCACCGCATGAGGCATCAGTAATAAGGTCTGCTGAGGGAAAAGGGCGATATTACAACGGTCATCCCATAAATCCCCTCCTGGGGAGCCTGAAACAAAATCCCTCCTGCCATCCATCTTGAATGGCAAGAAGCCCATTACCCCTAGCTCATGCTGAGTCAGTAGCAAGTGCTCTCAGCGTGGCTGCCAGCATGGAGGGAAAGGGGAATATAAGGGATAGAAGGCAACAGAAAAAGCCATTTTGCATCAAAGAGAATTTTTCTCCAGTCCTTGAACACGGAGCATATTGGTTGCTGCACATATGTTTTGGATGCACCATTTGCTTTTCTGCCATGAAACTCCGGTGAGAATGAAAACTTCCTACAGGCCAGGGCCATGATGTCAATGCCCAGCAGAAATGCTCTTACTTGGTTTAAAAAGAATAACCTGCATCCACTCCACGTGTTTTTAGTGTCAGACTCAGGCTTTTGGTTCAGCAGTTGCCCTCCTGTGGTGAGCAGGGATCGCTTGGTTTCTCATTGTTTAAATCCCTGCGGAGATTTAATCTCATCCTTCCATCAAGGGAGCTGTCCGGGGGAACGTCTCAGGGTGGGAAGGTGCACAAAACGGTAGCATTAAATCCTCTCCCCAGGAGAGCCTATCGCAGGACAAGACAAACCATGAAAAGGCACAAATCTTGCTGATTCACCTGAATTTCAGATGCTAGGACGCCCCTGAAATACCATACAAAGACAGCCTGTTATTTCACACCATTCACCCTCATGAATTCAAGCCACCATCTGAAGATGAGGAAAGCAGAGGTCAGGACAGAAGGAGCCCCCGGTCCTCTAAAAAGTCAGATTCAGCTGTAGCTTTTGCAGGATACTTTTGAGTTCTTCAAGCAGAAATAAAGGAAATCCCAGAAAACAAAGGCATTTGGATTCCAGCCAATATATATGCTGCACATCACAGCAGGATGGGAAAACTACTCACTAAAATACAAGGGTACGAATGCAAGTGGCATGAAGAATTTGGGCCTAGACACATCCACAGGTGATGCTCCCACACACTGCTCCAAGGAAAGCCATGCAGTTACATTTTCAGTGCCAAGGAATCCTAGCGACAAAGTGGTCACCATTTGAAAAATAGAACTCTTGGCTATTTTAGTGGCAGCTTCTTACAAGCTCACAAAAATGCTACACTAACAAAACTATCCCTTTTTCCCCCAAATTGCTGATGTTACTGCCACTAGCTTTCGACTCAGCAGCAACACAAAGAGTGTATTCTGGGGGAAGAGGATTTTTCTCAGTAATGTCAATGCTGGGAATGAGTGCATCAGGGAAGAAAAGCTGGAATTGTTGCTGTCTCAGAACAAGAGAGTAGCTCCAAGAACAGTTAATTTTTCAACACTTTAAGCACCCATACTTAGCTCCTATTACCCACTCCCCCACCTTGAGTATCAGAGGTTCCTAGTAGACACAGGGTAAATTTTACAGGTATAACAATGTGGCTTACCTCAACACTTGGCATTCAACTGATAAAAGCATCACATACCCTCAGGAAAGCTCCTGGGATGTAGTTCCCAGCCACTGCCAGATTAGCGAGACCGAGTGATTGGCACGAGCCATAGCCTGGTGTTTTGCAGCTTGCCTCATGCCTAGCCAGCCACTTGCCCTGCCACCGCAGCCAGCAGCCAGCCCCAGGTGGAGCTGGTGCAGGTGCCCTTGACCCTGCTCCTGCACTGCAGGGAGCTCCTGGAAGGGCTGACGGCAGCACACATCCATCCGTCCATCCTGTGGCTGCAGAGCGGAGTGATCCTCACCTTGGCAGGAGTGGGCTCCAGTGTGCTCCAGCCTGTGAAAGCCAGACCCAGCTCCCTGCACCCCTGGGCAAGCCGCAGGGGACACAGAGGTTCCACAGCCCCAGGGATCAGCTAGGTTGCAACTTGCTGAGGGCACTGGTGTTACTGGCAGCTTTACTGACACGAAGGGAAAACCAACACCAGCCAAGGGAAAACAGGAGGGCTGGTGGGACCAGCTCCCGTTGCTTCAGCCTGGCAGGGATGGGGACAGCGGGGAGAGGGGGAGAGTCGCTGCCTGCCAGCCTCTATATGCTTGACAAAGTCCCAGCTGGGTTTAACAGGAATCCTGTAATACCTATTCTGCACCCACCTTTGCTCACAAGATGCAGCTCTCCAGGGGTGGGAGAGGAGCGAGCAGCGAGAGGGGGCTGGCGGTGCTCAAGCAGGTTGTTTTCTCCTGTGCTGTTCAAACAAGCAGCCTGCAGTAGTGGATGTTAGAGCCGTACTTCAGTGGTGCACTAAATTTGTCCCTTCCCACTCCTGGGCCCCTAGGGTCACAGGTGCTGTCCCCACCCTTGAAGAGTGCATGTCCTGTGCCTTAGATGTGTCACCATTGCCACAGGTTCTGGGTGTCCTGCCCAACCTTCCTTCAGTCTCAAAATGGGGAAGTGAGGGACTGACCTGGAGCCAGGCTGGACAACAGCCATGGACCGGTTTCCCTGGGGGGGAAAGTGGGGAGCCAGGAGGAGACAGCTCTGTGAGGAGGAAGCCCAAGGAGTGTTAGTTCCTCACCAGCTATTTGCAGCCTAGTCGTTGAATGACTCTGTTTAGAGACTTTGCAAATGACGAAAATAGTTCATTAATATGAATACCATTTAATCTTTGCTTACTCTAAAGGAACACCTTGAGATTTAAATGGGGGATAGAAACATCTAAAATATGATCCAGGACTGATCCAAGCTCCAGCGAAGTCTGGGGGGAAGTCTTTCAAAGGGAACTGTGAATCAAGCTTTGTCCAGAACCATGAAGTTTTATTTTTATTCTCACATATTTGCAACACCGTCCTTTTACCTAGTAAAATCAGAACAACATGGCTCTGTGATTTGGCCTCTCAACCTCCTGCCTTCCCATTTCCCACGTGTGATCTCCCTGTCAGAGCCTGCCAGCCACACTTCAGCAGAGGCCCTGCCAGCCCTGCGGCGCTGGGCAGCCGCAGCTCAGGCTGTGGTCGTGCCAGGTCCCGCATGCTGCTGAGCTGAGCATCCCTCACAACACCATCCAGCCACCGCTCAAGCTTCCACTGCTCTGTCAGATTCAGGGAGTGTGTTTCCCCATCTCTGCACCTTTTTGAACACAGCTGGGACCTCAGCGCTGTCAATTAATAATGGTGCTCCTGTTAAGATGAGGTAGTATCCCAGCAGCTAATGCTTCCCTGTGAGAAACAAGGTTTCATCATAAATATCACTTCTCCTTCTTGCTTCTCTCTTCTCTCTCTGCGACACATTCTGCAATAACATGTGACAGCACAGCAGGTGAAAGCTTCACTGGAAATTCATTTAAACACCTAATGGTTAAAAGGGATCCTGGGAGCCAGGACATCTGGATTTTATTTCTTGATTTGACTTTGCCTCATGGCATGGTTTCATGACACCTTTTCATACCTCCCAAAGACACTGAAAAAATAGCATTTACAGAGTGCTTTCACATAAGCATTGCAGCAGCACTCTCTGGGAAGGCGTCTCCTCTGCATGTGAGCTGTCTCATTCTGCCACTCCAAGTACCAGCTGGTGGGAACCAGGGGATTTAGCTCCTGCCCTGGCCTGCTGACAGTCCCTTGCAGAGGACCATGGCACACATCAGGCCTGCAGACATACTGCCACTCCCACCTTTTCAGCACATGCCCTCACTACCCCCTTCCTTCACCAGGTACTGGCACTTCTGGCTGGCCCACCTCACCTCCAGGCAGCCATGAGGGGCTTGTTCTCCATCTTTGTGGTCCTCAGAGGGATCCCCATGCTGGCTGGACCCTGCTGGCAGATCCTCTCACCCCAGCCTTCATGGTGCTCCATGCTCCCCCTGACCATCGCAGAATCAGGGAGATGGCACAGCTTGTGCCTGTGGGCTCTCAGGCCCTTCCAGCTCTAGTCCTCCAGGACACACTGTGCTGGTTTGCAAGAGCTTTTCAATGTAAGATGTCGATGGCTTGTGCCAAATCACTTTTGTTACCAGACCAATCAGATGTTGTACTCCACAACTCCTGGTCTAGCTCCTACAGCAATCAATTGCATGGGTATGAAGAAGGCCTCTGGCCATAAGTGCATGGCCACAGATCATTCCTTTCCCACAGCCAAATACGCCGTGACCTGCAGAAGTCTGACTGAGCCCATCCTCTTCCCTGGTAAGGTCAGGTTATGCAGACACCACATTTGCGAGTCACCCCAATTACCCACCATTAGCTCCCTTGCCAGGAGCATGATCCTTCATGACCTGTTCTCTGCCCTTTGCTGCCAGCTCCCACCGGTCCCCGCTCTCACCAGCCAGCTGTTCCCAGCCCCTGTCTTCCTCAAGACCCAGTATTACCAGTCTTTCCTCAGCAAGGCCTTTGCTGGCTGGATGCTGAACTGGGATGTGCAATACCTCAGCCATATAGAAACGGTGCCACGTGTGAGTTGGGATTTCCTGTACATTATTCACCTGATGTAAAGTCACAGAAGTTAAAAGCTTGGTCATTTCATGGGGCATAATCCTCTCCGTCCTCTCCTGGTGGCACGTGTGGCACCATGACAGCAGCTGCCAGGTACACCAGACACCACTTCACAACCTTAACTCCGCTCTGGGAAGGCTGCCAGCCTCCCGGTGCTGCCGAGCAGCCGGCTCCGTGCGCAGCCAGGCTCCTCCAGCCTTCCCACTCGCCATCTGTCCTGCCCGTTTCAGGCACTTTTCTTCCTTGCTTTTGCGGCTGCAGACGAGATGTGCTGTGGGCAGAGCGGTCGGCGCTGAGGGAGGAGCCCGCATGGGCAACTCTTGGCAGCAGCCTCTACCCCTGACTGCACCGCAGGCTCCTGGGGTGCAGGCAGCGCCCCTGCTATAATACCTCGTCAGCTATTCTGTGGGCCGCTGCTTAAACAAAGTTACCCCGTTACAGTTTCAGGTAGTTAACAAAGACATTAGAACAACTGTGACCTCAACAAAGTTTCACGACACACTATTTTTAACTTTACATTTCTTAAGCTCAGAGGAGCCCGATGAATGATTAGACTCTGAAAGTGAACTCTTGAGTGAACTATATTTTCCGTGATTAGAACTTAAAAACTAATTAACTACTTAACTATGCTTTTCCAAAAAAGTAGAACTCCTGCTCTAAGTGAAAAATCAAACACAACCTTATCCATAGAGTCACAACAGTGTCACTGTAACAACCGCAAGGGCCTTACAGTGCTGACGATAGCTCAGCTACCATGTGTTAGGACACGCCTAGAAACAAGCCCCACTCACTATGGACTGCTTGGGGACATTTCACTCTTTTTAATCTCCGTTTCCACAGTGTCCCTGGTCACTGGCAATGATCTGAGCTATTTTCTTCCAAGGTGTAGAAACAGATGAAAGGACGCCTTGTGCTTTGTTCCCAGGGAGAAGATGCCTCCTACCTCACTCTTGCAGTGGCTTGCACTGACTGAAAAGCATCCGTGGTATCCACTCTTACCTTCTGGAGGGAGATCATCCCCTGGGGTCTCTGAAGTGAGAAAGGGAGAACAAGGACAGCGTTTGGGGCTTCAAAACAGTGTGCAGACTCATTGCTTTCCATTGGTATCAGCTGACCAACTATCCACTTGAGAGACAGCATAAGAAACCAGGTCTGGAGGGGACCTACCAGGGAGTCACCTAGTCTCCTTCTCCCAGGAGGCAACATCTATGTACTTAACAGCTGTTTGCCTAAACTGTCCTTACAGCCTTTCAATGGTAGAGCTCCACAAGCTCCCCAGTTGCTTCAGACAAACCTCCATTAAGAAAATTCCCTTGCTGGAGGCAGTTGGGAAGGTCAGCTGGAAGGAGCGACTCACTTCAGTCTCAGCCATGGTGCCAAGGGAGCACTCTCTGTTGGAGAGGACAGAAGATTTTGCCTGTACAAGCCCATGCAGCTGGAGCCCGGGCTGCCCTTCAGAGCTCAGACACATCCATTTGATGTTTCCTATCTATTTTTTTAAATTCTTGACAGCTTCTTGTGTGAATTGCAGAGAAGGCAGACAACTTCAGGACATCAAGAACAGACACGTGATCAGAAGATAAAGTGGGACAATGAAAAGAACAAAAGCAGAAAAAAAGGATGTGATGCCTCAGCATGGATTTTCTTATGACAGGATCTGCAATGCAAATATTGCCTAGAACTACAGGATCATGAAAAAAAGCTTTCAAGTTCCTCCAATTCCACTACTGCTGGACTTTTTCCTTTGTCTCTGTGAGGGAGACCATTTGGATCAAGGAATGAGATGGACTCCTTGGTTTACGTCTGCTGAATAAACCACAGGCAGGAGGGGTAGAAAGGGGCTTCTCCTGTTTCACCCTCACTCAGAGGGGGAGTATCGTGTACTGCACACAAAATAACTGTTTGGTCAGTCATACTCGCTTGGGGTGGTGTCAAGTCTCCCTTCATGCTAACCAGCAGCTATCATTCCGGGTGTTAGTGGAGCAGGTCTTTTGCAAGAGGTTTGGAAGAGCTGAGGGGAGGGAAAAGTAGAGCTTCCCCAGGAGCCGTGTGTCATGTTCCCTGCCCTCCTCTGGGCAGAGGCTGTTGGGTCAGCACCCTGCGCAGCTCTTTGGTGGGAGGTTTACCAGGGAAATTACCCCTTTCTGGAGATGGGTACCCAATGGTTCCTCTGCAGCTTCTGCTTAAAAGGTGGCAAGGAAGAATGCTAACCTCCATCACAGGCTCTGTGCCCTCTCTTCTCTCCATCCCCTGCTCCCGGGTTCATTTCTCTTGAGTCTTGGGGATGACCACAAGACTCTAGAGGAATAAGACATCGCTAGAAAGGCAGCGGGGAGCAAACAGGCCCCTGTGGAGCTGTGAGAAGAGGGGGTTTTATCAGACCGTAAGGATCTGCTGGTGAGTAAGGTGCACCTACAGCAGGCCTGATAAACCTGAGGGGGTCGCCTGCCTTGCTTCCTCCACCACCACTCAGCCACTTCAGTATGACTCAACCCACAGACGGGGACAATTTAAAGCTACCCAGTTTAAGTTATGAAGGCTTTATGTCTGATGTTTTCAACGCCATAAGATAAGCCTTGACAAATAAAATATGTATGTTTGTCATTCTTATTGGGGGAAAGGGATAAAAAAGCTGGAGAACTAAATGAAGTTAATCCCTCAAGTAGAGGATGTCTCCCCAGTGGCATCCTTAAGCGGAAAGGACCCGGCTATTTTTTGACCTGACAGTCTGTAAAGCTGTAGACTGCAAACAAGCAGTATGTATATTTTAACTTGTAATACCCTTGGTGCTGTTGTGACCACAAATAGCGCTTTTGAAAGGGTCTCCTGTTGCATTTTGCATTGGCAGTAAGAGGCAGATGAGACAGGTTTAAGTGGCCTGTCTCTTCTGTAACATCTCCATCAGTGAGCTGATGACCGTGGGTTTCAGGAACATCGACCCATGAGGTTTTCCCCCTTTTATTTAAATAGCTTAACTGATTACATTATGTCATGCCCAATTAAAGTTCTTAAATATGATAGAGAAGATAAAACCAGGCATGGACAACTGCTGTTTGACTCTGCTGGTACAGGCAAGGCAAATACGCATTTCAAAATGTCAAGCGGCTGCTGCTTTCAGCTTTCTTCAGTGATTACTTGGCTATGGTAGCAAATAAATGATGTTTGTACTCACCAACTTCACTTTTCTGAAAAAGAAAAACAATTTCCAACTAAGTTTTAAAGTTTTAAATATTTAAGACCATTTCCCGATTGAGGTGTAAATTGGCAGAAACGCAGAAAAGTCCCTACCAACTCTTCAGTGTAGGCGTAGGCTGTCACAATAATAAGTAAGACAAGAAAAACCAACAGCCCACTGCTTAACCGGGGCAGTACAGAGCAGCAGGTTCTGCTACCTCAGGAGGAAAGTAAAGGAAAATATGTCCAGAGAATCAATCTCCAGCAATAAATGCTGAAACATTTGGAAAAAACACGTCCTTTACAATCCCTCCCCTCAAAGATTCTGATTCTTTTTTGCAAGAGTTGATGGGCTGGTAAAATCCTACACCACCACCAAAAGCATGGCTGTTCCAGGTCATCCAGCTTGAGCAATCGAATTTCAACAGAAAAAAACCCAAACCAGAATACTGGAAGGTAATCTGAGGGCTTCCTCTGACATTCAGCAAAGTCAGCAGTAAACTTGAGTGGCCCTTGGCAGAAGAGGACGAGGGCCACAGCAGGTAAACGAACTGCCTCTCTCCTTTCTGCGCCGCAGCTGCACCTTTGCTTGTCCTGCTTTCAAGAGTAAAAACTTAGACTTCAGACACATTCTCTGTTACTAGCTCAGGGTTTTATGTCACATTGATTTATTACCTAATAAAGGCAATTTTCAGCCACTCTTAAGATTTAAGCCCATGCATTTGATCTAAGTGAAATCCATAAATGACAAGACTAATAGAGCAGTCCATGAAACGCCCATTTAATACCGGGCATTCAAATGCAACTGCAGGCCCAGGTGCAAAAAGACTATTTACACGGAGATGGAGGAAAAGACCAGTACTGTAGGACTGCAGCGTTAAGATGTCACTGTTACAGGCATTTGAGATATAGACTCAAATGTGCAAATGTTTGTGTTGGAGCAGAAGAAAAACTGAGAACAAGATGAGTGAAGCAAGATATAATGTGCTTAGCAGAGAGATCAAGTGCTCTCATGTCTAGAAATGGCTTGGATGTTTTTATGGTGGACTTAATCTATTGGAAAGCCTTGTGTAGTTCCTGGTCATAGACCAAATAAATCAAAAAATCCCTTCCAGCATTAACCATCTATTGATCTTCTGCAGGGCTGTAATTACATTGGGGACCTCTACCGCTGGAACAGCAGCCGTATCCTGGATCCAGCCACAGCTCTTCGCAGTGAACCATGCTGCAGGTGTTTAAAAAGCAATTGTACAGGAGAAAACCCTAATTTTCACCCACGGAGGACAGTTTTTTCAACCTGAGCTGCCAAGTCAATTTCCTATTATAGGTACTTTAAGAAGTGCTGTTTGGTTTTAGCCTAAGTGTACGGGTTCACTTAGGCTTTGTTGAGGCTAGTGGATTTTGACTACAGGACCACGAGACTGTTGGTGAGCCATGGGACCCGTTAACAGAAGCTTTAAGCAGACTAACTGCACACAGCAGTGTTCCAGGGCTGCCTTCACTTCTGTTTTCAGTTTTCTCTGCCTGCTTTGAGGCTGCTCTCTGCATCCCTGGGAGCATGTACATTTGGTTATAACTCCGTATTATGAAGAAAGTTCAGTCACTTCCATGATCTGCACATGGATTACACGATGTAAATGGCAGACCTGTCAAAACAGTTGGGAGCAAAGGCTACATTAGGCGTAGACGAAAATCTCAGGCATTCCTAAAACAGGGCAGCTTGGTGTCCCAAGTGTGCAGGACTGGACATGCATTGTCCCCCACTGCCACAGAGCCCTGCAGTTCTGCCTGGCCGATGCCCCGTGGCTCAGGATTTTGTGTCAACACTCAGATACATCCGTCATTCCCTCCCTATGATGTGCAAGGCCACGGTAAGCACATCACAGCTGCTCCAAAAGAAACATAATAAGCTGTATTTTTTCCTACAGTGTTTTCTATTGCAGATTAGGCAACAGGAGTGCCTAGGCCCCAAGGGAAAAGGAGAGGGATGAGCTCCTCCTTTGGCCCAAAACACCTGAAAGCCACGGCGCCCCCCGCTCCGCTCCTCAGGCTCAGCGTGTCCCTCCTGCCACGAACACCAGCGCCTCGTAGAGCTGCAATTTTCTCGACCGTTTCAGAAGTCCCAGGGAAGCGGCGGGCTCTTCTAGGCCAAACCCCACGGGTTTATTTAGCCAAACTTCCACTGGCCAGGCCCCCCTTTCTCCCCCCCCCCTCCCCATCGTTTCGGCGCAGAGCCGCCGGCCCAGCCGCCGCCCCGACCCCAAGCCCGACCCCGGCCGCAGGGCTGGGCGCCGGGGGCCCCTCGGTAAAACCCCGCAGCCAGCGCCCCCCCCCCGCCGGCCGCCGCGGAGGGGGGCGGGGGAGTGTCCCGCCGGCGGCCCCGGCACTGCAGGGCGCGGCGGGGCCCCGCTCCGCACCGCACCGCGCTCCGCACCGCGGCTGCCGGCAGCCGGGCGGGCTGTGCCTGGTGCCTCGGCTTCCCCCCGCTCCGAAAACACCCCCAGCCGGGCACCCCCTTCCCGCCGCGGCACCCCGCTTTCTCCCCACGCCCGCCCCGCACCCCGGCTGCCGTTGTCGTCCCCCCCACCCCGGGTTTCCCCCCCCCACCGGCCCGGGCCCGGGGCGGGCGCCCCCGCCGCCGCTCACCTCCTCCCGCACGGCGGCGGCGGCGGCCCCCGGCGCGGAGGTGCTGCCCGGCCCGCTTTCAGCAGCCGCCTCGGCTTCCCCCTCCGAGGACATCCTTGGCCATCACCGGCGGCGGGGACTGTGGAGCCCCGAGACGGCGGAGCCCCCCGCGGGCCGCCCCCCCGCGCCGGGGCCGGGGCGAGCCGCCCCCGCGCCCAGGGCCGCCCTGCCGGGTGCTCCCGGCTCCCTCCACCATCCCAGGCGGGCGGGCAGGGAGGGAGGGAGGGAGGGAGGTGGCGGAGGGGAGGAGAGAAAGACGAGGCGGAGAGGGGGGTGCCTGCCCCTACCGCTCCCGGCCCCCCCAGGTGGGCCGGCGGCCGCCCGGCGGCTCCCGGCGCGCCTCTGCGGGAGGCCGGGCGCTGCGGGGTGCGCCCTCCCCTCCCAATCCCTCCCGTTCCCGGGGTGCCCCCCCCGTCCCCTCCCCGGAGTGCACCCGGGGGTCTCCTTCTCGGGGCGAGCTTCGTCCTCCCCCCGCTACGGGGTGCGCGCCCCCCCCCCCCCCCAGCGCATCTTCACGCCTTGGCCGCCCGCAGCTCGGCCCCGGCCGCCTCTCCCACCTTTCCCCAGAGCCCGCACCTGGCCCGGGCTGGCGGCAGCACCCCTCGGGAGGAGGAGGAGGAGGAAGGCTGCCCCGGGGGAGCGCTCCCGCACGGAGCAGCCAGCCAAACTTGCCCGGCGATGCCCCGCTCCCCTCCCCGCTCGCTGGGCGCTGGCACCGGGGGCAGAAGGCGACGCTGCCGGGACCGAGCCCCGAGGTTGGCCCGGCCCCTCCAGGCGCAGGCGGGGGGCAGCGGCCACCCCTCCTCACCCCCATCCCCCGCGCGGGGATTTCTGCTGCCTCCGGGGCGACCGGACCCCGGCCCTGCCGCCCGCCTTCACCTCCTCCCTCCCGGAGGAGCAGTTGGCCGAGGAAATGGAGGCACCTGGCTGCTCCTGCCCCTTCCCCCCCTCCCCGCTGCCTCCAGCACAGGTCTCCCCCCACAATTGCAGCCTCCTGCAAACTCCCTGCACTGCCAATATTTCTTCCTCCCGCCTGCATCCTGTGCTCAGTGCATCCAGTCATCATCTGCTCTCCTGCTGCCCAGGGCTGGTGCACCACACCATCTTCTCTGTTCATGTTTGCTTCATGTTTCATTACACCCTTTGCCTTGTGAGGCTCATCTCGTTTGATCCGCTTCTCTCTCTGTGCCCTAGAGCAGTATATATTTTAAATGCTTCATAAAATCTTGCAAACAGACAAGTGAGCACACTTGAAGCACCAACCATCACTTTAATATTGGCACCTCAACTCCTGCCACAGCGTGCTTGCTGCTTTCCGGGCATGCTGCTCAGGAAAACTCCACTCCACTTTCAAGGCGCTCAGGCTGCGTAAGAGGTTGGTTAGAAGGACTGTAGGGCAAGGAACAGTGCGTGGTGGGTGAATGTACAGAGAAAAAAGCCCCAAAGCCGGGATTTCCTAGAAGAGTTGGGGTCTGCTAAATCTGAGTTTCAGGATATTCATTGCATTGGACAAGTCTTGGCTGATGCCAGATGGAGAAACCCACCCATTTTTGGAGGTGCAGGATGCCCATGAGAGACAACTGAGAAATTCCCTTTGCCTCCTGTGACTCTGGATCATGCTGCAGTGCATCTACTGCTCCTGTAGCTTCAGCCACGTGTGCCTTGTCCTCCCTGATGACATCTCCTCCTGGCAGGAATGGCATTTGTTTGGCTGCATCCGGTATATACGTGCAAAGTAGCCTGGCTTTTGCTCCTCTCAGCCCTGGAGAGGAGCTGCTGGATGCACAGAGTGCAAGGAAGTACAACACAGGTTTATAAACCACATGAAAATGCACATTTAAAATACCTTGTTTCCTTCCTGTTAGTGGCACAATGGGAAATGATCTCTTGGGGATAAGATAACCAGCAGATGGGCAGGGAATGGGTCACATCTGGGACACGAGGAGCCATATAGAATGCATAAGGAGCACCTGGGATTTACCTGCCAAGATCTATAGGGGAAGGGAGAACTTAAAACCCCGGTGCTTTGTCAGCCCGTGTATGTTTGTCTAGATGGTTTCAGTGACCTTATATACCCTGTGAAACGGGTGTCTGTGGCCATGCTGGGGCGTGATGGAGTGCTGTGGTTAGAGGGGAAACATGCCAAGCCAGAGAATTGTGCAGTGAGAAATCTGGGCTGAACATTATATTTGTGCCAAATTTCTACCTGCAGGGACTGTTAAAAAGCAACAGTTACAGGCACCATGAGGGGAGGTAGAAAAAATGTGCTTCGGTGTATCACAAGGCAGCTGTGAAGAAGCACCCCCATTCGGTAAGGCAGGAGGGGTGACAGTTTTCTGAGGCTGGGGGCCCTATTTGTACAGACAGTAGGGAGAGGCTGTGCACCAGAAAGGTGTCAGCCAGGCAAGCCAAGCAGCCCAGGAGTAAGAGCATCAAAGTGAAAAGCTGAGTCAGACAAGGACAGAAAACAAAGACCTGGCAGAGCTCAGCCTGTCAGATTTGTCTGCCATCCCAGTGCAAACAGTCACCTCTATTTAATAAATATATCTAATGGCCACTGGGCTTTGGGGCAGCCCGAACAGCTTCATGAAGGTTTTTCATTTATTTTCATTTCCACAGACACTCTGCTTTTGATGTTGAATAAACTGTGATTTATTTCCTCTAAACCAATCCCGGCTGTTGCTGGGCTTATGGCTGCAAGCGGTCCCAGGGACTGGCTAATTGGCCCTTCCACCTTTAAAAGATGAAGTTGTCTCTGAGGATATGTAGCCCCCAGTTGAATTGAGGCTTTCGATATGAAAGGCACAGGCGTGTGCATCTTCCCACCTGCCATGCTGCCAGTATTCTGCTGGTACCTGAAACCAAGACATGGGAAAAAGCCAAGAGATGAGAGAGACCTGAAGTGAAAGTGGAGGTTGCTATCCCTAAGATTTAAGCTTTGGAAATGTCATCTCTCACTTGGTGCCTTTATTTCTACCTCTCTAGCTCCAGACTCAAGGTATCAATCTCTGCTATCAAGGTCGCCTTCACAACCTGAAGGAACAGGGGAAAAAAGGAAGCTTGAATTCCAGAGAGTACTGCAAAATCTATGCAAAGAAGCTCATTTTTTAATTTCAAAAATGCAGAGGATCAGTGTCACTGGTATGAGCTGCCTGAAGGGGCTATTTTTGTTCTTTAGAAGCTTTTCCTTCTACTCCAACACAGATTAATTATGAATATTTATGTATATAGCACCAAAAATGTGATAAGCAGTTTGCAGGCTGGCTTGCAAAATATGTATACCATATTGCAAAAATTAGCTCTCTCTTCTGGGCTTTGTGCCTGGTCACTCACTCTTTCTAAATAGCTAGCAAGGAACAGAGACAACATGCATTTGTAGTGCTGCTGCCTCTATTCAGAGCAAGAGGAAACTGGTGCAGTCAGGAACTGCAGTTTGTGTTAGTTTAAGATCAGCCCCCTGTCACTCAGAGTGTGCCTCTGTTAAAACGTTGATAATCCTTTCTCTGAGCTCGGCTGGGCCGTTGCACCGATTTAAGGTGCAATAAGGCAGAATTTTGTTCTGCTCTTTAGTGAGACACAGCATTTGGGCTAAATTTGCAAAGATCTGGTACCTTCTTAAGATATACCTGGGTGCCTGTCTTTCAGATGAGACAGCTATCAAGATCCTCAGCGTTTCTGGGCATCAAACCTTGGCAGAGCACTTTATCGAAAGAGAAACATTAAGCCTTCTGTCCAGGGGAGACTCCTACCAGGGAAATTGCAGTATGATGACTTCAAATTACTCCTCTGCTGCTCCAAAAAATAGCATAAATTAATATATGCTGTTAAGGAACTGCCACATGCTGCCCCAAAGCTGACAGTAATGGAAAGAGTATTTCCAATACAGATGGTTCGTTAGTTGACTTATGCAAATAGGCATATTGGAAGAGAGGAGCTATTGCTAAATATAAAGTAAGTCATACTGTCCTACGACGTGTGTGAGCTGCCAAGGAATTACGCAGACTATCCGTAAAGAGCAAGTCCAGTGATTTCAACAGGCTTTCAATCAGGCTTTTAATATAAAAAAAGAAGTGTATTCCTAGTTAATAATAAGCGCTGCCTTTTTAAAATTATAAATTCAAACATCTATTGGAGTCACAAGTGGCTTTTCCTTCACTGTTTCTGTTTATGAGTCTGCATAATCCAAAACATGTCTATTATCTTTTGCAAAGCCTGTAAAGAGAGAACACTGCATTGCTTCAACATTAACGCTTAGTGCAATATTTGTGAATTAAATTGTGGATATAGCAAAAGGGAATCTGTCTGGACCATTCACAAAATGAGCTTTGATATCCTTTTAGTAAGTAAAAAGCTGAAGGGAGACATCAATAATTTATCAGCACTTGGATTACATCCTCCACTGCTTGTAGTTTGCTGCCTTCTTGGAGGAAAAGAGGACAAAGGCAGTATTGCCTCTTAGGTTGTAGTCTTTGCATACTCTAATATGTTGGTGCTGACAAAGGATGCCTCATTTTGAAGGGCATTTTGACTCTCAGCATGATGGTCATAGCTCCAGGGACCGCAGTGGGATGGACCACCAGCCTGTTGTGTGATACCTTTCCAAGTAACAGCACGACATGGCTGGAAAGCATGGATGACACCCACACAGACATGAGGTCCAAGATAAGGACCACCTCTAAAGGGGTAAAGTGCTCCTCATTCCTTGTCATCTCCTGCCATTGTCATCCCCTGGCACTGCTCATTGTCTTCTCTTTATTTCTCAACCCATCTCTACACTCTAGGCTTTTTGCTTCCATACTGTCTCCCCCCCATTCTCCTAGATGTCCCTGCCCTGCCTCCTACCATCTCTTTTTTGGTGGCAGTGATGCCTATTTTCAAGCTCTAGGCTTAGTAATGTTATTGCCATGTTGCACAGATATGCCAGAATTTGCACTGACATTTGCTCTTTCCTTTCAGAATGAAATGTTCTCCCTTCTCATCTATTCCTCTGGCTTGTGCCTTTCAAATTTGGCACCTGTCTCCTAGTTCTGTCTTTCCCTTATCTTGCTCCTTCTGATGTGCTATTTCCAATACCTGAAAATCACCACCCCCCACAACTTATTTCCCAGCTTTTTCAATCTTTAAGTCCTGAGAAACCTTTCCTAGTTCTGTCCCTATGACTGTCACCAAGATCTTCATCTCTCCTTACAGCATGATCTTGAGTCATTCCCAAGAAGCACTCAGGAATAAGCAAAGGTTACTCCTCTGCTAACTGTATTGGAGCAGAATCCAGCCTTTCTTTTTTCTGCTTCTTCAAACTGTTGCTCTTTCCTTTTGAGGCTGCTGATGAGGGACGACATCTCCAACCTCCAGTGACAGAGACAGAACAGACACTGTCCTCTTGGCCCCAGGTAGGACATGAAGAGCCACGGGCAGCATGAGGGGCAAAGAGCCGCCTCTGCCCTTCTCTGCGCACAGGGGTTTTGTTTTCTTCAGGTGCTGACATCTCCTATTCCATGTACGCTGAACATACCTGCATAAAACTGGACAGATGCTCTGAGAGACAGGCAGCAGCAAAAGGTCATGCCTACAATAGTCCACCAGCATCCTCTGAGGCTGCTGCTGCTGCTCATGTTGTTCTAAGCCTGAGCTGATGTACCCTGCTTTTCAGTGGGACTTGGTAGCTCAGCTTAATGCTAGCCAGGTTCTGTCCAGAAACTGCTTTGCAGCAAATGAGGGCTAAAATCTTCTTACAAATATCGCAAAGGCATCCCAATTTTAATGGAGTGCTACGGACAATGACGAGGAGTTGGAGCCCCCAGATTCTCTCTCCTCAGCACTGAGGGGCTTTGTAAATCAAAGGGAATATCAACAGAAGAATCTGTTCACAACATTTTGTCATCTTCAATAGGAAAGAGGTCCTTAGACACAGTGGCTGACCAGAGGAGCAGTCCTAGGCTAGGCAAATCACCAGCAGCTCCCAGCACCAAAATACAGCGTGTATGGCTGGAAGAAGAGCAAACATTTCTGGTCCTTAGCAGGAAATACCTAACTATCATGGGGCTTGGCCAACTGCTTTCCCAAGTTAAACTCAGAAGCTCAAATCTATCCATTGACCTCCACGGCTCCCGACTTGTGATGCAGAACAGCCATCTGGTCAGTGCCATTCCAGAGCCAAGTCGATAATTTGGAGAGTTCCCAACATTTTCTCATGGGAAGAAAGCTGGACAGTTGCTGCTGCTGTTATGTCTCTAGAAGGCAGCCTGCCAGCGCTCAGGGCTGTTGTCCAGTGCCAAACAGACTTTTAAAATGCATGGCCCTCAGTGACAAACCAAAATGAAAAGGTGCACACATGCATCTGAGCAATCAGTGCTCCCACACGGTGACACTGAGCAAGCACTGGAGTGATCTTTGCTGTTTCCCCTGTAACTGTGCTACTGAAGAAAAGGGCTTTTAAATGTAGGTGTTGCTAGTGGTACCGCTTGACACTAACAGGAGGGGGCTCTGCCTGTGAGCTTTCCTCTGGCCACCCTCAACTTCTTTGCTTCTGACGTAGGCAACTGTCATGAGAGATCACAGTAGCTATAAATACCTCTGAAAGTAAAATAAAAAAAAACAACACTAAAGAGAACTTGTTGTCAGGCAAATACTGAGCATAAAAGAGTACTCTAGAAAGGTGCTTTCACATCAGCCTGGTAGAGAAGTGTGTCCAGCTGAAGCTTGCTGATGATTTCACTTCCATCACCAAATACCACCGGTGAGGGAACAGTCCTGTTGCCATGCCAGGCATGCACCAAACTTCACAAGCACTAAGCCTCTGGAAAAACAAGGTGCAAGTTCCTACCCTGCAGAAGACTGGTGGAGCCATTTTCTCAGTGTATGAGGTGGCAACAGAGGTCAGAAGTGACTCCGCACTACGTAACAGTGCCACATCTAGATATTAGATACCCCATGTGATAACAATACAGTTCTGGTTGTTTCCTTAGAATACCTCTCTTCCAGGCGTCTCTTCCACCTTGCTGGGCTGTCCTTTTAAGCAGTTGTTTCTCATCAGGATGCTTGTCTTTCCCTACCCAGAAAGTTGGGTGAAGCAGTGTGTGTTGCTACTTGAGAAGCAGGAACGCACACCGCCAGCACACTCCTCTGGGAACCCGCAGCTTTTCAGGTCACTCCATAGGAGATGGGAAACCAGCTCTGGCCCCATAAGACTCCATGGGCAAGTACTCACAAAGACGAGGCACAGCTACCCACCAGAGCTCTTTACGTTTCCAAAGATGAAGGCAAAAACCCAACTCTGTGTGACCACAGTTAGTTCTGCCAGACCACTTAAATCATCAAGACATCATGATCATCACTGTTAAAAATTCTTGGCAGATCTAGCAGCATTAGCCCAGCTATTTAGAGTTAAGTACTTCAGGCTTGGGTCCACCGGCAGTACGAGCTAGACCTACAGTCAACACTGAGCTCCCTAAAGTGAGGGCACTGCAGAGGCCACGCCTTTCATTCCCAGGGTGCGAGAGTTGGGGCCTGGGAGAGGTGAGCTCCCCATGGTGCTTCTTTCAATATATATTCTGTCTAGTACAGATGGTATTTGGATAAAGCATGTATGCATCACTCTCATCCTGTTCAGGTGCAGAAGTATAAGGTTTTCCCCATGATACAACAGTAAATAATCTCAAGAGAAGAAAGGAACAAAGCCTGAATTGCCAACAAAACAGCCAGTTCTTCAGGAGATTTGCCATGGAGAATAATAATCTGAGCATATCCAGTGCTTTAAACTGTCTTAAATTGTGTAAAAGATCAGGCTTAGGCACTTTGACAGGCTTCCTTTAAAATCTATGACAGCAGACTTGAATGCATCCACGTCACTCAGATTTTGGCAGACAGATCTCGCAGCAGCAGCCATGAGAGACACTGTCCTCAGCCTGGAGAAGCTGAATTTCAGAAATGTTGCTTTCCTCAGTGATAGCAAGGGCAGAGGGCACTGTCAGGCAGGGTCAGCTCAGAGACCATTTTCATTTAAGTCTTCTGTGAAGCAGTGACTGTCAGTGACGGTGCATCCACCATCTGTGCAAACACTGATTTTCACCTGCAATACTCTTCAGAGGCAGTGTTTGAGTGACCTGAGAAACACATTTGCTTGACTGCCCCTGCTAATTTCTACAGCAGTCTGTTCTCTGGAGTCTCAGCTGTATGGCAGCTTGCTTTTAGCTGGGTTTTATTTTGATGTTGTAACGAGGGGAGGAAAACTCAGTGTGATATGTTATATAGACGGAGCAAGAAATATCTTTATTTGCTGAAGATGTGTGTTATTTCAGGATATTTCCATTTAGTCTGATAAAAATGGCATTTCTATAGAAACAATTGATAAAACAAACAACAAAGAGGAAATCCCATGCTAACTGTCAAAAGCCAACATAATGTTTGGCAGATGCATTGCTAGAGATGAGTAAATACTCTGCTGTTTTGGGCTTTTAAAATACACAACCCTTCCCCCTCACTTACATAGTTAAATCAATTCACATCGGGCATGGGTGTGTGCTTTTTGTTGGTGAGCAAGTAGAGGTTTGATTTAAAATATCCCTGCTTCACCTAGTCCCAGGGATGCCCAGCAGCCTTTGCTCAGTGAGGTGTTATTGCCACAGAGTCCCAGGGTTCCACCCCAAAAGTAGACCAGAGCGGCAGAAAAAGCCACTCAAGGCTCTGTGGGTGGATCTCTGAGGATATTCGGACACACACCCCGCCTCTGCTCATCTATCATGTTCTCCCACCAGCAAGAAAGCCACCCTTGATTGGTCATGATCCAGTTTGGCTCCCATGCGTGCACGTTTCTTCAGGAACGTGTGGAGTTTTTTTACTACCACAGAGTCTTGATGTGCTGTGCATGACACCACTGTGTGTCAGACCCTGCTCTGTGGGCTCAGGGCTCTCACTCCTGCAGATGTTGGTGCTGATGTGTAGTGCAACCAGTCCTTTGAGGAGTGATATATTGCCATTCCTTCTGAGTGCAATGCTTAGTCCCTTGCAGGGGTGAACCTTTACCACAGGTGACCACTTACTACTGAACATTTTGTCCTACCAGACTCAACTCTTTTTACAAGGGAACACAAGTAGGGACATGTATTTTGGACCAATCCCTTATTATCAACTGTTCCCCATTCCCAAGCAGACCTGTGTGCTGCCCACCACGCTGCTCTCCAGCTACTCTGTTCTCTACTTCAGTTTCTGTCTTCTGGCGACAAACCACCAGGATTATCTGTCTTGTGGGTCACCTGCTTCTTAGACAATTTATCCTAATATTTATCATCTCTGCAACACAGATAATACTTTTGCATTTACAGATTTACCCTCTCTAATCCCACCAAGGCCACTGCCATATTGTCTTTGTCATTCTGATCCCTTCCTTGTTATAATCCAGTGAGAAAGAATTTGGCTGTATGCTCTCATGCTTCTCTTTGCTTTGGAAGACCAAAACCACCCTCCAGAAAGTCACGTGAAACTGTTTGCTCGTGGCAATCCAGAAGAAGGGGATGAGGGAGATTGTCGGGGCTTGTGAGAAGACCGACAACCTTTTCAAACCTCATAAAATAGCTCTCCTTAAGTGAGGAACGTTTGAGTTCTCCAAAGACTCAGAGATGCTCTGGTGGGAATTTCTTTGCTAGAATAGTTTAGCAGATCCACACAAGTGTGTTGGTACTTATAATTTATAAGATAAATATGAAGACGTACAAGCATGATTTATTGATAGAGCATAAGCTATATATAGTGCTCTTAACTGTATTATTAAAACTGAAGGTAAATAATTAACGGAATGAAGATACATAAAACTCTGGCAGTTTTGATGCGGAGCATTCCTGTCTTGCAGTAATTAAAATTGAATATATTCTGAGTATATTTTTACATCTTTCTGACAAAAAAGATTATTTGCCCACTTCACATGCATGCTAAGAGACACTGCGTGTGGCTGCAGAACCCGTGCAGCCAGCGTGATAGAAACCAGGGAGGAAAAACGCTTATGGCTGTCAGGCTTGAATGCCACCCCGCACTCAGGATAGGATTACCATCTGTGGGTATTGACCAGTTCTGCCTGGTTGACCCTCAGATTAGTTTCAGATTAGATAAAACTCAAATAACATATGTTAGTTTTGCAAAGTTCAGTGCTAACCATTCACATGGGAACTATGATGGAAAGGTACAAGCTTACTTCAGCAGAAAGAAAGAGACAAAGTTAACGGTTTTTATGATTAGAATCAGAGGACTACTCAAGCAAAGCAAAATTCAACTAGCAGTTGGTTATGTCTCCATAGGCACCTCTCCTGAGTTTTAAGAGGAAAACATGAGGGGCGGACCACCCTGAAGAACCGTAACGCAGGCCCTTTCATGACTGAGGCCATCTAGTTTACTGAATTGACTCAGTTAAAGACACATATGGTCAAATATCCTGTAACCCCTTTAGGGTATCTTTTTTCACTAGATGAATATAGTCATTCATTTACATAATTTCCATACTAACAACATTAGTAAGGTCAAAGTGACCTTACAACTAGTTGTTAAATTCTCTGGAGTCAGAACAGCTCAATTTCATAAGCAGCTGTCAGACAGTCTAAACAGTCCCACCACTTAACCCAAACACTTTCCAACACAAACAGGTAAGCAAACCGAAATGTCTTCATCGGGGTGCATGGAAAATCATTCCTAAATTCAGCACCAGCAAAGCCTCGAAGTGCAGGAGGTCTTCTACTCTCACCAGTGCATCTGCCAAACCCTTTTGTAAGATCAGTGGTGCTCTCTTGTCCGGTCTGAAGATAAACGGTGCAAAAAAACTAAGATCCTAGATCTACCTTTTTTCTCAAGCAGAGGCACAATCCATTGATTTCCATAGATTTTGGAGTAGCCCTACATAACCTTCACCGACCCACAAGCAACGATACAGAAAAGCCAGCAAGGCATGAAAGGGAACATTAAACTTCCCACTTTGGTCAGCCAGGCCTGGGGTAGCAACAGAGTCCCAGAGCCACCAGCAATGTCGGGCAGTTCCACAGAGAAAGGAGTAGAAACTGCTGCTCTTGAGGCTTAACTGCAAGAATCTTGAACAATTATTTCAAAGTGTTTCTTGCATCCTAAACCAGCAGAAACTTGGAATGACAAAATTAAGGTGCGGATGGTGGTAGTAGGGTAACAGTTGATTTCAGTGAAATGGAGAACTGGACATCACATTTCTCAGCAGTCACTGCTATTCCTAAACTAGGTTTGACTTTTAATTTGATTCCAGTACCTTCAGGGAGTGCAAAGCAGAGCTCCACCAGCTGATGAACTGCAGTTTGGCAGGGCAGCATCAGAGAAGCACTCCAAACACTCTTGAGGCTCCCTTCTGAGAATCTCCAAATGTAATTAAGAACAGCTCTATTTATTCCTCCTGCTGGGCACACCTATAAGCACCAGATGTAACAGTAGTAACTGCTGAAACACCTGTGGCAAATCAGGTGGTAGAAAAATATCTGCTCATAAGGCTGGAATAGGGGTCACTCTTGGGTAGTCAGCTGGTCTAATGGGGCATCTTCAAGTGATTTTGGTGGTTCCTACTTCAAGAAGTGCTCAAAGACCTAAAATACTGCAGTTGTGAACTTCACCATCTCATGAACACGGTTGCTCATCAGAAGACGCACAGCTGAGGGAGATGTTTTCTGCCCAGCATTTTCACTGAGAATTTCAATCTTGTATGAGTTCATCACAGCCCTAGTTCCCTGACACTGTGGTTAAGCCTGACTGTCTGCTGACAGGATGAAGATTTATCTTCATTTCTACAGATTTAAGTGCTTTCAGTGCTCATAACAGATAAAACTTGTTTCTGGATGTAATTTTGCTGTAGTATCACAGCTTTCTGAAAGAATAAAATAACGCAGTGAAATCTAGTAGACTAGAAAGTGCTGCATTTCTTACAGCACTAGGGCACTTACGGTGAGTCCTTCCCAGAGGGCCCACTCGGTCCAGTCCAAGCCCAGATGAGCATTCAGGCCTGTTCTCATGCTCACAGACGTCATCTCCCAGGTAAAAGGGCTGAAAGGCAACCGAGCACTAAAACTAATGACCAATATTAAAATCAGTGCTTCTGCAAGTTCTGACAGCTTTCCAGTAGTTTTTAATAAAGCTTGGCATATATAATAAATGAATAATCAAACATGAATAATAAATTACAGCCATGTTTATACAGCTTTACGTTTCTGCTCTCCTGAAGTACCTCATTTTAGGCACATCAACACCCTCTAATAATGAAAAGGCACAGACCCTACATTTACATAAACGTATTTCTGTATGTGCAGAGACACGCTATTGGACGCAGGTGCCCTGTATTTAGGCCCAGCCTGGGAAAACCTGCACTTGGACTGCACAAGCCAAGAGCGATCTTGGAGAGGTGGTTCAGTGGCGGGACTTTCTTTCCCGAGCACCAAGTCACCAGCAGCGACGGGCAGCCTCCCCACACCTTCTCTCCAGGCAGCGGGGGAGCCAGCACGGGACCTGCCTCGGTGGGACCGCACCCGTTGTGCCGCTCCCCGCACCCACCCTCACGGGGAAACCTCTGGGAAACCGCGGGTGAAACCCCCGAGGGGAGGGAAAATGGCGCCGTCCCGCCCCCGCCGGCGGCGAAGTGGTGGCAAGGCCTGGCGGAAGTGACGTCTGGCCGGGCGGAAGTAGCTGCCGGGGGCAGAGAGGAAGTGCTGGCGGCGAACGGCGCGGGCCCAGCGCCGGTGAGTGGCGGCTGAGCTGTGGGGGCGGCGGGGCCTTCCCCCGCCCGTGGGGGTGCGGGGTCCCCCGGGGCGGCGGCGGGGGTGGGCCGGACCGGGCTGGGCCTCACTTAGAGCAGCCAGCGGGGCCCCAGCGCTTCGCCTTTGCTGTAGCGTGGAGAGGAGCGCGGCGCCGTGCGGCGTCCGGGGCAGTGGCCGTGCCCCCCGGGCGCTCTGTGCTGTGGGGCCCTGTTTCTCGGGGTCTCTCCCCCGAGCAGCTCCCCGTCAGGGAGCGGCCTCGCTAGGCCTCCGGGCCTAGTGTGCGTCTTCAATTCAGACTCGTTTAGGGAAAGCCCGTGAGGGCTGTGAACGCGGTGAGAGCGACGGGACGCGTCATCTCTTTAGTTTGTTAATAGCGGCTTGTTGCTTTTAATTCTATTTTGTGCCATGTTGGTGCTTCTCTGTTGCAGAGATTCTTCAGGCAAGCTGGGGACAGCAGCGTTTCTGGAGGCAACGTGCAGTATGCCTGCACGCGGTATGTGCCTGACAGGCAAAGTAACAGGCACTGAGTCTTACCTGAGACGTGGAGCCTCTGAGATTTCTTGCAGCTCTTGACCGGGGTTTTCCTTCTGGGAGGGGGGTCTTTACAGGTATCTGCCTTCGCTGTAGCAGATAAAAGTTGCTGCCTGTCTTGTCAAAGTCAGGTGTTTTAGACTGATGGTCATTACAGTATTGTGTGCAGAAGTGTTTTTGTGACAGAGCAGAGCATGCACATCACCATTCTGCAAAGTAGCCAAGAATCCTGAGTGAGGCTTTAATTGACTGCTAATCTAGAGTGGAGAAATTACACCTTTCTATTGACTGCTGAGCTGCCCCAGAGAAGAGGCCAAGATGTGACTCTGATTCTCCTTTTAATTCCATACCTCAACCAAGAAGGTCTGAAGAAGTACGTTAATTTGAAGCACTGATTGTGACAGCAGGACTTTGTATTCTTCTTTGACCCAAATGCGATAACTTTAGCAAAAGAATGCAAAGGATGGGAAAAAAATAAGACAGCGTTCAGAAATCAGTAGGAGTCAGAGATGATTCTTTGCTTTTACATGTACTTGCTACCTTTTCTCTTCTGTCTAGTTTATGGCTGTTGTGATACAAGTGTCTCCCTTGGGCTGTAGGACTCTGCTGCTGTGGAAGAAAAATGCATTGTAGATGCAGACGAGCTAGAATAAAGTAAAAGTCATGATGGTATTAGATTATATGAAGTAAGTACAGTTTTTTGTAGCCTGGTGGCACCTGTAAAAGCCTTGGACAGGCGTGGAGTGGTACTCTGCTCAAACAAATACTGTGCCTGATTCTTACGTTGTTTTATGTCTGCTGAGAGTAGTGACAGAGATTGGTAATATGCCTCAGAAGCTTAAATGCTGCTTCTGGAAAGCATTGGAAAAGTATTACAGACCTCAGTTTCTCTGTGAAGTAAATGCCATTCTCTGTGATACACTGGTGCTGCATTAATTGGTGATTAGGGTCCCTTACTGTCCTAACTGGCCTTCCTTCTCAGGCTTATACTTGAGCTGAAGTTGGTTGATCCAAAGGCGTATCTTGGCATTTGAATCAGTCTGTGGCTTTATTGCCTTCTATGCTTTTGTGCCTTTTTTCAGTCTGATGTAGACCACTGACAGGCTTTTCAAACAGTATCCATGGAAAGTCCAGAGTGTGACAGAAAACTATTTGTTGAGGCTTTTAGTGCAGACAGTATCAGCAGATGATAGTGTATTCGCATGATACTCACTATGTTCTGGTGTGTATAGTTGCTCATGGTCCTCTGACAGTATTTCTGATACCTTATGTGCATTCCTAGGACAATATCCTCAGCAGGTTGCGTATGTTGGCTAAATGGTGGTCCCTCTAGGCAAACAGTTTGTGTGTGGTTAGCTTTTAAGTAGCCAGCTGCAAGATTGGAGATAACCAGACCACAGGATGCTGGGGTTACTGCTGATCATCAGTAGTGTGTTATTTTTCTTGTGTGTTTTCTGAGCTCTGGTGGATAAGCATTGCTCCTTATAATAGCCAGCTGAGTGTTGCTATTGTGCTTACATGGCTTCCAGGGAGCATGGAAAAAGGTACCATTAGAAAGTAAATTATTTTCACTATGTTCTGTCTGTTTGCAAGTCGCATATGTATTTAAGCAATTTCTAGTTCGTTGGACTGTAGAAGGACCAAGTCAGAGGCCTTGATTGTATTAAATTTGTAAACCCAGTTAAAACATGGAAAGAACACATTTAAAGTTATTATCTATTTTTGCACCAAACTAATGCCCGCCTCTATATTACCATCTTATAACTCCTTACATTTGGGTGGTGTCTATATCTATATGGAGGAAGGAGTGACTTTGAGGAAATGTTTCCTGGAACAACATCTAACCTCTGCAGACGATGACCGCATAGTTGGCTTCTTGTGCCTGACAGTTCCCCAGACAAATGAAGGCAGTTTCAAGGCCTGCTATATTTTTTGATTAACTTCTTTAATATGCAGAGACTTGGACAAGTGTATGTACAGCCCTGTGTAGAAGAGGCTTATTGCAGAAAGGTTAGCAGCATAATTTCCTTATAACTGTGTGGTTTGTGTCTGTTAATCCTACCATCACCCTCATTTGGGCTTCGAAGCCTGTGATGATAGAGCATGAAACACTTGGCTTCTGGTGCTTGTGGTGCTACTTCCCCATATCAAAGAGGGACCTATCAACTGAAGTATGACTGTTGGAGCCCCTGTTGTGGCAGAAAGCTCCATAAATAAACAGCAAGTAGGTGTGTGCTTACGCTAGGAGTGCACAAAAAAAGGAGCTGTCTGCAGAAGTTGCAATTTTTGCTGTGCAGTTGCAAGGGAACTGGGCTGAAAGGGAGTGTTTCTGCATTCTCAGCATCAGTCAGAATCGCAATGACATCCCAGGTGGTTTTGTGTTAAGTCTTCCTCAGACAGTAGGAAGGTACCGTAGCAGGGTGCTCACTTCCCTTCCTGCCCTGAAGTAGCCTTTGCTAGTGGCTGTGTTCCACAGATGGCCTTGACAGCGTTGGTAGAGAAGTCAGGCATTTTTCCTTGTGTGCTGGGGGAGGGTTTTATTGTTCAGAGGGGACAGGGAAGTTCCCCTTGCTGCTGCTTCTGCCATATGTAGGCTTGGTGTAAATGGAAGTTGTTGTTCTGGGACTCTTGAGCTGCCAGCTTTCATTAAGGTCAGTGTTTGGAGATGTCTGAAATCGAGCAACTAACTCGTGATGTTGGCATTGGATGAAGAGGTCTAGTTCCTCGGTCATGAAGTGCTGAAGTGAATGGAGTCCCTGGAAACCTTGAAGCCTCTGAAAATTCACTTTGTTTTGGTACACAAAACTCTTATGGCTGAATGGTTTTAGTCCAGCTTTGGCACAAAATGAGGTCAGGAAAAAGAATTTCAGTGAGTCTTACACGGTTTTACACTAAGGCCTTGATTTAAAAAAAAAAAAAACAACAACCAAATGTAAAACTCCCTGGACCTCTTCATGTTGTTGGTACCAGCAGCATCACATCTAACCAACTTTGGTCAAGAATGAGATCCCTGACAATAGTATAAATATTCCACGTGTAGGTGATAAATACTGCACGAAGTAATTCTTGTGTCTATTAGCAGCCTTACCACAAGGTATCTCCCCACATATTTTACAATAAAGTATGGTAATAGCATAAGACAAAACATTGGCTTCAGGGCAGTTGTGGTGCCTGCACAATGATTGAACTTTGTTTTGGTCTGAGATTAAGGTAGAGATTCACTTCCAAGCTTTGCATTTTTTCATGCATACAGCATATCCATATGGCAGATAATTGTAGTTTTAAAAATTCCTATCCACTTTCCTTTCCAACTTCACAATAAATCATCATTGAGTCCTGATGGGCTTTTAAAAGTAGAAAAGATCAAATACATATGAAATATTTCAACATACCAAGTGTGGGAGGATGTCAAGTCTGTAGCATTAGTGCTGATCAGTGATTCAATTAGTGTGAAATGTATTTGCAAACACTTTACTTGCTGCCTGCGAGAAATGGATTGATGGTCCCAGGTTCTGGGAATAAGAAATGGGGAGTGATACTCACAAATATTTTCATGCCCAGTAGATGGGAGGTGGAATAGTTGCCTTCCTAATAAGTTCTCATATGCACGGGGGTGAAAGTCTTTATAAATGCCACCCTTGGCTTTCAACCCAAAACTGGCCTGGGCAGTGAATGAAAATGCTTGCAAGTAGCATGACTTCCGCCAATAAGAGGGCAGTTAAAGAGAGAGAGAGAACTAAAGCAGGAGGACTAGATAAGGAAGAAAAAGTTTTTTCACTTGGGACATTTGAGTGAGGAGGAGAGCAAGCAGAGTCAGTGAGAGCAAGTGCCTTGTCCAGATCTACATGGACAAGCTCTTGTGTCCTGACAGGGGATGCTAATGATAGGATCCTGAGAAGACCATATGCTGGAGGAGGGAGGTTTGCATGATACTGTGCCTTTGATGTTCTTGGTTGGAGTTGATAATGGAGTAAGTCAAATCTGTTGTCTGGGACCAGGTGCTTCTGTGACTTTGCAAATCCAAGGCCGTGTTGTTGGCATTCTGGCAGTGATGCACTTGGCTGGCTGGCTCTTTGCTGGACGGATGCCATTCTGCTCCCAGCTGGCTGGTAGACCAGGTGTTGACTTGACTAGTAGCATGTTGTTCATCAATGAAGAACAAGGTAAACAGTTTGTCTGGGACTCTGGTACAACTCGTTGTGTCCTGGTGTGATCCTGAAGTAGGGTGGCTGCAGTATGTACAGGAACAGCAGAGTGGGAGAAAAATGAATAGTTTTTCCGTTGCTGTCCCCATCTTATCCCCAGGAAATCCAGTTCTGTAACCAGTTTTCCATGTCTTCAGTAGGTTTCACTGAACAGCACACAGGGCTGGGCTGCAAGAGCAGGAAGGCAGGATGTTATCGAGACCAAAGCCTGGGGAGTCTGAGGCAGACCTGCTGCACTTTCAAAACCAGTTCCTGGCAGCCAGAGCTTCACCTGCAGTGACGATTGTGAAGAAAGCCGACAAGAGGAAGGGGGAGGAAGGGAGCACAGATGCTGAGAGACCCCGGCTACAGGACAGCAAGGATGTAGTCATGTTGGATGGTAATTTCCCTTGTGCACTTCTTTGAATTACTAGGATTCTCTCACCTCTCTCTCAGTCCAGGGTTGCTTTTGTACTGCATGTGTGTCCTCCTTGCAGCATTGTTTATTCTTATCCTTGTTGGAAAATGCACTTGTCCAATGTTACCAGTAGAACCACCTTTTCGAACACATGGCCTTTGTTTACATTTATCAGCAGTCTGTGGTACCTTGGCAGCTTCAATGCAAGAGGTGTTTTCTGTGATTTATACCCATTGGACACTCGCTGCTTACTTTGCCATCTATCCAGACCCTGTTCTCAGTGTCTTTGAGATTTAGCTCTGCTAACAGCTCCAGCTTTCAGCCAGCAGATCTGGCTTGATAAGCCTCCTTCCTTCGGTTTTGTTTTCCTACATCAGGAGTAACTGTAACACTTCTGTAATAGTCTCAGAAGCTCAAGGTGCTTTCTTAAAGCAACAACTTAAATCTTGCAGTGCTTGGTTCCATGTAACGAAATATGATCACAGTTTATAGATAGTGACAAGGAGGCCTTGACTTTCTCATGATCATACAAATCACTTGCTGTTAGAGCTGGTAGTGGAAATGTGCTTTTCTGTGCTGGAACACAACCTGCAAGGACACTATTTGTTTCTCTACAGCCTTGCTTCTTCCCTTAGTACCTGCAGTCAGGCCTCAGTACCCTTTCCTGCTTATGCAGGTCTTTGAAAAGACCTTGGTGCTAATACATAAATAATAAAATTCTTGAGCATGTTTCTCTCTACTACCCAGTGCAAGTCAGAGACACAGGACCCTTAATTGTCTTGTTGCTTCCTCATCTTCTTTGTTTCTCATCAGAGCAATAATAGGTGCTATTAGAGAGCCTTGGTCTGGTACATATTGCATGCTGGTTATGTGTGAGTAACTTGACTGCTTTTTTTTTTCTTCTCCCCAGATTTTCCTGATGTTCTCCCAGCTCTAACTCCAGCTCCTCCAAAAAAGTCCAAGATCAAAAGTGCCTCTGTCCACTTTGAGGATGAAGATCCAGAGGAAAGACTGGAGAGACATGATCAACACATTACAGCAGTCTTCAGCAAAATTATTGTATGTCTGTTTTTTATGCAATGGTCTAGTGGTTTTTTTAAATGCTTCGAACTAAGCAGTGGGCAGGTATGAAGGATGCTATTGCTGCTTTTTATTTCTACAGTGTAATGAACCACTGTAGACCAGCATCCTGGAGCACCTTGAAAGAAAAAACTCTTTGAGTATATTTTTGTTGTCAGTTAAATATGGGTTTGAATCTGCTCTCCAGTCCAGACTGCCTACAGCTCACACTGCTTCCATGCAGGCATGTGCTCTAGTGTGTATTTGGGTGAGTTTCCTCTCTAAGGAGGATGTACTCACTGCTCTGCACTGGCCCAGATTTTCCTTTATCTGATCCTTTGAGTGGTGTGTGGAGTTTGGCAGCCCAGCCTTTTGGAAAATAGCCTCACTTTGTCTCTAAATAAGCACAAGGTATTCTGATCCTGATGGCGATGTAGCAGAAAGCTTGTGAGCTGTGGAGCAGAGAGATTTTGAGTCCACTCTTAGCTAAGTGATATAAACATATCTGGCTGTTGCGCTGGTTTCTACAGGGTTTGAATTTTTTGCTGCAGGAACGAGACACGAGTGCAGTAGCAGTGACTATACCAGTGCCCACAGGAGACCCATTTCCAAGGACGTTTCACCGCTCTGAGATAAAAAGTGAGGTAAGATTGGGAGCACCTGTTTTAGGCCACCTTCATGAACGATTAAAACTTCCCCACAACAAAGCCTAGTGTTTGGTGGGTGGTAGGGCTCAAAATAAGTGACTTGGAATGCTGGAGACTGTGCTAGATTGACATATCTCTGGCATTGCCACCTTAGCGTAGGAGAGAGTCCTACCAAGCTGCTGTCGAGTAGGCACTCCGTACCCTGCAGTTAAATAATACTGGAATCCTTTTAGTTTAGGAAAAAGGCAATCCCCTTCAGCTAACTTTAGTGAGGTGGATCATATCTGTGCTACTGTAATAGAATTGATCTTGTCCTGCTTGTTTTTCTCTGAGGAACAACCTCTTAATTTGTCCACCAGGCTTGATTAAGTCCGTACTTACTGAAGTTGCACCTGATTTCTCCTGGCATGACATCTGAGTATGGTTGCACAGATTATCGTTTGCAGTTTTTTGGATTTTGACTTAATTTTTTTATGAGGCTGTAAAACTGGAAGCCATGGCTGCTATCATCAGTCATTGCTGTAGTAGCAAGAGCTGCTAGCTGAGTGGGAGTCAGATGCTGGGAATTGGTATGTGATTGATAGCTGTGGTTGCTTTTGAAGAGGTAGCTTATTTGGAAGGACAGCTTTTTTGAAAGGAAAGAGTGATACATTTTAAACTACCAGTTCTGTTTACCTGATGCAGGAGTGCACAAAGCAACTACCAAATGTTCAGATTGCCTTTTAAGCTGCTTCTCTGGACTAGGGACATGCAAGAGGTTGTTTTTTTGCTTAGTCTGCTTTGGATTTCCTGTGCATCCTGTTCAAGGCTGTTCAGAGCCATGCCCTTCTATTGCCTAGGCAAGCAGCACAGTAATTTAGTCAGGATTATTTTAGCACCACTTGCCCACTTCTTACTGTGTAAATCTTTTCACCCTGCTGCTCTCTAATCACCTTATAAGAAGCCTGTTCCAAGCATGTGGTGAGCACAGTGCAGTACAGCCCCATTTATCCTCAGAAATGCAAAGTATTCAGCTAATGCAGAGTTTCCAAACAGCAGGAAAGCTGGAACTGTTGTGTTTGGTGATATTTTAGGTGTACTTGCCTGGCTTGAATTCACTTATAATTAATCATCTTCCTTCTCTAGGTAGCAAAAACATTCATGTTTTTGTCTCTCAGTCCTAGCATGAAACTGTGTGTTAAAAAAAGAATAGCACACGCACAGAAAAGGGCAGGTGGCTGCCAGCAGCTTCTTTCTGTCACGTCCCAAAGTCTGATCTGAGGGTGTCTTTAGGATCAGATCTATACGTTTGTTAGTGGCAGGTGTGTGGGGGAGTCTGGAGAGGAAAGTGGTGACACATGGCTTCCCTGTTGCAGGTGAAGGTGGGATCTGGAAGAAAAAGCATCTTTGCACAAAAGATGGCAGCGAGAAGAGCTGCTGAAAAGGCAGCAACGTCTCCCTCTGCTGCCGAGTGCGTGCAAACAAGATCAGCTGCGCTGGATGCCCTGGATCCCGAGGGATCAGCGGGAGAGGCACCTCTCCCCATCATCGGGGGTGGTAAGTGGAGAAGGTTCTGCTTATCCAGCCTACCGTGTTTACATAGCCTTAGTAGCCATAACATCAGTGCACCTTAGTTTTAAATTAGGGTAGCACTGTTGTCCTCAGTTTAGGAATCTCAAGGTCACTTGGAATGTTTGTGTGACACGGATCTGAAATGGTCTGAGACCCAAATTAACACTAAAAATTGGGTTAGTTTTCTCACCGATTTCCTTTTTGCTTTACACAGTGACAAATAGATTTATTTTTCAAGCTTCTTGTCCTCCTTTTCCTCTCTATGTAAAGTTTTTCTTGTTTCATCGTTGATTTCCATAATTTTAGGAAGAGGGTGGTTCTTGTGTCTGATGAACGTGTTTGAAACCACTGTGATGCAGGTTCTCACTCCTACCTAGAAGCTGAAAGCTCAGTCTTCCGTCACTAGATCCGCTGCCATGAGACTGTGGCTTTGCTCCATAAGGAATGCTGTGAGGCAGTGCTGATGAGTCAGTGCCACCTCCAGCAGTTACTTGTCTGACAGCAATGTGACAAAGAAAGATGAAACCGATTCAACTGGTACCAGCATCTCCAGGCTTTTTTGTTTGTTTGTTTTTGGCTTGGGCAGCCCTTTTTGCTTTGGACCACCATATGTCTGGGTTTTTCCCTGACGCCCTCTTTTTCACATTGAAATAGAGGCCAGATGGCATTTGAGGGTTATCGCCATTTGGCTAAGGTTTCTGTCTGCCCTGACCGCTGTCAGAGAATTGGTAAGAGAACACCCAGACGTGCTGTGCTGTGCGTGCACAAATCCACCATCCAGGTCAATATATGGTGCTTACTGTATATCCTGTTACGACTGTGCATGTGTACTTCTGTCTGAGAAACCTCAAAGGGAGATGCAGCAGCCTCATAGCTGTGATCCTCTTGAAGTAGAATGCTTCTAAAATGTCCTAGAACAATAGAGGGATCAGAAAATGGCTTGGCCTCCTCATCAAGATTGTTGTGGCAGGATCACTAGAAGCAAGAGGAGAAGAGAGGGAGCTCTCCTTTTTCTGTAGTAACAATGTGTTTGTACCTGGTAGCCCTCGCCTTAGTTGCTGATGGTGGAAAGCTTACTGAATCTTTTACCAGGTCACTGTCTTCTCATCTCTTCTTAATATGCAAGACAATTGCTGGGGAAGTGACATCAAACCTTACTGATGTTACGATGAGTGTCATTACTGCTGTTTGAACAGGGGTTTGATGCTTTCAGGGTTGGCTGGTTTAGGGTCACAGGGATGTTACGCTATATGGAGCATATGAACAAAACATAAGGACTAAAGCAGTGAGTGGCTACAGGACAGCTGGAGGGTCTCACTCTGACCAAAGGAGCATGTTACCTGCTGCTAGAGTTAAATGAAATGAGCCTTTACAAAGGATTTAGATCAGGTGATAAAGGAGACTTGATTTTGTTCAGGGTAGGAAAAATGCCACCCTGCTGGAACTTCTAATATGTTTAACCCTTAAAGGTGAACACAGGACAGTGTTAGAAGCAAAAATGTCTGTGTTGAGAATGGATCCTGTATCACTCTGGAAACTGGTTTACCTAATAATTCTCTGTCTCACTCAACAGATATTTACCAGGTCGTGGTTCAGCTGACATACAAATGTGGGTTCAGGTGTTCTTGTGCAGAGAAAGAATCTAGTATTCACTAACTTGGAAGAGTGCTCCGACTCATCAATTATGAATTATGCTCCAGTTTAACCTTTTCTTGCCTTTGCTTTACATTAAAGAAACAAAGTTCCTTTCCCCCCATCCCTCCCCAAACTCCTAAAGAAACAAGGTGGAAAAGTTGTTTTGTTGTGACATGGGATGAAATCTTTGTTTGAAGCTAAACTAAACATCTTTACTCCTATTTTAACTTGTCTACCAAGGTTAAAAAAAATTAAATTATGCAAGCCTGGTAATGACAAAACTGATATGTGTTCATAATGCCACAGGCACTTAAATCACTAATTGTGTTCTCTGCTGGATCTTTCAGATAAAGCTAGTGACATTTTGACGTCTCAGTGGCCTTGTCTCATAACGGGAGAGGGTCTTGGAAGCCAAAAGAGTGAGCAAGAAGCTCAAGCTATTCATAGAGAGAACTTGGAGAAGCTGCGGTCCATGTCTGAGGAAGAGATCCTGCAGGAGCAGGAAAGGCTTCTGGCTCAGCTGGGTATGTGCTTCCCGGGATGAATTCTAGAGACGTGGAAGTTTACTGAATGTGTAGGTGTCCTGAAGTCTTACCAAATTCACAGATGAAAGACGGGAGCTTGGGATTCTTGCTCATTGCGTATGTGGATAATCTAGCTTCCATGTCATGTCAGTAGTTTATGAATAAGAATTAAGGGATTAACGATGGCTTATTCCTCAGTGAGAGGGGGCTTAGCTTAAGTCTGTCTCATCTCCCCTTTGCTGTGGGATAAGGGTCCATGCACTCTGTTACTTTGCACACCAAATACCTGGTTACATATACATGTATTGAGGTTCTAAAATGTAATTCTCTGATGGAGATAAAGCAAAGCTATTCTTAGGATGGCTGTAGCAGTGCTGAGATGAGAGAGAGCCCTTGGTCTTCCCTTCCAAAATACCGAAGACTTGGACTAGAACTGTCAGTACCCAGATAGGGGAAATGTGTGGGCATGTGGGAGTTTTCAGTTTGAATCTGTACTTGGTAGAGCAGAAGAACTTAAAACTAGTCTTGAACTTCCTGAAAAGGTGTTTTAATTATCTGGCTGTTGGGTGCAGGCGTTCTGGCAGGGGTCTGGTCTCTGGTCTGGAGCCCTGTCCACAGTGGTGCTCTGGGAATGCCTGTCACTGACAGCTAATGACAAGATGGGGGAGAACACTGGATGTGGTACGTTTGATAAAACTTTGTGTGATCTAGGGCACTGTAAAACTTGTTGGTGTTGTTTTCAGTGATTTTTTTGTATGCTCAGGAAGAGCAGACGTACAGATGTAGGTGGCAGATAAGGGGTTTTGAAATTCTTATAATTTCAGATTCTCTAGGATCAAATTTAGGTGTGAGTGGCATCTTAGATGCATAAGTCTCTTGTGGGTTTAGCTTTAAAGATCATATTAACGATCTTGACTTCATTGCAAGCAGCATGAGTATAACTGGAAAGGTGGCAAAGGAACCGTGCAAAATAATTGCAGACAGTGTTTAGGTACATCATTCAGAGAGCTGAGCTCTCCAAACTACTCGAGGTGGAAAAAAAATTATTATTTTTTTTAAACTTCACTGTTTAAAACATGGCATGTGTACGAAAAATATCTTGTTTATACACTTCCTTCTTGTGATCTTTGCTCCTTGTTCACATCACTCCGACCTTTGGGATATTAGTGAATTAGGGAGTTTAAAAAGGGTAGGATGTATTTTAAGTATTTTTGAGCAATAAATTATTTTCTAAAACTAGGTGTTTGTTTATATACCCTGTGGGGTAAAACTGTAGATCTTTCAGTCTTTGAGGCCTTAAGGAAATGGAGTAATTTTAGCATTCCCAAAATATCTGTGGTTAGGGAATTATGCGGGATGAAACAACTCCTAAACTAAATTGCTGGCTTACAGGTGAACTTGGGAACTGGACAGGCACAGAGATGTGGATTAAAGAGACTTTTTCTCCATATTCAGGAGTGTAAGTAATTTGTGGGTGTTTTAATGCTGCCCAGTCTCTGAATTAACTTCTTAGTTATGAAGCAGGTGAGACTCCATGGTCTGGAGTATGAGGATGGGTAGACAATTCCTTGCTGGGCGGTGTCTTCAGGGTCTTATTGTTGGTACTGTTTTGGTTTTGTCCATGGAGACTCTGGGCAGGAAGTAGGCTCTACTTTCTGACATACTGTGCACAGACTGACATAATCAGTGACTTGTTTGTCATTCTCTGAAATAATGAATCCAGTCTTTTCCTTGCTGTGTACAGTGAAGTGTGAGAAAGTGAGAGCTCTGCTTGCATTCAGGAAAAAATACGTGTGCTTTAATGAGACCAGGCTGAATGCCTCTCCTTCGCCAAGGGAGGTTTAAACTGCATCATGAGGAGAGCATGCAGCAGTCACAAGTGTGGGATAGATCCCTGCATCATCTTTGAACTGTTCAGAGACATGGGAGTCGTTTCCTTCTTGGGGTGACTTCTCTCAGGTACAGAGCATTTCTGAATTGCTTGTCCTTTGTCCTCCAAAGAATACATAACCAATGTAGGTGTTATGTTCTGTTACTTTATACATCTCTGACACTGCTTGTTGGAGTATCTCTGTACCTTTTAGAGGCACAATGCACAGTCTCTTACTGTTCACCTCTGACATAAGCATCCCAACACCATCTTCTAGATGAACAGTATTCAGAGAGAAAGTATGCTCCATCAAAAATGATGTGGGACATCTGTAGCAGATCTGAAAGTAAAATGATGATCATCTGACATTTTCCTATTTTAGAACCATAGGAATATTATCTGTGCTTCAAAACACCCCTACCTCCCAAATGTTCCTGTTCTCCTCCAAAGCATGGAGAGAATGGCCATGTCTGTTTTCTGGATGTTGTCAGACCACAACTGACTCTGAGGATGGGGAGTCAGTTCGGAACAAACAAGATCTTCTTCTCCTAACATAATATCTAGACCATGTACTGCAGCTCTAGTGCAATTCAATAAAGAGCAGGTCTTTTTTTGTGGTGTCTGTTCCATGTATTCTCGCAGTGCTCAGTTGATGCCCCTGAGCGGTCTGCAGGCAGGGCAGGCAAACTGTCAGACCAGGGTTCCTCCCATAAATCACAGAGTAGAATTCTCTGCACAATTAATAGTCTTGTTTGGATGTGCCCTTTCAGTGGCAGTAAGGGAGAAAGAAACGATTATCTCTTTATTTGTAAGCTGGGAGAATAACTAGAATTTTTGTGGTTGCTTTACCTTGGAAGACATTTATCAGCTCTTTCTTTGGTGTCGCCTCACTTGTCAGTTGTACCCAGCTTATGTGCTCAAGAGGTCATAAAGCAGTTAAGTGTCTCAGTTTGAAAAAGAGTGACAGTTGGTACAAAAGAAGAGGGCAGTTGGAACGGGAATAAAAAGACTAAAACATAAGTAACACGAGCTCCAGGCTTATCAAGTATTTTGAGACTTTCTGTCACTTCTCTGTCTGTCTCTTTGTCAATACTTGCAGATTCCAGTTTAGTTGCTTTCTTAAAGTCACGACGTGGTGGCAATGAAGGCCAGAAAAAGGAATTAAAAATGGAACAGAACAGACTGGAGGAGTTTGTGGAATCTCTGCCTGTGGCTCAGCATGGTGTAGGATCATCTCTTTCCATGCAGGAGTCGCGTCTGGAAGAATCTGTAAAGAAGGAAGAAAATATGAAGGTAGAAATCACAGGTAAGAAACAAAGTGTGTGTTGTTAATGTTCTGAGCACAAATGTAAGGTTCCTATGGTGTGTGCATCGATCCAGATTAGCTTGATGTGGCATTTTGTTAGTTACCCAACTCAGAATTTTATCATGATATTTAAAAAATACATATATTTTGGGTTCAGGGAAGAACATCTCTGTTATTCCTAGGTGGGCTTCATAGATAGAAGGGTGATACACTGTGTAATGGAGGTGAGCTATTCAGGGGCAGGTCTTGCTTTGGTTTTGAAATTTGCTCTGAGGTCTCTAAAGGGAAAAAGTGTTTTAAACTAGACATCATTGCTTTTCTGTTCAGTTGTGTGAACAGGGAAACAGAGGAGTGTGGTAGTGAGATTCAGCTGCTGCTTGAATAACTTCTTTTAACTGGGACTGGTTGGGGACAAGAGGGTGTTGGGTAGGTAAGAATTAGTGATTTGCTCACAGGATAGCATGGAGATGACAGCCTCACTTCAGGGAGATTGCTCATACAGTGCATGTATGTCTTTTTACACTGCTCCTTATGGCCCTGCTCTGTGGTTTGTATCTCAGAGCCCACATGGTGACTTCCACAGGATGCAGTTCTTTTCTTTGTGCTGTGGATGGAGGGAAGTATTAAGGTGTAGAGTGTTCCTCTGCTTTTTTGGAAGAATTGTACAGAGCTCTTATGACAGAAGTCTTTAATACTCAATATATGCCTGTATGAGGAGAAAGCTGTTTTATTCCCAGCAGCTAGAGCAGCCCATACATTCTCATGGCAGAAAAAAGAAGTGTTTTCCCCCCTTAAGCTTCTGTTGCTTTTATTGTTGCTTTCTTCACTGCAGTTTTTTCTTTAGCCATTTTTCTCTGTTGTGATTTTAGGCTCCCATTCTCATCTTCCTCACACTTTTGTTCGTAACATGCCTCTCTCCCTCGTTAGCATGCTTCTCCCCCAGTTTCATGTCAATTTTTGGCTTTCTCTTGATTTCTTGATCCTCTCTTCTCGTGCATTCTTTGTATCCCAGTGCAACATGCAGGCTGATTAAAGAGGTCTCTGAATCACTCCTGGATTTCAGCTTGATGTTTGCAAGAGATAACAACCGTTTACCATTTTCTTGATGAGAGGGATGAGTCTGTGAGTGTATGTGTGTGTGTACATGTGCAGGAGGAGGAAAGCTGATTAGCCTCTTACTGAGGAAAACACTTCACTGAACAGTCCTTTTGCTGTTTCTCCCCAAGTTTTACTTTTCCAGGAACCCATCTTAATCAAAAGGACTATTTTTAGTTCTTTTTAGTTCCAGAACAATCGAGTGCACAAATAGCACCAGGTTAAGTGACATTCTTCTACTCGCCTGGGAGCAATAGAAGCGGGTTGTTCAGCCTGTAAAAGCTGAACAAGATTGTAGTAGTGCTTTTGGGAATAGCTCAGTGTGCAGTGTGTCGTGTGCTAACAACATCGTTTGCTTCCCATGAAAGACTGCACAGCAAAGGAGAAGAGAAGTTTTCCCAGGATATTTGAAATAACAAAGAAAGTATGCACTGGAACACAGTTATAAAACCAAGGGAAGCCTTTCCAGCACCTGAGTTTATGCCTGCATCCTGTCTTGGCCAACAGGAGATGTAAAATATTAATTTGACATTAGCACTTAGTGTTGGGATTTTTCATCTGTTTGTGCTCAGAAGTAAACTCGTCACGAATAACCCAGCAGAAATGGTTATTCTGAATTTCCCCAGGGAGGGGATGATGACACAAAGCAATGGGATTGCTCAAAAGTCAAACCTGCCTCTCTAATGAGATAAAAGGCTACTGTTTCTAATAAACAAAATGGTGAAGCCTTTATCCAGCAACTTGTAATCTTATCAAATGGAAAAGTAAATTCTGGAACTGAGACAAAAAGGAAAGCAAAGCAGAAAGAGAAGAGGTTGGGTGGTAGCCTTTAATATAATCCAAGTCTGAAAAAGTTCAGTGCAAGTGTTGCATTCACACTGTCAGCCTGTGTTTCTGTAAGAGGATTTCTCAGTAACTGAACAGTCTGCTGATGCCTTGGAATATGTATGTGTCTTATTGACAAGATCATAATACTAAAGGCTGGTGGTAATATGCATAATCCTATTCACAGAATGAGTACCTCAACCCTATCAATTTAGTGATTAGTGGAGAAAACAATTTGTTGAATTACAAATGTCAATAGACTGATTTTATTTCCTCTAGCTTTGCACCTACCACCCACAAACATTCCACTTTCTTACATTTCAGACACTTTTTCTTTCTCTTCAATTAAAATGCGTGCTGATCCTTTGGCTGAAATTCTGCGGAACAGCTTTCTGGCTGAGGAAGATAACTGTGCTTAGTTCCTTGCCTGACTCAATACCTCATTGATCATAAGGGTGAAGCTTCATCCTAGAAAGGATGAGTGCCCTTCCTGAAAGTTTATCTGCTAATTGGAGGAAAGTAAAAGGTTAGGTTTCAGGCCAGTTATCAGCAGGAAAAGATCTGATGAAAGAAGAGCATCTCAGTGGGACTCATTGTTCCTTGCAAGAGAAGACCAGAGCAGTAGGATTAATAGCTGCAATGCAAATGAGTTCTGGGCTGCTCCAGCAGGAGTGATGCTGCTGCTTTTCATGCCCTCAGACTCCCTGTTCCTGTCCTTAAGTGTGATTTCTCTTGAGACAGCGAAGACTTCTCAGCTCATCTCTTCTTATGCCAGTATGGGATAGTATCCTAGTAGCAAAGCATTACCTTTCCTAGTGTTCAGATTGTTTGCAGTTACATCTCTCCCATCCCTTCACTTGTGAGATTCTTCCACACGCTGATTTGTCTCTTTCCTAGGGCAACTCTTGTGATGTCGGACATAAATGTCTTGTTTATCAAATTCTTCTAGTCAGAGCTCTTTATAAAGTGAAATCAGTAATTTCTTCCTTTAGTACTTGCACCTTTGGAATTCTTATTCAACTGTCCAGCTTCCCCACCGAGCTGTTTCTCAGGCAAGCTGGATAAGTTTTCAGCTGCTTTGATCTTTTCTTCCCAAACTGATTTCCTCAGGCCTTTAGAGGGGGATACAGAATGGAGAGCAGCATCACAAATGTGACAAAAGCACAAATAGTAGTGTTTGTGCTCTCTCCAGTGTATCTAGGCTGAAATCATACTGGCTTCCAATAATTTGCTTGGACCTCTCTGCATCAATACTTTTGAACCATTTCACATCTCCCCTAACACCCCGCTCCTTGGATGATACCAGTTTGTTTTTTCAAAAGTAGGGCAGATATTACTTTTCTGCCCAGGTTCTGATCACTTTGCCTTACTTGCCTTCCAGTACTTAAAGAGGACCTGCAGAAAAGGTGGGGAGGGACCCTTTATCAGGGAGTGTAGTGATAGGATGAGGGGTAATGGTTTTAAACTGTAAGAGGGTAGATTTAGATTAGATAGAAGGAAGAAATTCTTTACTGTGAGGGTGGTGGGACACTGGCACAGGTTGTCCAGAGAAGCTGTGGCTGCCCCCTCCCTGGCAGTGTTCAAGGCCAGGTTGGACGGGGCTTTGGGCAACCTGGGCTAGTGGAAGGTGTCCCTGCCTGTGGCAGGGGGGTTGGGACTAGATGATCTTTAAGGTCCCTTCCAACCCGAATCATTCTGTGATTATTTGTGTCCTGACTTCTGTTCAACTTCTCCCAAATGAGCCTTGTCTGTGAATTTCATTACAGTGCTGTTTACTTCCTCTTCCAGCTCTTGTGAAAGATGAAAACAGCTTTAAACCTTTGATGTTTATGCATCAGCCAATAGTCAGTTTGAAAATTGTTTTCTTCTTATTTTACGTGAATCCTATATTTCATGCAGTCTTTAAGCCAAGTAGGTTGGCAAAGAGAGAATAGTATTTTCTTCATCTCTGCCTTGGAAGGTAAGACTGCTATTTTTGTTCCCCTACAAAGATGATGATCTGCCTGTGAAGCCCAAGAAAGAATGGATTCACATGGACAATGTGGAGTTTGAGAAGCTGGAATGGATGAAAGATTTGCCCTCACCCCGACAGAAGAAAACCAAAAAGGTTTGAAAGCAGAAACTGATATTTTTCATGCTTGTGTCTGGATCATGCTTCTCAACAGTAATAGATTTGAAGGCTTCAAAGACCAGTCCTCTGGTTACTCAATTTGTAAGACTTCATCAGGCTGAGAGATTCCCCAGTTTCTGCCCTGGGGTTGGATGATATGTGGTCAATTTAGTCTGCAGTGCTCAAGAGAGCTAGAAAGTGAGAGTCTATCAACTGTAAGATGAAACAAGTCTGAAAGCTAAGAAAAAAGGAAAGAGGGGAGTAAATTTTTTTTAAGAATTTGAGGCCTGATCTGGGGAGAGTTTGAACTGTGACCTTCCAGCAGTTGATGTAAGAAGTGGTATTTTAAGTGATGATTAGAGTGGAAGGCAATAGAAATAATTTTTTTTCTCCCTCCACACTTTTGTTGTAGGGAATGCAAGCTCGATTCAGTTTAAAAGGAGAATTGATTCCTGCAGATGCTGATTTACCAACACATCTAGGCCTGCATCACCATGGAGAAGAGGCAGAGGTAGGTGTAATATAGCACACCTCTTCCTGTTTTTGGTGTTTGATTTGTCAGATTCCTTTGGTGTTGAGGTTTTTTTAGTGACAAAAGCCTTAGGAAAGTGTGGACGGTGATTTTTCTTTTGAAACAAGCTCCTGAAGATAGGTTGGGTCTGCGTGCATTAACTGCTCTACTTTCAGAAAACTGCATTAATGCTTTTTCTCTTTAATGCCATTAAGGATCTGTGGTGTTGGAAAAAGGCACACACACATCCTTTTCTTAAGAAGTTCAGTTTTATCTTGTTGCATCAATGATCAGAATCTCTTTTGCAATTGCCACAAAGCAGCAAACAGTGTTGCATTGCAGCATTTTACAGTTAATCTTACTTTAAGGGGCCTGTTTTTACCTATAGCTTAGGGGTTTTGTTGTTTGTTTTTTTTTCTTCTCCCCATTTAGAGGGCCGGTTATTCTCTCCAAGAGCTCTTTCATTTGTCTCGCAGCCAAGTTACTCAACAGAGGACACTGGCTCTACAGGTTTTGGGTCGTATTGTTCAAAAGGTAAGTCACTTTCCATGGAATTCCTCCCCATAATTAAAGTTTCTGCTGTATCAGGGCCCAGATTTTCTGGTACTAGTTGTTTGCTTTCTGCTATTCAATGAAGATGAGCAAAATCACCAGCAGGGCATTCTTTTTCACTGAGGATCTCCTTACTGTTAGAAAAGTTATGTGTTGGGACCTAACAGAATGAGTTTCAGGTTTCTCTGGAGGGAGATGCTTCCAAGTGTTGTTCAGCAGCACTGCTGCAACTTCAGTTCTGTTGTTGCTTTGGACACAAGTTATTTTTTTGGTGTTACTTTTGTGACAAACCTGTCCTTGGCAATGACCCTTTCACTCCTGTTGTCTGAGCCAGCTTCATGATGTGCTTTTTCTGTAGGAGGTGGGAATGAACCAACCTACTCTTTAGAGTGATGTGCCAATGGCATAAAGCAAAATGACTTTTTACTTCTGTGCCCACTTCCACCTAACTATGGGAAGTGCTAACCTTCCCTGCAATGGCAGTGGAGGCAGAGAAGAAGAAACTGGTTTTGAGAAGAACGATGGGGCAGAACAGGGTGAAGTCAGAAGGTGGCTCCAGACATTAGAAAAAAGGTTTCATGCATTAAGGAACTGGAGTTGTGTGCCTCTGTAGAATGAAAGGAGGAGAAAATAGAGGAAAAAACCCCTGCACACAATTTAGCTGCTTTACAGTAGGAATGGGAAGAGACAAACACGCACAGAATGTTGAGATGTACCCAGCTGAGATGAGACAGCTTTAACACTGGCTATGTGTGGCGTATGTTTCAGGCCAGGGCTGGAGAGTTTGCTTCCTCCTTGAAGGGCAGCATTCTGCGTCTGCTGCTTGATGCTGGGTTTCTCTTCTTGCTGCGCTTCTCGCTGGATGATACAGTGGATAATGTCATGGCAGCATCTGTTGGTGCTCTCCGGGCTCTGCTGGTGTCACTTGATGATGAGGTGAGGCAATCATTAAGTGCCTGGGTTTGATTTCAGCTGAGCTGTTTACAGGAATTGGAATGAGAAAACATGGTAAGTAGCTTGAACAAAGGCTTGCTGGATGGTCAATAGAATGCCATTGCTATGCTTTGGGACAGACAAGGGAGTGTGTTGTCCCACTTTGAGAGATTCAAACAGCTTTTCTCCTGTTTGAATTAGCTCTGCCCCATGATTAAATTCAGTGCCAGCTGCTGAGATTCTCTTTTGACATCTTTACAGTCTAGATCAGGCCTCTACTAATGTATGTGTACAATTTAGGGTTTTTTTAATATGGCTTCTTGTGTTATTGCCTTCTTGTTTTGTAGTTTTCCTGCTCTGAACAGATTAAGTATTTTCTCTGCTTTGCCTTATGCCTCATAATGGTGCCATTTTCTGTTTCTCTCATTGTCTGTTTTCTGCTGTTCTCATGTGCATTTCTTACACCGATGAATACCTAATTTCACATTTTCATCTGTCTGTTTCCTCCTTGATACTTTCTCTCCTGTTAGAAGGTTTAAACTTCCTTTGGGTGTTCAGAGATACTAGAGAGCCCTGAGGAGCACGGTTACAATATCTTCCTGGTTGGACAGAAACAGTCCATTATAGGCAAAGCATGCTGTGGGCTATGTTTCAAGTTCCTTCTGTGAGCTGCTCCTGTGTTAGACTGCAAAGGGGCTGGTGATAGAGAAGAGTGGGTAGATCTCAAGAAGCCCCCTGCAACTTCTTCCAGGGTCTTTAGAGCTATCCCTAGTGGGGATGCAAGAGAAACAAAGCACTAGCTAGCTTTCTCCACATCTTGCTCCTTTTCTAGGCTATGAGCCTAATGGTGTTCTGCTAGATGAGTCCTGCCCACCCATGGTAGGTAATTAATGCTATGAATCAGCTTCTTAATGTGGTTTCTTTTCTTCTGATATTACTCTGGTTTATAACTCTCTGCAGTGCTCTGATTCTCAGATCAAAGCTTGTGGTGTGATGTCTTGTATAAGTGGGGATTGCTGACTCTCTCGATGCCAGAAGCAGCACTGTGAGTGCTCTGTTGGTATATTTTCTCATTTGGAGAGTCCTTCCTAGAGTCTTGTGCTGCTGAGTTTCAAAAGGTCTTAGAGGAAGGGACAGGGCTGAAAGTCCGGCCTTTTGCTCCAGGATTTGTAAGACAAACAGGATTTGTCCCCAGTGTAAACACAGAAGATCAACACACATAAGTCATGCTGTCTGAAGATTTTGTTCATTCATCAGTGACTATGGGAAGGAACCACCTTTCTCTGTTTCCTTTGATGACCCAGATACTGTGGCTTGTGCTTCTCCTTCTCTCGATAGAAGGAAGGCTGTAGTTCCAAACTCTATTCCAGATGGACTCGGCTTCATCCCCTAAAATCAGGCCTCTTCTCACCATGTCATTCACTCACCAACTTCGTTTAATATTGTCTTTTTTTTCCCCCTATGTCTCCTAATAACTTGTGCTTCCTTGGCACTTGCATTTGAAATTTTTCAGAACAGCTCAGGGTTTACTTGAAGTCTACCACTTCTTTTCTGTCTAATGTGGTAGCTATTTCTGACTGCCAGTTCAGGAAACGGAAATTATTATAGCTATTAAGTAGTGCAAGCATTTGATTTGACTGTCTTTTATATTCTAAAACATTTTGGGGGAGGTGGGTCTGCTATGGGAGCAATCCCCTCTAAAGAGTTGAAAGCTCACTTATTGCAGTATTGCCCTAGAACTTGAGAGTATCTGACACTGTCATTAGCTGTGAACAAAAAAAGGGGTTTTTATATGCTGAAGTTGAGGGGTGTTCAAACAAAAGCCAGAAAAACATGAACGGGCAGTCTTTATTTTAACATTTTTACATGACCTTTCTGTATTATTTGTGACCTAAGTTCCACACAGGTCCAGAAATGGAAATAGAGCAAATAAATGCCAAATTGCAGTTTAGCTTCTTGAGCCTTGGTGGTTTGTTTATTTATTTTTATCTTAAATGTTTTTCAGTTAAGCTGCATTTCTGTTACCTGTGTAGTGACTTTAATTCACCTCACAGTAATTGCTTTTCATGGTTTCCCAAGTGTGTGTGGGTCACAAGTTAAAATCACTTTGCTGAAAAAGCATTGCATTCTACTTGGTCATGTTTAGGATACCCTTTGTTGTTTTCCTGGAGCTAAGTGGGAATCAATAAAGCATTCTGTAATCAGAAGCATCCTTGAAAATTTTTTGTGTTCCATGACTTCTTTGTGAGAATTTTATTTTCTTTTACTCTCCTTACAGAAATACCTTGATTGGACTTTCTCATGGTACCAAGGGATGGCTGCATTCCCCTTTGTCCCCAACAATGAGGAGGAAGAGGAGGAGGAAGAGGAAGAATTAAATGTAACAGAGAAGTCTCAAGATAAAAAATTAAAGGATGAAAACAAGCCAGATCCAGATGTGGCCCGATACGATGTTGTAAAGGTAAGCACAGAGCTAGACATGAAATCTTTTTACGAAAATAGGCTCTGCACACAGTGTGTGCTGCTGAAACATCTACTCTCCTGTGTATGCGATTAAGAACATTCTGGGCAAGAATTAGAACTCTTCTCTGGCTGTTGGATGTTACCTTTCTGTCATATATTACCAGGAGGGTAATTCTATTGATCTCTAAAAGTGTTGAGACTTGACCTGTGTGAATTCAGTATCATTAAGTATCTCTAACTTCCTCCAGGGAAATTGGCAACAAGCACAGTGATGACCTTGTAAGACTGGCTGAAAGACTGCATACAGACATGATTTTCAGGCTCACTTACTTGAGCTAAAAATGAAAAGGTTCCAGCCATTATTAAAGCATCTATATGTTTTGCAAAGTTAAACATGAGCATTACAGCTGCATATTTCAGAACTAGTTAAATTTGTACGATGACATTCTTTTTGTACTCGACATAAGGTGGCTTCTTAGTGTTTCCCCAATTTCGTTCTTCATATTTGCATTTCTCAGCTAGAGTTACAGTGTTTGGGAGGAATTTCTCACATATCTAAGCTTAATCCCACATTCCTGATAAGATATCTAAAAATAGTAATCTTTGTTATCTCAAACACAGCCTTGATGAAGCTGATGCAACTCTCCTGCCTGCTGCGATCATTAAAACCTGTGATCCCATTGCTTAGTCCATGTGCTTGAGCCTGTGTTTGAATGGCCCTTGGTTAAAAGCTTCACTGGGAAAAAGAACTACTGTACTTGGGCATCTGGTCTTGTTGAGAGGCTTCGTGATTTCAGATGTATTCTACTAGATGACGCTGTTCAAAAAGCTTAACAGAGAAGTTGTAGCTAGAAGACATGAGATCAGTTTGTGATTCTGGAAACAGTTGCATAGTTCAGCATAATGGGTTTTAACTTGTTCCAAGTGGCCTGAACTCAGAAGATATTTGGGATAAAATTCTTCAGTGTTCCACTTGTTGTGAAATTCCATTTCACACCTGCTTATTAGCTGTTACAACTCAATTACTCCACACAGTTGGAAAAGGAGTGTTTAAACTAGCACCTGAACTCGGTCAGGCCTAGAACTACTACCCTGCTTGGCTGCAACTTTTAAAAAATATTAGTAGTATGAATTCAGATGTTACAAAGTTGCCTTTTCCCAGAACTAGGACTGCATAATGCTGTCACTTAAACTGAAGATTTCTTTCCTTGCACCGCCACTGATCATGGTCTTATGCTCTGTGAGCCATGTAATAAAAATTGCGTCATCTCTCTGCATCTCTCTTTTCCTACTGCAAAACAGGAATTTGTGGTGTTCTCTGCTTCTGTCACCTTCCTTTGACATAACAGGTACTATCAGACAGAGTGCTGCATGAGCTGGAGGTGATGTCTAGCCAAAATCATTCAAGGAGCATGAGAACCCTTTTCAGCCACATTAGGTTTTAGTAGTCCCATATAGGGAAGATTATCGCCCTATTCCCTGTTACTTGGTTTCATATTCTGGAAAACACAAGTATCCAAACCCCACCAGTAGTCTGATTCAGAACAGAAATTCAGTCATTTCTGCTCTCTTGAGCTAACTCTTGCTCATTTGCTAGTGTACTGGCAAATCTGCAGAAACTTATTTCTCTTTTTCCCCATAGGTGATTTTAAAACTCTCTCTCTGCAGAAGATGTAATTGAATGTGCTTTTGTCTTCCAGCAACTGCAGTTCAGAGAGCAATTGTTAAGAGCATAATGGAATATTTTTTTTTTTTCTTTCAGGGACTTTTGAAGACACGGATCCAGCACCGGCTGAGGTACATTCTGGAGGTGGTACGACCTGTTCCAACAGTAGTGCTGGATATACTGCACATCCTCACCCACATAGCCAGGCACTCCTCTGAAGCATGCAGCCAGGTAAATCTCCCATTGTACAGGAGCTTGGGAATGGTAAAGAAAGGTTTGAAAAAGGAAAGAAAGAAGCGGGTAAAAGTTATGGCAAGGATGTCAGAAAAACTTGCGTGTTTTTCATGTCTTCTGCATGTCTGCATAATTGCATACCTTTAGTTATTTGTGCTGCCTGCTGTTTCTCTGCAGCTGCTTGACTGTCCTCGGTTGATTGAGACCATTGTCAGGGAATTTCTTCCTACTCAGTGGGATCCCCAGGTGGCTGAACCAGGGTGTTTACTCACCAGCCTCCATGGAGTTGCTTGTGCCACTGCTATGAAGTTCATCAGAGTGTTGGCATCTGGAGGCCGAAATGCAACAGCCAGGCTGGTGAGTGATTCTCAGAAGAGCTTTTCTGATTGCAGAGGCCTTTGTTCTCTATGCCTTACTTTTAAAGTAAAAATAGAGGATTAATTGGAGGTGACTCTGAGCTGAAGCTGAAATAATCACTGTGAAGAAGGAGCATATGTGTGTGTTGAAGGAATTGACAGCATCATAATAACGATGCCTTCTGCTGTGTACCAGTAGAAGAGCTGTCTCAAGCTTTTCTCTGCTTTTTTTTGTTTTACGTAGTGTAGTTATGCAAAATCACATAGCACAGCTCAGTGATACATACCAATAACAGATGTTTAGAGCACACATTGGTCTATGATGCTCTGTACTTTCCCATGTTCCAGTGATAGGCAGCTTAGGACTTTATGAAGCAGAGATTTAATCACTATCCTTGTGCTCTACAATCATGGTTGAACTTTCCTGCTGTTAATTTGTCATAACTCTGAGGTCATTTATTAGTGTTTCTAACTCCTCTTATCTACTTCTAGATAGGTTTTCCACTTCAGAGATTATTGCATTCACTCATATAGGTCATGACACTGGCACTATAAATGTGTAACACAGCACCCATTACAGAGCAGGGAGCACCTCTTAGGGTTTTTGGTTCAGTATTGTTAACTGCATCTAATAAATTGCCATCCAGGAAGTTGCTAACATCAGCAGAACAACACCAGTCTGTGCTATAAAATACATAGAATAATGTGCTGATAATGGATAGTGAAATATTTAAATGCTGTAAGTGGTGCTAGGAACCTAATAGAAAATCACTGAATTTTACTCTTTCAGGCTTTGTGTACTCCAGGTGTTTCAAGGTATGTAAAATTGCTTACGAGGTTCCTGCCACTCAGGTTTTGCTTCTCTTGCACTCTCGTATGGCTTGTTACAGGCACTTAAACATGGGAATGGCAGATAATAAAAAACTAAATCAGTCATCATTGTAGGAATTTATTTTAGCTAGCAACAAAATTCTTCCATCTTCCTCCTCTGGAAGTAAATTTGACTTTGCCCTCTGTTCTGTAGGAGGAGTGTCAGAACTCATAGTTTGATTCATCAGCTCCTTTGCTTTCTTGCTGGTGTGCATTGATTTCCCTACAAGATGTCTCTAAAGCATTTGAATTTTAAATTATCTATAATATGTCCTTGTGTTGTGAAAAAGACATTGTTATCTCATTTGTTTAGACAGAGCACACACAAGCTTTTGTATATGTGGGAGAGGGAAAGAGAAGCTCTTTTTTATGGTTAAACAAAAATACCCAGTTGTTGGGGAGGATAAAAATTATTTCTAGAGAACTGCAAATGAGTCATGTCATGCTTAATTCAATACTAAAATAACCTCAGAACATTTGCAAGGCATCAAAATTCTATAATCTTATAAAAGTCATAGGCAGGAGATACCCTTTTTTATGAAATAAACACAGGATCATGGGAAGATTTAGGTTGTAGGACCTCTGAAAGCCATTTAGTGTGACCTCCCAAAAATAATACCAGCATCAATTCAGTACTTTTGCGTACAGTGTTTTTCATAAGATATAGCTTTACAGGAAATCTTGACTAATAGAGTTCTATTTATGACTACTTAAAGAAGGATGATTATATTTTTTAACAGCAGTTAAGTGCTGCAAAGAGCATCCAAAAAAAGAGTGTATGTGGGCTAGACAAACCTCCCATCAGGAATGATTTAGGTGTAGTTGATTTTTGTTAGGAATGGATTAGGTAACACCCAGGCATTCCTTCCAGGAATACTTCTCTCTTAATAGTCATTGACCATTTATTGATCCTTTGTAGTATGCTCCTTGACATTACACAAGATAAAGACAGATTTGAACAGTGCAAGAGGAGTTTAGAATGAGCTGAATTGAAATCTGCAGCTCTTTGGTGTGTCACAGTAATGAGGTAATGATGCATACAACTGATGTCTCTTATCCCTTTGTCTTTTTTGTTGTTTATTCTTTTCTATTTTGTTTGTTTGTTTGTTTTACAGCTTAACAAATTTGAAATGAAAAGTCGGTTAAGTCGATTTATAGCTGAAGACCCGCTGGATCTGCTTCTGCCAAGGGAAGAAGCCATCAGGCTAAGCACCGAAGCCTTCCGTCTGTGGACTGTGGCTGCTGGCTATGGTCAGGCCTGTGATCTCTACAGGTACAGCCCAAAGCTGGAAAAATGGGGGTGGAGGGCACAACAGAGAAAATAGACACCCTGTTCCAGAGGGACAAATATAGGGATCTCCAGGCTTAGTCTCTACTCCCTTCAGGGAGTCCTATCTCCCTTTCTCTGACCTCCTGCAATAAAACCCACAGTTTCTAAAGGTAGTTGTGTTGAGTATTGCTTTTTCTGGTTCTTTATCTCCTGTGTTTAAGCACTGGGATTTTGTTGTTTCTCCTCTGTACTATGGGAGATCGCCCTAACCTTTTAGGGCTGCACCTTTTTCTCCTTGAAGGCATGAATAATCTGTGCTTGTGTGCCATCAAGACACGTAGCTTGCAGCATGCCCAGATTGGATCCGATGATCTAAAGGTGATCTGTGGGCAGCAGTCACCAGCGTGCATGCTAAGTGAGGAGACTGGGGCAGACAGACTGCATGCTGCATCGACATTTCAGTTCAAGGTCTGCACTGGGATAAGTCTGAGCTATCTCAAGCATTGAATCTTCTACATGTAATTGCACTGACCTGGAAGCAGAGAGATGATAAGGAGTTGCTCTAAAGAGAAATAAAAGGGAGGCCAGTATTAAGTTTCAGAAGGGAGATTCTCCCTCCATAACTACATTTTGTGTTCTCCAGTCCAATCAGGTGTATTGGTTAATAAAGAGTAAAAGCTATATAATTTTTTAGCACTGTAAATAATCTTGAGGAAGGAGAAGCAGCAGAAGATTCCTCAAATTTGCATGTTTATAACCGAGGATACTTTGGCCAAGAATTTGAAAAACTAGGGAAACAAATAAAATAAAAGTAGCTTTTCCAAGAGATTATTGGAATGCTTGGAGGCAGAGTATTAGGTAGGTCCCATTCAGGTGACTTTGGAACAACAGTATTCTTCCTTTGTCATCTTTGTTTTTGTTAGGTTGGTGGTGGTGCTGGCTCTCATAATCTCATTTTAGCAATATTTATAAATATGTAATGGGCGAGTGTAAAGAAGGTAGCGCCAGGTTATTCCAGTGGTATGAAGTGAAAGTACAAGAAGAAATGGACACAAAGGGAAACACAGGAAATGTCACTTAAGTGTAAGAAAAATTGTTTTACTGTGAAGGCGATCAAACACTGGAGCAGGTTGCACAGGAAGATTGTGGACTCTCCATCCTTGAAAATACACAAAATCCAACTAAACATCTCCAGAGAGCCTTTCCAACCTCATCTATACTGTGATTCGTACTCTAGGGATCTCTACCCTGTGCTGGTGAGGATACTGCAGTCCCTGCCTGAGTTGCTCAGCACTTGCCGTGGGAAGAGCCCTCTGACTGAGTTGTCTGTCCAGCGAGCGACAGCAGTAGTTACTCTGCTGATACATGTGACGCAAACAGCAGGCTACACGGTGGAGCTGCAGGCCAAGCTGAGCAGGTAGGCCCTCTCTGGCACCAGTTCTGTGTATCTGAGTAGTTGGCATCCTGTCTTCCCTCTCTTCGGCTTAGAGACCTGGCTATCACCTTTTTTTCCTTCATTTTGGATGGTTTACTGTCCCACATGTGAATCCCTGCATGGAGGGGTGTATTCCCTCTGACCCAAGGTCAGAAGCGGTATCTAGTCTGACACCTACACCTGCTAGCCTGGTAAGAGGCAGGAGTAAAAATCTGCATTCAGCTATTGGGGCAGAAGGGCAGTGTTAGACAAATGCCCTGCTGAAAGGAGCTAGGAAGCTCCTTTGACCTTCCCTTTGGGGAAAAGAAAGTAACCTCCTTGAGGTTTGGAGGGCAGAACCTCTCTGCAGAGACCAAAATGAGTCAGGATTGAGAGGTTGTTGGTTTTGATAGACATCAAAGCAGTTGGATTTGCTGAAGACATAGGTACTTTTTCTGGTGAAAAGCAAGAAACTCTTTAATTAAAGCTGGATACTGAGGTAGAGTGTCTGGTAAAACTAGAGCATAGCTCAAGGACGGAGTAGAGCAGGTGAAGAAACTTCAGCTTTTATGAGTAGATTCTGCATTTGTCCTTTCTACCTAAATTGATTTGGTCTGGTCTGTGGGAATGTGCAAAGACCTTTTTTCCCCTAGTGGCTGTTGCCGGGTACTGCCTTCCAGACTACATGCAATTGGAAATCTTGCTATTAAAAATGGTGATTTAGAGAGACAATTGTTTGAGACATATTCGCTATCCTGTGTCATTCTTCCATTGTGTTTCAGTAATAGCTCAGAAGACAGTGAACAGATTCCACCTCCTCCAGTAGTGTGGAATCAAGTGTCAGGCTTACATCCCTTTCTTGAAACCAGTCTGAAAAAATTCCTCCAGGAGATATCCCAGACGGAAACTTGGCACACTCTCCAACCTCTGACCACAACTTACATGATATACTTGGGAGTTTATTACAGAGCTTGCAGCCAACAGGTAAGGCCTGAAAATACAGGTTGTCTTTTTATCTCACCAGTTTGTCTATTACCTCTGAAAACCTGAACTTACAGGCAGTGCTGAAAAAGACAGATATTGAGGCATCTAGCTGAGGACTAGCTTTTGTTTACCACAGCTCATATCTAAGCTGTGTGGCATTTAGGGTCATATCAGCCTGCTGGTCCTTCACATTAGCAGTGCTAAATATCACTGTCTTCCTTTCTTGTCCTTTCTTGTTTTGGGCTCAGAGTCTCAGTCGAGGTATGTGGTAGTGCTGTGACTGTTCTGATTTACTGTAGAGATCCAAAGCATGAAGCAAATATAACCCAATTTAGTTTGGCAGGCCTTTCTCCATGTGCGCTAAATCAAGGTGCACATTTTTGCATTTGCTGTGGCCTGAGAGCTTACATGTGGACAGCTACACTGCAATAATCTGTTTGGAAGATTGAGTATTGAGGGTCATGCCATATGAACTTTGGATAGGAAACAATAAAGCTAAATTTATTTGCTGCCCCACTGACATTCAAGGTCAAATTCTGTAACCCAGTTACAGTTGTAGTATGTGACAATCTTTTAAAGTGAGTTTTCTGAAGGTGACACAGCAGTGTGATGCTGTTGAAGAATAATGTCTTATATTTTAGCTACCTTAAAGATTCATGTTCTAAAGATAAATGCAATTTTCCTCTTTACTGCCCAACTGACATGCCCGAGTTCTGACCTGGGAGAGCTGTCTTCAAGGTGTGGGGGTAATTTAATGGCTGTAGTTATTCACGCTTCTGCAACTCCTCTGAAACTTGCCCAAAGCAACTGAGTTTGTTGTTGTGGCTGAGGTGGAAACCACCAGTATCTTTCGGAGATGTCCTTAGTGCCCTAAAGGTTGGTAGTACCCGTCACATGCTGTCATTAGGTCCTGAGCATTAGAGAACCAGGATAACCAAGAGGTGAATATTCCTTTTTAACCTCTATAGATATCCCAGAAGAGTGGTTGACAAAATAATTTCTTAAGTCCTTGAACTATGACATAAGATTTTTTTATTTCCATTTAAGAAGTTCAATCATCTATCTGTGGTTAGCTAATTTGTTTAAAAAAAAGTAAAAATGCATGTAGCACATTTGAATCGACTAGTGCAAAAAAAAATCAACTTCTATAGTAACTAGATTAGTGCATACTGGACCTTCTTGGAATATTTTTGTTAGACTACTAAGAACTAAGGTTAAGATCTTCATGTAGATTGTGCTGATTTCTGGAGGGGGATTTTACCTGGGGGAAAATTAGACTTTTATGTTATGGAAATTAGTATTTCTGTATCCTAAAGCAGCATTCTAATAAAGGGAAAGGACATTAAAATTTGCCAGCATGTTCCTTCAACCTGGAATATTGCTTACTAGGGTTGGAAGAATTTGGATGA